>NW_028327177.1:85283497-85584266 GCF_987537825.1 Furipterus horrens
TTATAGCAAATGGTCAATCTTTTACTCTGAAATCATGGTGAGTAGTGAATTTTTTTTTTTTTTTTTTTGGCTTCGAAGTTGAATTATTCTCTTTGTTCAGTTATATCAGTCAGGACGGAGATTTTTCTTCTCAGCTGAGCTCTGTGTGGTTTCCTTTAGGTAATTAACATCTCTCTGCCTCCCCGACTATGCCATTACTTTGTTATTATTCTCATTCATCAAGTTCTAAATATTTCTTTAAAATTCTGAGGACTTGACAAGTTAAACTCTATTCCATTATTGAAGATATTAAATAACATTAAATAACACATTCTGAAAATCTTTCTTCAGACATTTTGTTATATTTTCAGTAAAATATAATTACATTTGCATCTTTATTTCTTTAAGAGAGAGAGTCATTTAGAATCATTGTTAATGCTCCATACAACATGTTTTTAGACCAAAATATATGGTTTAGGAAAGAAGAAAAAAAATAAATTTCTTAGAAGTATTGCACAGTAGCCACTGTCAACAGGGATGTGAGCTTAAGTACACACAAATATTTGGCCAAGAATGTTCATGGCTACCTTATTTGTGGCAGCCAAAAAGTAAAAATAAAAGCACCAAAATTTCCAAATAGATGAAAAGTTACATAAACCATGGAATGTGGTAATGTTATGTAATATTTGAAAAGGATGAAGTAGATTTATCTGGACTCATTTAATGAAGTTCATGAGACATTATTAGAAATAAAAAAGCAATTACATAATTGTTGATATAGTAAAATTATTTTTTTAAAAATATGCCTTTATCTACTATATATGAATGCATACAAATTGTTAACTGTGGTTACTTACACCTGAGCTGTGGAAATTGTGGGCAATGCTTTGGGGATGGGGAAAGAGGGCATTTGCTGTTAACCTTGACACACCTCTGCATTTTTTCACAAAAGCATATATAAAGGTTTTTAAATGCACATGGACAAAAGAAAGTAGGTTATCAAGCTCTTTCATTTTACCAGTGAAAGAACTGAGCGTGGAGATACTAAATGACTTTCTTATGGTAACACAGCTTATTAGAGCCAGAGGTGGAATTTGATTCCAGGCCTTTGGACTTCAACTTCTGTATGATTACTTCTATATCAGATTGGCCCTCTTATATTAACTAATCAGAAAAATATTGTTTTATTATCAATACTCACATCATTGAAACCAAAGAGAAATGAACAAACAAAAAAAACCCCACCATCATCCCACACACAATAAAACTAGGGATTTAAATTTTAGAGTTATAATTTACTTTTCTTCACAACATCTAGAAATATACTTTCTTAAATTAGAATTTAATGCTTCCCTTTCATTTTCAATTAAGTTTTATTATCATCTAGTAAATGGATAACCCTAGTTCAGGGAATAAATACCTTAATTAACTGAAAAGTTAAATGTAGTAATCAAATTAATTTGCAAAATAGAGAGGAGGGGGGTTAGGAGGAGAGAAGGGAAAACTGAATTTGTGCTGCTTTGTGTGTAGTCTAACAAGGCAGCACTAGGGGAAGTCACCTGGGCAGGTACCTTTTTTAACAAAGTGTCATTGTAGTTATATCTATGATTTGACTTTGCAAAGACAATCATCCAGGTGGGCTCTGTTGCTTCTACTTTTCATTTGTTCTCCTTTATTCCTTGCTCTTTGGCTACCCACAAAAAGTTGCTTAGATAGATGATTTAGTACTTACTCATTGTTTGCTTATAGTCTTGTTTAAATTGCAGACATCTGGAGTTATTACATTGTTGATACTCTCTTTGTTTCTGGGGGATCTGAACTCTGAGTACTGAGAACTGAACAGAGAAAGATGATCAAAAGAATAGGGAGTTTCTGCAAGAAGAAGCAGAAAGCCTGAATAGACCAATAACAACTAGTGAAATTGAAGCAGTAATCAAAAAACTCCTGGCACACAAAAGCCCTGGACCAAAAAATTCAAGAAGAGGGAAGACTCCCAAACTCATTCTATGAAGCCAGTATTACCCTAATTCCAAAACCAGGTCAAGACACAATAAAGGAAGAAAACTACAGGCCAGTATTGCTGATGAACATAGATGCTAAAATCCTCAACAAAATATTGGCAAACCGGATCCAGCAACACATTAGAAAGATTATACATCATGATCAAGTGGGATTCATCCCAGGGATGCAAGGATGGGAAAAAAAAAGAATAGGGAGTTTCTGAGTTAAATTTCAATGTCATCCAATCATCAGTATCATCACCATTACCAACCATCAATGTCCAAACGTGTAGAGAATTTTATGAGCTTAACTGAGCCAAACTGATGACAATTGCCAGGAAGTAAAATTTCAAAGAATTGAGAGTATTCTCTGCAGAAGGGCAATTTTACAGCTTATTTTATACAATAGAATCAAAGGAAGAAAAGTAAGGGGGTTACATGAAATCCACTGGTAATAGATTAGGGGGCAGGAGAAAGAAACACAGGAAAATTTGGGGGATTGGATGAAAATAAAATGGAAAGAGACACAATAGGCTTCCAGCCAAGATGGAGGCCTAGACTGACACGCTCTGTCTCCCTCCATAACAAAGAAGGAACAAAACTGCTGAAAAACCAGAAATAACCAGAAGTTCCAGAAAATAAATGAAGTCCACTGTATAAAATTATAAAGAATTGGTGCTCGTCCAGACAGGTAGGAGGGGTGAAGCTGGGGTGGAGAGATCAAGCGGTGTGGGTGGTGGCAGCAGCAGCAGCGACGACAGTGTAAGAACAGACTCCCGTATTTAAGGGGAGGTGGGAAGCGCCTGGGGATCACCCCCAGCTGCAGATCAAACTCGTCAGTTTGCAGTTCCAACGCTGGGCAAGGCAGACCCCCATTGCCTTGGACTGTGAGGCCCGGAGGGCTTGGGGATGGAAGAGGAGGCTCCCAGTCTCTCAGCAGAGAGTAAATGGCAGGAATCCATCTTGAACCAACCCCCCAACAGAAAACACCACAGCGTGATGAGAAGGGTCACCCAATTGTGATGAGTGCATGGGGCTCCACCCCCTATAGTATAGGAGGTGTGACAGCCCTGCCCAGGAAGTAAACATAAACACAAAACTATCAGGATGGCACAGATTATGATAGAGATCCCGGTGATGCAGCTGACCAGACAGCAAATATCTAATCTAATGATGCAGCATATAGGAAACCTTTCTGAGGCACAGTTCAGAGCTTTAGTTATAAAAATGCTTACAGACATAACAGCAGATCTTAAACAAGGTGGGGAAGAAATAAAGGCTAGTCCTGCTGAAATGAACAAAAACACATACAAAGCTAGTGATGAAAGAAAGAAAACCAAGGATCAAATCATCAAATTGGAACATAGAGAAGGAACAAACAGTCAACCTGTGCAGAAAGAGAAAACAAAAAGTGTGGAAAATGAGGAGAGGCTCAGAAACCTACAGGACAGTTATAAGCGGACCGACATCCAAATCATAGGGTTGTCAGAAGGTGAAGAAGAACTAGAAATGGAAAAATTACGTGAAAAAATAATGAAGCAGAACTTCCCTAACTTGGTGAAGGAAATAGACTTATAGGTCTAGGAAGCACAGAGAGTTCCAAATAAACTGGACCCAGGGAGAACCACACCAAGACACATTATAATCAAAATGTCAAAGATTAAGGATCAAGAGAGAATCTTGAAAGCAGCAAGAGAGAAGGAAAGATTTATGTACAAAGTGGTCCCAGTAAGACTGTCAGCTGATTTCTCAAAAGAAACTCTGCAGGCAAGAAGGGACTGGCAAGAAATATTCTAAGTAATGAAAAGCAAAAACCTACAACCATGAATATTTTATCCAGCAAAGCTGTCATTCTGAATAGAAGGGCAGAGAAAGTGCTTCCAGGACAAAGTAGAAGTGAAGGAGTTCATCAGACCCAAACCACTGTTATGAGATGTTAAAGGGACTTGTTTAGGAGAAAGAGGATCAAAACTATGAACATTAAAATGAAAACTATCACAACAACCAACAACAGAAGCTAGGGAATAGAAACAAAGGCAAACTAAGTAGGCTACAAGAGAGGGAAAAGAATGATAGGTATGGGGAACGTTATAGGGAGAGGTCAGCAGGAAGTGGGAAGGGGGGAAAGGGAGGGAGATGGTACAGGAATTAAGAAGCATAGTAGGAGGGAGTGGAGTAGACAGAAAGATGTTGAGAAGAACTATATGCACAAGCAATGGGCATGGACTAAGTGGGGAGGACAACTGGAGGGAGGGTGGTCACTGGGTGGAGAGGAACAAAGGGAAAAGAAATTGGGATAACTGTAACAGCATAATCAATAAAGCATATTAAAAAATAAATAAAATAAAAAATAAAACTGAAAGACACATACTTCTTTTACATTAGTGGGTACAGGACAGTTAATAATGAACATTTACGCACATAGAGATGGTATTCAGGGAACAAAGTAACAATGAGGGTTCTATGGTCTCTGCTCTGGTGCTGTGATTGTACCTTGAAGGGTCTGAAAAAGGAGATTACTCTGACATTTCAAAGGTATGTTATTTTAGATACAAAAGGACAATAGACAGGTTTACTTAAGGTAAACACAGATCTTTGTCAGGGAAGGCTACAGGCTTAGGTCATGAGTACCCACTGTAAATTGCTTTTAGTTAGGAATTTTTATGTTCAGACTATTCTGTGTGGCTTTTCCATCTCTGAGTTTGTAAGGCCTGCCATGCTGACCTCCCCTAGGTTTGTCAGGTTTAGTATGTGGCCCCCTTCTTGTCCACAAATCTAATCCTTGTCATCATCAGAGCTACCATTTATTGGGCATTGACTAGGAGCCAGGTACTGGGTTGGGCATTTTACGTAAACTTATGTCTCAGTACAACCCATTAGTAGGCACTGTTTTTATTTCTATTTATATACAGGAAGATTGAAGTAAATGAAGCTTAGGTTATTTGTTTAAGGCCATATTGGCTAAGGACTTCCTTTCCTGTTTTGAAGGAAAATTGTCTTCTCTCAGGATTCAATCTTAGGGTAGGAAAAGAGGCCAACGGACCATAAGATTCATCATAGAAGTGAAATCCTCCAACACTTCTTTTCCCCATTGTGTTAAGCTTATTAGTATATAGGGAAACTCTTTGACTTTCTGGAAACACCTATTGATTTCCTTGTGTGAGGAGATTCACAGAGATAATTTGTAGGCTTCAGATGCCATTGAAACACTGACTGCCTTGTCATGAAGAGGAAGAAAGTTTGTTTGAGGAAGGCCAAGTAATGTTATTATTTAGCCTCATTTGTGAAATGAATGGCTATGTTCCTGGCACTATGAAAGATGCCCCAAGCCATTTGAAAAATGAAAGGGCTTGTCTTGAAACAAGGTTTTCTGGAAGATCACAAACCAATAATCTCAAATGTTAGTTTAGATAAAATAAGATCAAAGAACTCTCAGAATCTTCCAATTGAAGTTTTACTTAAGATTTTAACAGCATGTAGGGAAATACCCTTGCTTCAGCCTTTGGAATTGATTCTTTTCATAGGAAGAGGATCAAGTTTTTCCATGCCTTGGTTATGGACTTCAAAGATATGCAGTGACTGGAGTGTTTTTATCATGCCCAGCCATGGTACCCAGGCATTCCTGCTGGATTCCATAGTCAAAATTCTTCTCTGCAGCTCTGGGCTAATTTTAATATAGATGGCAGGTTTGTCCTATTTCAGGTGCTTATTAAAATTTCATCCAGCAATTAATTAACTGAATCACAAAAGGAATGTAGTACACCATTTTTCTGCCTCAAAGTTTGTCCATATTGACGTTGAGAGTCTTGCTTTGCTTCCATCTCACTGAAGCATATGTTAGTTTGGTGCCTGGACTAGAAATACAGGAGTAAGTGCTGCTCTCTGGATATATCTGAAGAGGATAACTTCTGCTGCTCTCTCTCTGCTAACATCACCAACTAACTGTGGAAATAATAAAGATGGATTCTTTAGGACCATCAGTTACTATATAATGTCACAAAATATAACAATTACTGTATATCAAAATGTTGCTATTGCATACAGTACTGTCCACAAATTTGTAGATTCTTCATAACCTTAAAAGTTGAATGTTAAGTGCTCTCCTAAAATTAAAAAACAAAAAACAAAAACAAAACCCAGACTACAAAAATTTATGTATCACTACTAGCAGTAGAATTTTTCCTCCTCCAATGAATTTTGGGGTAATCCCTAAGATGTTGTTATCACACTGAAGAGTTAAGTTTTTTCAGAACAAGTCTAAAAGAGTTTAATTTTTCAACACTTTGCCTCATTTCTGGTAGCTGCCTCAACATGCCTCATTCTGGTAGCACAGCAGTCGAGACATCATTCTGGCATGGAAAAATTCACAAAAACAGGGAACCTTCCCTCTTCGCTCTCAATAGTTATTACCATGAAGAAATATAATTAAGGACTTGCATGCTTAGTATAATGAATACAATATTTCCAATTCTGTTTGGTTCTGAATTAACAGCAAGCAAAGGGAAAAGAATCTTATAAGTACAAAGACTGCTATGTCACTTAAAAAAAAGATTTTCAATACTTAGGGTAATTGGCACGTTAATTTTTCTTTATTTTTTAGAGTTGGCAACTACTCCATTTGCCCACTTCTTATTAAATGCATATTTTAAGGAAACTGGCTCAGGTATAATCTTTGATAATTATTTTCAGAATTCTGGAGGAAGAATCTAATTTTTCTTAAAAAAAAAAAAAAAAAAGCATTGGGCTAACTTCTGGAATGGTGGAGTTAGGACGTCCAAAAGTTCACTCCTCCATATAAGAAACGAGGACACTGACAAAAACTGTCTATATCAACTTTGAGGGAGCTTTGGGAATTAACTAAAAACTTGCAACAATCTGGAAATTGTGTATTCAAGGTAAATTGCTGAATTTTGGCAAGAACAGCAGATTGAGAGCATTTTAAAACTTGCATTAATTCTACCCCCTTCTTCAGCTCTGGTAGTCTTGAAAGCTAACAGCCTTGCACAATAGTGACTATGAAACTAGCAGCCTGCCAGACTTTGGAGGAGGAAAGTGAGTTTGGAGTTCTCCTAAAACAGTCTAGAGAAAGTGTCCACTATTTGGCCTGTCTGAAAGCTTTCTGAAAAACTCCATCATCAAGGCTCGTTTTTATTTAACTTGATTCATAACTCTGTATGAACAGCATTACATCTAGGTTATTTGTTGGAACTAATTAGTGGTAATTATTTAACATTATGTCTGCCTGAGGCACCATTCCTAGTTGGGATTGATCAAAATACTTGGAAGGAAAAATTGAAGAATAGGAGGCTCATAGCGGGCTTTAAAAATCTATGACATATTTCTGGGAATTGAGAACACAGGAATTCTATGTAGAAAATCCTAAGGAATTATCCTCCCGCAACTTCCAGAACTAATAAATGAGTTTAGCAAGGTTGCAGGACACAAAATCTATACAGTAATCCTTATTCCATGTTTTCACTTTTCACAGTTTTATTTACTTATGGTCAACTGTGATCAGAAAATATTAAATGAAAAATTCCAGAAAAAAATAATTCATAAGTTTTAAGTTGCATGGTCTTCTGAGTTGCATGATGAAATCTTGCACTGTCTCACTCTGGATGTGAATGATCTTTGTGTCTGGCATATTCAACTGTTTACATTACCTGCCCAGTGCACACTTAGTAGCCATCTTGGTAATTAGATCGACTATCTCAGTATCACAGAGCTTGTGTTCAAATAACCTTTATTTTGCCTAATAATGGCCCCAAAGCTCAAAAGCAGTGATGCTGGAGATTTTTTTTTTTGTAGCACTTTTTATTTTATCTTTTTCCCCAGCGTTTCTTTATTGATTATATTGTTACAATAGTTCCAATTTTTTCCCCTTTACTCCCCTCCACCCAGTATCTCCCTCCCCCAGCATCCCCCCCCAAGTCCATACCCATGGTTCGTAAAAAATAACTATCCCTCCCTCTCAGATATTAAGACCCTTTGTAATCTTGTAAAGGACAATGGGCGAAGGTCTCAAGCTCCTCTAGCTGCTTCAAGCTGAACATGGTCATCGTCCTACCTACCCTTGGGTCCAGAAAACCCTAATAATCGTGGGGGTGTGGAGGGGAGGGTGGCCTTCCCACATGGGGAAGGATTGTGCAGGCTCCAGGTCAGTTGGCTGTCTCCAGACAACGGTGTGCTTGGTTTAACAGACTGGCATCCTTGTTGTGTTCTGGGGGCAACAGATTTGGCGAAAAGGGTTAAAAGACATCATTCAATCCATAACTACTAGATGACAAAAGGCAGGGATTAATTTTTCAATGTTCCACATTAGGAAAAAAAAAAAGGCCTCTTTGGAGGAAGGTGTGCTAGGCACATCTCGCCTGTTTTTTATATGCCAAAGAAAAGTTGTAAAATGTTTTTTCTTTTTTTTAATGAAAATGTATGTATGTATAGAAAAAAAAAAAAACAACCAAGAGAATATAAGTCTTAGTGCTATCCATGGCTTCAGGCATCCACTGAGGGTCTTGGAACATATCATCACAGATATAGGGGAACTACTGTACACACAACTGTATTTTTAGGTTTATCAATGAATAAATTAAAAATAAAAATTTAAATGCCATTTTTTAAAATAGCATCAAAAATAATAAAATACTTAGGAATAAGTTTAACAAAAAATGTATAACTTGTACACTGAAAACTAAAAAAAAAATCATTGATTGAACTAACAAATACCTAAAATTAGTGGAAAGCCATCCCATGTCCATGGACTGGAAAAATTAATATTGTTAAGAAGACAAGTGGCTGGCAGGCTTGAAGTGAGGGCAGTTCTGGAGGAGAGATGAGCAACTACATGGACCTGAGGTCAGGAGCTGCCAGCCACCTGTCTCCATGGGTCATGAAATGACACTCATGGCCAAAGTTTTGAAGAGCCAGCGGTGTGGAATTAATGGCTGGGATAGTCCTTACTCCTGAAACTGTTGCAACTGAGAGATCATGGACATCTGTCATCAAAGAGTGAGAGGAAGGGTGAGAGACAGAGAGAGAAACATCAATTGGCTGCTTCCTGGTACATGCCCTGACTGTGGATCGAAACCATAACCTGGCCTGTGTCTCCCAAATTTGGAACATTGAAGAGCCCTCCCAGAGGATGCCATATGAATGCCATTAACCAAAGTTGTTATAATGTAGTGAGTCACTGCATACCTTGTTTTCTGAATGTCTTTAAAATTTATCAATGTAAACTATGGAAATGGGGAAAAGCTTTGACAGACATGAATGAGACAGATCTTACACACTGACCTGTTGCCACAGGCTTTTCTCAAGCATCCAGTGGCCTTATCTGTCAGATGTGATGAGGCCCCACCTGGCTGAGACCACCTCACTGCTCCCCCACCTGCCATGTGCCCTGGTCACAGGTTATCCCACCGGGTTGTGCACCTGTAGCTTTTGGCTTTTATATCACACTGAGAAGACAGTGTCCTCTTCCACAGACAATGCACTTCCATCCTGCTTTCTATCTCCATGAGTTTGATACCTGTATATACCATGATTTCTGGCCACGAGGGAGGCCTAGACTGATATGCTCTGTCTCCCTCCATAACTAAGAGGGAATACAACTACTGCAAAACCAGAAATAACCAGAAGTTCCATAAAATAAATGGAAGTCCAACATATGAAGTTATAAACAAGTAATGCTTGTCCGGAGAGGTAGGAGGGGCGAAGCCAGGGTGGAGAGGTCAAGCAGTGCTGGCAGTGGCAGCAGCAGCGATGGCGGTGGGACAGCAGTAAATACAGACACCTGTATTGAAGGGGAGGCAAGTAGCGCCTGGGGAGCACCCCCAGCTGCAGACCAGACCCATCAGCTTGTGATTCCAATGTCAGGGAAGGCAGGCCCCCATTGCCTTGGACTGTGAGGTCAGGAGGGGATGGGGATGGAAGAGGAGCCTCCCGGTCTTTCAGCAGAGAGTGAATGGCAGGAATCCATCTTGGACCCCCACCTCCAAAGAAAACACCACAGCATGGTGAGAAAGGTCACCCAGTTGTGATGAGTGCATGGGGCTCCACCCCCTATAGCATAGAAAGTATGACAGCCCAACCCAGGAAGCAAAGATAAACACAAAACTATCAGGATGACACAGATTATGATAGAGAACCTGGTGATGCAGCTGATAAGACAGCAAATATCTAATCTAACAAAGCAGCATATTGGAAACCTTTCTGAGGCACAGTTCAGAGCTTTAGTTATAAAAATGCTTACAGACATAACAGCAGATCTTAAACAAGGTGGGGAAGAAATAAAGGCTAGTCCTGATGAAATGAACAAAAACACATACAAAACTACTGATGAAAGAAAGAAAACCAAGGATCAAATCATCAAATTGGAACATAGAGAAGGAACAAACAGTCAACCTGTGCAGAAAGAGAAAACAAAAAGTGTGGAAAATGAGGAGAGGCTCAGAAACCTACAGGACAGTTATAAGCGGACCGACATCCAAATCATAGGGTTGTCAGAAGGTGAAGAAGAACTAGAAATGGAAAAATTACGTGAAAAAATAATGAAGCAGAACTTCCCTAACTTGGTGAAGGAAATAGACTTATAGGTCTAGGAAGCACAGAGAGTTCCAAATAAACTGGACCCAGGGAGAACCACACCAAGACACATTATAATCAAAATGTCAAAGATTAAGGATCAAGAGAGAATCTTGAAAGCAGCAAGAGAGAAGGAAAGATTTATGTACAAAGTGGTCCCAGTAAGACTGTCAGCTGATTTCTCAAAAGAAACTCTGCAGGCAAGAAGGGACTGGCAAGAAATATTCTAAGTAATGAAAAGCAAAAACCTACAACCATGAATATTTTATCCAGCAAAGCTGTCATTCTGAATAGAAGGGCAGAGAAAGTGCTTCCAGGACAAAGTAGAAGTGAAGGAGTTCATCAGACCCAAACCACTGTTATGAGATGTTAAAGGGACTTGTTTAGGAGAAAGAGGATCAAAACTATGAACATTAAAATGAAAACTATCACAACAACCAACAACAGAAGCTAGGGAATAGAAACAAAGGCAAACTAAGTAGGCTACAAGAGAGGGAAAAGAATGATAGGTATGGGGAACGTTATAGGGAGAGGTCAGCAGGAAGTGGGAAGGGGGGAAAGGGAGGGAGATGGTACAGGAATTAAGAAGCATAGTAGGAGGGAGTGGAGTAGACAGAAAGATGTTGAGAAGAACTATATGCACAAGCAATGGGCATGGACTAAGTGGGGAGGACAACTGGAGGGAGGGTGGTCACTGGGTGGAGAGGAACAAAGGGAAAAGAAATTGGGATAACTGTAACAGCATAATCAATAAAGCATATTAAATAATATTTAAAAATTCCAGTAAACAATAAAGTATCTTTTAAAAATTGGAAGATAAAAAAAGACAACACTTCCCATATTAATCTATATATCGACTTAATACAACCTCTTTCAAAACTGAAGTGGATTTTCTTTGTAGAAACGGATAAGGTGATCCTGAAATTAATATGGGAATGAAAGAGACTGAGAATAGCCACACACAAAAAAAAATTTCTTGAAAAAGAACAAAGTTAGAGAATTCACACTTCCTGATTTCAATACAGTGTAGTATGGCATAAGGATAGACATATAAATCAATGAAATAGAATTGAAAGTCCAGAAATAAGCCCTGAAGTTTATGCTTAATTGAGTTTTAACAGGCTTGCAACGACAATTCAGTAGGGAAAGCATAGTCTTTTCAACAAATGATCTGGGACAATTGGATACCCAGATGTAACAGAATGAAGGTGTATCCCTACCTCACATCATGTGCAAAAGTTAACTCACAATGGATCACATATCAAATTTAAGAACTTAAATCTCTGAAACATTGAATTAGGTGAGGTTTCTTAAAAATAACAACAAAATAATGAGCAACAATAGAAAGTATAGATAAATTGGAATCTTTAAAATTAAAAACTTTTGTGCTTCAAAGAACACCATCAGTGAAGTAAAAGCAACCCAGATAATGGGATCATATATCAGGTAAGAGTCTAGTATTTGGAATGCATTAAAAAAACAAAAATTAAAAAATTAAAAACCTCTTACAACTCAATAATAAAAGGAGAAACTAAGTAAAAATGTAGAAAGGATTAAATAAACCTTTTTTAAAAAAATATGTGAAGTCTGAGAGGAAGGGATTGTTATTTTTTATTGTTAAAATAATTAATTAATCATCTATTTATTTAAAAAAAAGAAGAAGACTATATGAAAGGGTGAAGTGGGAGAGCTTGTATGTACGACCCATGGGCATGGACTTGGGGAGGATTGCTGGGGGTGGGGTGTTGGGTGGAGGGGAGCAAAGGGGAAAAAATTGGAACTATTGTAACAATATAATCAATAAAAAGATATGCAAAGAGTCAACAGACACATAAAAACACACTCAATATCATTAGTCATTAGGGAAATATAAATCAAAACCTCAGTGGGATATTATTTTATACCCACTAGACTGTCTGTAACCAAAAAGAGAAACAGGTGCAAGTGTTGGCAAAGATGTGGAGAAATTAGTAATTTCATCTTGGTGGGAATATAAAATGGTATATTCACTTCAAAGACAGTTTGGCAGTTTCTCAAAAATTCAACATAGAGGTGTCATGTTGCCCAGAAATACCAATATTAAGTATATAATCTAGAAAACTGAAAACATATGTCCATGCAAAAAAGTTTATACAAGTGTTCATAGCAGCATTATCTATAATATCCAAAAGTAGAAGCAAGCCAAATGGTTCATCAACTAATGAATGTATAAACAAAACCTGGTATATGTATAAATGGAATATTATTCAGCCATAAAAGAGTAAATACTGCTATATACTACAACATGGATGAAGCTTGAAACATATGCTAAGTGAGAGAAGTACATCATGGAACACCACATATTGTAGCATTTCATTTTTATCAATTTTCCATAGGCAAATTTATAGACATAAAGTAAATTAGTGCAGGGACTAGATGGAGGAGAAGGTGGGAAGTGACATTTAATGGGTATGGGAATTCTTTCAGGGGTGATGAAAATGTTCTGGAATTAGATTGTGGTGACTGCACAACTTTGTGAATATACTAAAAACACTGATTTGTGTTTTTAAAGTATGAATTTTACGGCATCTGAATTATGCCTTAATAAAGCTACTATTATTTTTTTAAAAGGAGTTCCCCAGCTGTTTTCAGTTAATGCTCTCAGGTCATCTGTGGATGAATGACTCAGCAGAATTCAGTAGTTTCTAACTTATATTTTTAAAAGGGCTGATCTGTTTTGCAACACAACAAACATATTAAACAGAATGTAATCATCGCATATCACTATTATAGACTTGATAAACAAAACAGATTTCTTCACAGACACCATATGGAGATGGGATTACCCATAAATACATCAAGTTGTTTTGGTCATTTTACACTGAGCCTGGGTTGGCAGAGAGAAAGAGGAAGGGAGGTTAAGGCAGAATATTCCCAGCCTGATAATTATGCTCTTGATTAACAACAATAATAAATCTCTTGTTAGATCCTTAACTGTCCAGTCTGGTTCTCTCTCCTGATTACCTTCAACAGATTAAATTGTGAGATTTCACTGTGATTAAATTAATTAAAGTCTATCTCCCTGGAATCTTAAATAAAGCCTATATTGCTCAGAGTTTAAACATTTTTTTTCCCTTAAGTTTGAGAATGGTTAAAAATAGACTAGTGTGTCTTTGAAAAAAAAAACTAGGAAAGGGGTGTCTTTCTTGACCACGATATGGGTGCTGTTTCATGATGCAAGTCTGGGAAGGGGGCATACACTTTTCTGACAAGGGAAGAGAGAATGTCTGTGGTGCATCATCTGTCATCAGGATGGTTACTGGATCATCTTTCTTTCATTAACAAGATAAACTATGAAGTTCACCAGCATCATGAGCCTTGTTGCAGTAAAAAAGAGCCTACTGCTCTGTCCACCTTGATTCTCTTCACATGGATTCTGTGTCTTCTTTTGGATCCTCTGCTAAATTTATTGCGTCTGACTGTAACACTAAGTCAGAGAATGATGATAGGGGAAAGATCTGAAAATGTTTCTCACTAAGGTAGAAAGGTGTTGTCCCAGACCTGTTCAGCTATATGAATCTGAAAAAGAAGAATAAATTATTAGGAAATTGGGGCTGGCTTAATTTTGGAACAATTATATTCAAAATGGGAATGCATTTTCAAAAAAAATCTCTGAAATTTTGGAGAGTCAACCCAGGAATTTTAGAGTAATAGATCCCCAGCATTCATGTATGAGGCAGAGGTGCCTCCAACACCCTAGGCTCAGTTGGAAACTGCTCTGTCCAGCAGAGGTTTTATGACCACAGTGGAACAAATTTACCCAGGACATTTTATTATGTCTGGGGGGAAGGAAGGTGGCTTCTCTCTCTAGGGGAGAACAGCAATCAGACCTTCATCCCTCATGCCTTTTATTGAGGAGGATACACACGGGAGATACAAGGTCAAATTCATGAATCATCAATAGCTTTTAGGCGTTTGGATTACGGTTGACAATAACAGATTACATGTACCAGTACAGAGGGCACAGTGACCAGTCTGTCAGGGCCTATCAAACATCTTGATGCCACACTGGCATTAAGTACAAGGTTTCATACATTTCTTGCTAGAGATTGTTTATATTATATTAAGAGATAAGAAAAGCAGAGAAAGTTCTAAAGCATAAGTATTCTTTAAATCCAATTCCCACAGAAACCCTCTGAGTGGCTTTCGGTTATGTCTCCCATGCAGCCTTATGTTGAGACTTAAAGACAAGCACAGCCAGGGGAGTAGCAGCAAGTCAGGCTCAGGCTGGGGCTACAATACCCTAAACCACAAGGAGAGGTTCCCTACACACGCATGCATGAATTAGTGACAGTATTCCCATGTCCCATTCAAGGCAGACATCACTAAGGGAACAGGAAAAACTTCCCTGATAAACTCTAAGATAAAGTATATTAGTCAGCCTCCAAGATGTCCTGTTGCAGGAAGACAGATCTCTGGGTAGGGGCATTCTCATGCCCCTCCACCCAGGTGTTGACCCATGACCCAGGAGATGATGAGCAAATCTTGTCTCCGCCTTCAGCTCTAGGCTGTTGAGGCCACTGAGTCATGGAATCCTGGGAACAGCGAGTTCTGTTGTGTACTCCATCTGCCTCCTTATTAATAAAGTCTTAAAATGGATCTGGCATTGAGGATTAGTGAGTCTGCTTTGCCTCCATGATAGGTGCTAGCTAAACCAGGAGTTACCATGGCAGTATTTTACATATTAATGACACTTTGTAAGAATTCTTTCACTTGTAAAATTCTCCTGTTGTTGGCTGGAATGTCACACCCCCTGTTCTAGTAACTTTTGAAATCCTAATAAAAAGAGGATGAGGCTTCCCGCTCTCCACTATTGGTCAGAGCGAGCCACAGTCCTCCATTCGTTACTGGCCAATAATCGTGCTTGCTGGATTTATCTCAGCGTCCGAGACCATAATCAACACTACATGTCCCCCAATGACCCTAGACTCCAGTGTAGTTTTCTTCTGCAAGTCCCTTCCACACTGCACAAGATTTGCCTATTTGACCAATAGAGTACTCCACATGTCAAGTATAGAAGAAGTAGGTGTGTGACTTCTGAGTTTAAGTCATAAAAGACGTTGTGACTACTGCCTTGCTCTCTCTTAGCTTTGTTCCTTGGGAGGCAGTCAGTTGCCATGTCACCAGGACCCTCAAGCTATGAAAAATTCCACAAGGTGAGGACTCCTCCTCACAACCAGCATCAACTTGCTGAGCACCTCATTGTACCATCATTGATCCTCCAGCTTCAGTCGTGCCTTCAATTGACGGCAACTTCAGGAGAAGTCCTGAGCCAGAACTGTTACAGAAACAGGGGAGTCTAAAAATCCCCAGAGTTTGCGGCTGGGGGATGGGGAAAAGGAAGCAGCTTTTAGAATGCCTCCAGATGCCTGAGGCTGGTGGCTAGTGTCTTTTTTATGCAAAATGGCTTTAATGCATCCAAAGCCTCAGGTAGATGGGATGGGTCTTGGACCAGGGGATGGTATAGAGAAAGCACACAGAGCTTGCGTGAGGTTCTGTGAATGGTCAGAACTGGTTACCGCACCCACTGCGTCAGAGGACGTAGTCAGGGATTTAAAAATAAGCGGCAGACGTTTTAGCCAGGCTGACTGTGCGGATTTGACTGAGGCAGAGGCTGAGGCTGAGGCTGACTGTGTAAATTTAACTGGGACTGACGATGCAGTTTTAAGGAAGGGACGTACCTTGTTGCTTTGAAAAGGAACAGACTGACCATGAGGATTACAAAAGGACTAACTATACAGTTTACAAGGAGGCTGAGAATCCATGAGGTTCTGGATTAAAAACTGGTGGACCTGATAACACAGACAAGATCTCCCCAATCAGAATTGAATGATTGGCAGCTACTGGTAAAGCTGAACTGTGTTTGGAAAGTAGGGAAAGGGTTTCTCTGACTTTTCTAAAACTAGCCTGGTTTGTTGGGGGTGGGGGAGGCAAGGATATGTGTTTATGGGTGTTTCAAAGAACATAAGACTTAACAACAGAAATCTGCAAATAACTAAATCTATATAACTGTTAAATAAACTATTCTTTTTCTTTTCACTAAACTCTGGTATTGAGAGTTACAATTCTGGTGGTGGGCAGTCGGGCCCCTGACTAAAGAGCCTGTGGGTTTGTTTTCATTTGGAGCAGCCCAGGGGTTCTGTAACAGAACCACAGAATGAAGCTTCCCCAATTTCCTGATGTATAAAAATTATGAGATAATAAATGTTTATGGTTGTTTTAAGCTGCTGAATTTGGGGATAATTTGTTAGTAATTAATAGATAACTAATGTGTAATGTTTAAAAGGTGATCCTAGGAAGCTCAAATGAGGGAGTAAGGAAAATGAGTCAGGGAAGAGAGGTAAGTTAATAAAGGGTATGGTAATATGGGTGGGCAAGTGGGCTCAGTCCCATTGGAGAGCCTTTGAAGATTGTTTAGTTTGTACCTAAGAATGTATTACTAAGGGATAGGGAATTGTGTGTATTTTTCCAGACTCCCATTCCTCATTGGATGAAAGCTACCCGTTGAGGCATTAAATTCTCAATACTTCCAGACTGCTTTACCCTTATACTCACTCCTACAGAATCAGAGAAAATCCGCAGTCGGAAAAGCAGAATGCTGCATGTGATTTAAATGAGAGACTGCCAGCATGTAAAAGAACTGTTCATTGAGGTCATATTATGGGGTGGATTACAGAATGGGACTTCAATAACGTCCGCCACATAGCTCCAGCCTTTTTCATTGCCACACTTTGAGCAGCCCCTCCCAATCAATTAAAAGTAATATTTGAGATGAAGTCCACTTTTCTTCCTAGTCCAGAGTATACTTGCCACTCTGTTCTCTCTCCTCCATTTACCGCTTTCCACCTGGTGAATTCTTACTTAAATTTAAAGGTCAAAGGTTACATACCCAGTGAACCTTCTCTAATGATGCCCCTTTTGTCTGGTTCAGTTAGCCTCACTGTGTTCGCTGGTCCCCTGTTTTCAATACTCACGTGGACTTTAATTATTTTGTTATGTGTTTATCTCCCTGACTTGCCTGTCGGTGAATTTTTACTCATCTTTGTATTCTAAATGTCTGGCATATATTAGACCCCAAAAAAATGTCAGCTAAAAGAGCAAGACTGGAGAACTTGAGGTCAAGGTGCAAAGTTCCTCAGAGTTCCACAATATTCTCCCAGAGTTTATTCTCCTTACAGAAGTATTCACAGACATGTGCTTTACTCTGGGCAAAAGAAACAGGTTTGCATACAGTTTTTGGATTATTTGTACTGCTTTTATAAGAGTAGTTCAAGTAAGAATAAAGATTTTGCTAAACTGAGTTTGGGGAGACAACATTTTAAGCCTCAAAACATCCAATATTTGAATTTATTTATCATTAGCATTTTTTAAAGTTGTATTCTACTGACTCGGTTGAGAAACCTTTTTGCCTAATAAAAAAGGACTCTCCATAGCAAAGTCATGGAACATGTTGCCATGTTGCATGTGGCATGAGATTTGGTTCCTATTATTAAAGTTTAAAGGATAATGTTTACACAGGGGAAGGAGGGTAGTGACCAGCACTATTTCAAAGCTGGCATTGTTTCTAAAGGCCTCTGGGTAATGTTTCCATCCCCAAACATTAACAGATGTCATTCTCCTGTCCTGGATTGACCTGAGATCCTTCCCCATGGTTCACTTGTGCAGATTTAGCCCTTGTGGATTTCCTCTTCTTTCCCTTCAGGACAGTACAAAGAGAAGAGAAGTGAGTTTTATTTTGGTTCTCTTTGTTTTGTCTTTATCCCATCAGAGCCAGTCCATGGCTCCTGCATAGAGCATCTAAAGTTCCTGGACCTGGAGAACCCCTCTTGTAGGATGCCAGGAGTTAAGTGGATTCAGTGCATTTTTCTGGGGACATCATTAAAGGTGCTAACAGATGCGATTGATTTCAGGTTTGTCATTCAAGTGCTTCTCAAACACCACCTGATGTCCCTGGGTTAGAGCTTTTCTTTCAGCTTTTTCTCATTACATTTTAGTTCTGTTTTGTGACTAAACCTTTGGGGAAACTTGAGAGCGTTTTTGGAAACCTAAGGAGTAGAAAACTTGAAATGCCTGAACTCCAAAATATGCCTTTGACCTTATTCCCCATGCCCATGGTGCAGGGAAGGCAAAAGTAGATGGTATTTTTCTTTGCTCAGAGAAGATGATGTGTCTTTAAAAAATTAACCATTAATTCTATTATAATTAACTGGATAGATACAACATGTTCTACTGTGGTCTTTGTACAAATACTTAAAACTTAGTGTTAAAAAATTTTATATCATGTTTGGAACTTTTGAATTCCTTTATTTATCCCAATGGTGGATATAATAAATCTAATAAAATGCATCAAATACTCTTTCTTTCTATAGCTACCTGTAGTAGAGACAAAGAATAAATGGCAATATCAGGCTTAGAATTTCCATTTTCAGTAATGGTTTGGGACTCATCTGACTTCAAGTAAAACAGAAATCTTTCTTTTTTTTTTTTTTTTGTATGATGGCTCTAGTAGTACTTAGTTGTCTCTAACTTCATTTGAAACAATTTTGTTAGATTGTATTGTGACAGCTGTCATATCAGTGTGCATTTAAAAAAACAACAACACTGGTGAATTTTTGTGTTGCCATTTACATATTGAAGATGGAAGAACATCAACATTTTTGGCATATTATGCTTTATAATTTCAAGAAAGATAAAAATGCAACTGAAGCACAAAACAAAAGACTTGTGAAGTGTATGGAGAAGGTTCTGTGACTGATCAAACATGTCGGAAGTGATTTGCAAAGATTCTTGGTACTATTGACATTTTGGCCAAATAATTCTTGCTGTGGGCTGTCTTATGCACTGCAAGCAAGGTGTTTAGCAGCACCCCTGGCCTCTACCCACCAGCAGCCAATAGTGGGAGACAGCCAACATAGTCAAAATACCAAAAACAATAAAGTTATTGGTGAAAAAAATGTATCTTTTACTTTATGGAAAAAACTACACAGTCTTTTGGCCTATCCAATAATTCAGCTGGATTCACTTTGCTTAGGTTCTAGTTGACACAACCTACTTAGTTGGGCCTGATTCAGTTAGGATTATAATAGTTGACCATTCACAACAGTGAATAAAAAAGTAGTATCTCAGAGAGTGCCCTTTTACAGGCAGTCCCACTTTCAGCAAGTAGGAATTGACCTGGTATAGACATGAATTGTCAAGGACATGTCTTGTATTTGCTGACAAGCATTCCTGCCCCTTTCCTTAGAGAAGAGCAGCCCGTGTTCATTTACAAACCAGCAACCTCTGATTCTCAATCTTCCTCACCTCCTAAATGAGGATAATCCTATTTTGAAGTTCCAGGGGTGGGCTAAAGACTCAGATTTGGTCAATCCAAAGATCTTATTTCCCCCGATCACAATGATGTTTGGTTCAGAGATGTATGTGCACTTGCCCTAAATCAGGCAGATCAAAGCCTTCCTGAGTACTTTTGCTGGAATTATCAGGCAAGAGTTGAACTTGTCTTCAGGATCTTAGATGTCAGGAAACTTAAACTCAGATTTTTCAGTAGCCATATTAGTGGGAATAATCTGTCTTTAACATGAAGAAATACAAAGGAAAGCTGAGCCAAGAGACTGTGAGGAGATCTGGCCATGCCAGGAATAACTGACTTTAGCTTTTCCTTATAAAAGAGCCAGTAAATTGGAATCCAAACTAATACACAGAACTGCCTGGGACATGCTTGGAAGGATGGAAGGTGGCTATACTGCTTGCTGCCAATAAACTCTGGATGAAGAGGTTTGGTGAAAAAAATAAAGGAGGTTGTTGATTCAAATACTACAAGCTTTGGAAGAATAATGGGTTTCTGCCTCAAAGCCCATCCCCTTTAACACACCCAAAGACAAATAACTGCTCCACCCCCTAGCCAGCTCAGTTCAAGGATGTGCCTGGAATCCCTTCTCCCATTTAAAAATACCATCCTTTGTGATACACAGGTGGTTTTAGCA
The DNA here is from genome assembly GCF_987537825.1 of Furipterus horrens. NCBI lineage: Eukaryota > Metazoa > Chordata > Mammalia > Chiroptera > Furipteridae > Furipterus > Furipterus horrens. The sequence goes on from NW_028327177.1 coordinate 85,304,082, forward strand.
TGATTATCCAGGTGATTTGGTGGATTCCCAGTCATAGTCTGGCTCCAGGCACCTTTTGGGGTCTGTGTGTGCCATTGTCCTTCTGTGGTGTACTGCCTTGTCCTCCAGTCGCTGCTGGCTGGCCCAGCGCTTGCATTCCATCCATCAGGCCAAAGGCTCACCAGTGCACCTGGTTGAGCAGGGCAGTGCATCACAGCACACTGCTGTTGCTTTCTGTGCAGGAGGGGCATGGGGCTTGGCACCTGGCCATGTGGTCTCCAGGCCCTGCTGGCCTGGGAATGCTCTGGCTCCCAACCTCTGACCAGACTCACAAGGGAAAGGAAAGAGCCAGAGCTTCCACATGTGCTGCATTTTTAAAGCCCTGCCTCAAAAGCCCATGGGTGGTAGAAGCCAGTAGGACAGTGTTTCCTCTGTCCAAACATTTTACTGGACTGGGACATGCGCTGTTCATCCAGGCCAGCTTCCGTCACATTTGTTACAGCATCTCTGCCCCTTCCCCGGCCACCATCATTCAGAAGTGGAGAAGTTTCTAGCTGCACCAGCGGCACAAGCCTCTTGGCCTGCGTAGGGTGTCACCTTGTTACACATGGGTTGGACCTTTACAGCCTCCACAGCCTGTTCAGGCTCTGTGCAAGTGGTATCACAAGTGGTGTTAGTTGTTTACTGTTGCCTCAGGGTGTGTAGAATCATGCCCCAGCTCTGGTTTCAATCCCAGTCTTTCTTTGGCACTTCTCAACACCTCTCAGGGGTCCCTCCCTTCTCCAGGAAGTCAAGCTCTTTTGCTGCTTGCTGCTTAAATCTGCTGACTTTGGGTGTCCTCCAGTTCTTCCCCTCTGGGGCAGGGCAGCCTCTTGTGCCAGATCAGCGTTTCTGCCCACTCCCCAGTGATCTGGCCAGACAACTCTGTTACAACTGGGTCCTGGAAAGTGGGGTAGAGAGGGACCTAAAGAGATGTCCTGCTCTGGCTATCACTCTAGTTCCTTGAATCAAACACTCTAATTTCTAGCAATTATTTTTTATTCATTTTTTGAGGTAAAGGAAGCCAGAGTGAATGTAGAACATTTGTCTGGGTTCTTGCCCTCACTCTGCACTAACCCACAACCTGTGCAAATCCTTTCCAGCACTAAAAGCTTTAGCTTCCCTTCTATAAGCTGCAGTTTCTTTGATGTTGAATCTACGTCTGTAAATTTTATACTGTTTTGAGGAGCCCTTGCCTTGAGTTCTTGGAGAGGAATTAACCTTAAGAAATAAAGGAGATCAAGTCATCATAATTTGGGTGTCTTTGCAGCATTCCCCATCCTGTTCAACATTCTAGTAATCTTGTATTTATTTTATGTTTAAGATTGCAGTTGGAAAATAAAAAAACAAACAAACAGGTTTTTTCTTGAAAATGTTTGAAAACTATTTAGGACGTCTCTAAGTAAGCTTCTTTTCCAGTTTGTTTCTTTCACATCTTCAACATTTTGGTTTCTGAGTACTTCATGTTGAGGGATGTAGCACCTGGTCTGCATCTCAAATGAGCTAAATCTCTTGATGCATTAAGCCAGATACTATATTTACCCCTCTTCCATTTCTAAATCATAGATTTGCTTTCTGTTATGTTAATGATGTTTAGATCACTGACCTAGACCTCACTGAGTTCCCAAGCACACCTGTTGACCCCATTACATTCTATAACTTCTCCAACTTCTTTTAGTTCTGTGAAAGGGCTTATTTTCTTTCACCTCTAGACCTTTGTACCTGTTGTCACCCACCTTCTTTACCTTCTAGTTCCTCTTGGCCCTGCAGAGCTCAGTCAAGAAGGCCCTCTCTCCCAACAAGGTCTTTGTTAGGCACAGGTATCCTCCACTTTCTCGAGCATTACCTCAGTTTAATACTGTCACTTGTTTATTTACCTCTGTTTCTCATATATACATGATAACAGAAACAAACTGGATCTTTTTCACCATGATACCCCTAGTCTTAGCCCTCATCTGATATAAAGTTATTACTCAATGTAGAGTGAATCAATGTTGTTCAACAGCTGAATATTTTTAAATTAAGACTTTATTTAAAAAAAGTTTTAGAGTCACAGTAAAATTGAAAGAAAGGTACAAAGATATCCTATATACCCCTATCCCCATGTAAACACAACATCTTCCATTATCAACATTCCCCACTAGAGTGGTGCATTTGTTACAATTGATGAACCTACACTGATACATCAAAATTACTCAAAGTTTACATTACAGCTTATTCTCTGTGTTTGTACAAATGTATGATGACATATTTCATCATTACGCTGTCATACAGAATATTTTACTGCCCTAAACATCCTCTCTTCTTTGCCTGTTTATTCCTCCCCCTCCTCCTAGCAACCAGCGATCTTTTTACTGTCTTCATAGTTTTGCCTTTTACAGAATGTTATACAGTTGGAATCATATAGCATATAGTCTTTTTGGATTGGCTTCTTTCATTGGTAATTGCATTTAAAATTATTTCATGTCTTCTTATGGTTTGATAGCTCATTTCTTTTCAGTACTGGATAATATCTCATTGTTTGGATGTTCCACACTTTGCCCTTTCAGCTACTAAAGGAGAACTTGGTTGCTTCCAACTTTGGCAATTATGAATAAAGGTGTTATAAATGTATGTGTGCTGGTTTTTGTGTGGACACACATTTCTAACTCCTTTGGGTAAATTTCAAGGAGCATAATTACTGATCAATGGCAAGACTATGTTTAGTTTTATAAGAAACCACAAACTGTTTTCCAGCGTGGTGGCACCATTTTATATTCACACCAGCAATAAATGAGTACTGTTGCTCCACATCTTTTTCAGCATTTGGTGTTGTCAGTGTTCTGAATTTTCGTCCCTCTGATGACATATGCTTATTTACTATCTATATAACTTCTTTCATGAGGTGTCTGTTAAAATCAAGTTTGTTTCCTTAATGTTGAGTTTTAGGAATTTTTTTGTATATATTTGGATAGGAATTCATTATCAGATGTGCCTTTTGCAAATATCTTCTACCTGTCTGGGGTTTATTTTCTTATTCTCTTGACGTTGCCTTTCAGGGAGCAGAAATTTTTAATTTTAATGAAGTGTAGCTTCTCAATTATTTTCTTCATGGACTGTGCTTTGGCATTGTCTCTAAAGTCACTGCCATACCCAAGGTCATCTAGGTTTTTTTCTATGATGTCTTCTAGGAATTTTTAGCTTTGTGTTTTATACATTTCGATTGTGATTCACTTTGACCTAATTTTTATGAGGGTGTAAGGTCTGTGTCTAGATTCATTGTTTTGCATGTGAATGTTCAGTTATTCCAGCACCATTTGTTGAAAAGACTATCCCTTTTTCATGGTATTGCCTGCGCTCCTTTGTCAAAGATCAGCTGACTATACTTATGTGGGTTTATTTATGGGTTCTTTATTCTGTTCCATTGATCTATCTGTCTGTTGTTTCACCAGTACCACACTGTTTTGATTACTGTAACTTCTTCATATTAAATCTTCATGTCAGTTAGTATCAGTTTTCCAACTTTTTCTTCTTATTTAATATTGTATTGACTATTCTGGGTCTTTTGCTTGCCCATATAAACTTTAAAATCAGTTTGTTTATATCCATAAAATAATTGCTGAGATTTTTATTGGCTTTGCATTGAATCTATAGATTAAGTTGGGAAGAACTGACACCTTGACAATATTGAGTCTTCCCATTCTGAACATGGAAGAGTTCTCTACTTATTAGGTTTTTTGTGAAGTTTTGATATATTTATTTGGTCTTATTTCCACCCCCAAATAATTATTTTTTAAGAATAGTTTGTGCTACCAATTGAAGCTTTAGTGTTGTGTTAGTCTCTATCTGGCGCTCTGTTAAATATTGATACAATAAGTAAAAACCATCTCTATTTGTTTTCATTGTTTTCTCTTCCTGCCAAGGCGTTAATATTATTTACATGTCTTGCCCCTGTTCTGTGCCAGGCATGTGCTGGGTGCTGGTCCACGTATCAACAGTGGTGCATTGCCTAGGGCCACACAGAGCTGGGAAACTTTATCATTCCCATTCTCTAGATTAGAAATTGGAGACTTCTAGAAGTTAAGTAACTTGCCTCAGTACATACAATAGTTAAATATCTAAGTTGAGGTTGGAACTGGAATTTAGATGAACTCAGACATGAATCTGAATTTTAAGGTATTGCTTTGTCCTTATAATTATCCCCTGTTCTGTAAATTCAGGACAGTCTATGAGAAGTTTTTGTTGGTCAATATTGAAGTTTTCACTAAGCTCCAACCAAATACAGAACTTGAAATAGAAAAGTAACATTTTTTTTCTCATCAATTAGCTTAGCCAGAAAATGAGGTTACATACACTGTACAAATGTAGTTTAAGGTTCAGCTTGTTCTAATGTGGAAGATCTTTTGTCATTGCTTCTGCTACTTTGGAAGTGGTCATTTAACCCATCTGAGTAGAAGGTGTCTTCCTGAAGGATGGCAAGTAAATATGTCATCTCACTTTCCTGAAATGGAATTAGTGAATTTTGTTTTAACAGCCAAGTCCTTCATCCTCTGAAGAAAATGCTGACCAAATTTTTGCTTGCTGAATTTAGACTCTTCTCTAAATGAGGCAGTGAAGTTTTCCAAGTGGGACAAACAAAGTAAGTAGGATTGGGAAGTGGTGGGTAGTTGAGTGGTAGTCTATGGGAAAGAAACGCACAGGAAATGGAGCCTTAAGCCTGTGATTCTGGGGAGAGGGACTTGATGGTACCTAGTATTTCCTTAGGAAGTGCCTAGTGAATTGGCCTTGAAGAAGCACTGGATCAGAACATTTATTATCATACTTTTCACTCCCACAAAGTTAGTCATCCATGGCTAACTACCAGTGACTTTCAGGTATTATGAGAACCTGCTCCACAATGGCAGCCATCTGGAAAAGTATACTTTAATTTCCATTTACCCACTATTTCACCTTGTAGATTTATATGATAGTGCTTGGCACAGTGCCCAGAGCACCATCCTCATTTAGTGAATGAATTAATAAATTTGTGCATATATGCATGAGTAAATAAAAAGAGGAAAACCATTCACCTATAAAATACCAAGGTGAAAGTCGAAAGCTTAGAACATTGCAGAGTGAAAGAGTTATTTTCTCTTATCCAAAGAGTTGCTTAATACACCAATAAGAAGCAACATTGAGAACTGCATTTCATGTCCCTAAAGTGTGTGCATGTCTTATCTAACCAGCTTGAGTCATTTCTTCTCTTTGTCATACCTTGCACAGGAAGGACTGTCTTAGGAAGCCTTTGAAATAGTGAAAACCTCATTTCTCGCTGTTGTGACATCACATTTACAGCCTCAATTGCTTCTCTAAGTTTTCAAACCTGTGCAACCCTCGTATCTAGCTTGCTCTCACACTCTCACATTTAAAGCCGGAGTCCCTAAGGCGGTTTGACGTTGTAGTCAACACCGGCAACTCCTGCGGCGCACCTGAAGCCAAGCTGTATTGACTCCGTCTTTCCCTTGGACCCTTCAGCTGCGAAGAGAGGGGGGGTCTGCTGCATGGGCAACAGCAGACCCTCCATATCACCCTGCCCAGGCTCTGTAGCTTCAGTAGAAGCTACACCATCGTCTCTCGAGACGGACGGATGCCGACGACGACGACTTTGGCAATAAAATAGTGTTATCAGAACCACAACTCGAATCTCTATTTCACCTCTTGGTTCAGAAACCTTTCTTCTATAACATCTTTTTTTCCTCTAAATCGGGGCCCACATGCTCAAATGCCTTATGAGTTCCTAGGGGGAAATAGAAGTGAGAGAAGTTGTCAGGTATAAGACAATAAGGAATGATGGTAAGCATGACAAACTAGATAGAGAACATGCTCCATCTAAAGGACAAACTTACATTTTAGCTTTCACCATGTGTTGCATGAGGGAGCATAGACAAACCTGCTTCTCTTAGAAAAGTCTAAACTCTGGATATTTATGTTAAAAATCTTCAACTCTTGCATTTTTGTAGCAAATATTTTTAAATCTTGAAAATTTTTTATGGGCTAAATATAACACGGATTCAAGACCTGTTTATAGGTTCTCACTGGAAACTTCCATTGAACTTCACCAGAGCTAGTATACACAAGTGTAAGTGGTGTCTCAAGCCATTTGATACTAATCTATGCCTGTCTATACCAGCGTCTGAAGACAATTTCCTTTTTTAAAATATCTTGTTTGAACTAAAGTTATCTCTCTAATGATATCTCACACTTTCTTTGCATTTGGCTGTGTTTAATGAAGAGAAGCAACAAGGATACTGTTATATTTGCATCCACTTGCAAGCAGAGGAGTGTGGTCAAGAGCAGAGTCTCTGGAAACATTCTGCCTGGATGTGTGACCTTAGGCAAGTTCCTTAAACTGGCCATACCTCTGTTTCTTTACATGTCAAATGGAGATACTAATAGCACTTACTTCATAGGGTTGTTGCAAGGGTTTACTGAATTACATATATAGGTAAATTGCTTAGAATAGTATCAGGCATGTAGTAAGCATATAGTAATTTTTTGCCTTTTTAGGATTACCATGTTAGTATGGCTACTAATTTGTGTTAAGCATTGGATCTACCCGTTGGTCTTGTCTTTCATGTGGTTCATAGCTGAACAGAGTTGGTTGTATGTACTTGTCTTTATAACATGTAGGCAGATGTGGATTAGCAAAATATAATCCCAACTCTTCTCATTTGGATATAATCTTCTGGGGATTAGGAATCCATCAGGCTATGTAGACAGTGGTAGAATAAACAAAACAAAAAATAAAAAAATAAAAAAAACCCTGGGGGTTTAGAGCTCTGGACATGGCTTTTGAGCTAGGGTCTCAGGCTGGTTGATTGATTTATACTGTACTTTTTCCCCCATTACCTTTTTGTCCTCTTATACATCCCCCTACACTCGCTCTTCCCCAGCAATCACTGCACTGTTGTCCATGTCCATGCCAGGCTGATTTAAAATAGACTTCTTTTTTCTAGACTGTCACAGATTTTTGATCTTATCACCAATATGCCATTAAAAACTTCAACCTTGATTGCTCTGATAGGTGATTGGGTTCTTAGAATAGATGGATGAGTGTTCTTAGAATTTCCACTAAGGCATATTTATTTTTTATTCTTAAAAGATTTTATTTATTTGTTTTTAGAGAGTGGGCAAGGGAGGGAGAAAGAGAAAGAAAAACATCAATGTAGGAGAGAAACATTGATCGGTTGCCTCTTATATGCCCTCTGTGGGGGGCCTGGCTCAAACTAGGGCATATGCCCTGATCGGAATCATACCAATGACCTTTTGCTTTGTGGGACCATGATGCCCAACCTTCTGAGCAACAGTCAGAGCTCTACTAAGGCGTTTAAATATTTTTCAAGTATTTTTCTGGTATCCCTCTTTTTATTAACCTCAAGCTCCTTTACCACTGAATTTAGTCATTATCTTGCAAAACGTGCATGCTATCTTCAAGTATATATTTCCTAGCTGGTTTTATAGACTGGAACTTCTTGCTCAGGTAGAGAAACAAACCTATTTTAGGCAGAGAGGGGTGTTCAGAAATAAATCATGCAATGTATTGTTTATGTTTCTCAACAATACAAATAACAGGGGTATGATAGCTGCTGTGTAATAGCTGGTGGTATGACCAGTTGAGGATCTGATTTCATATACATCTCAAAGACCTGTCCTTTATGTCTCCAACCCATAGCATGCCTTTGACTCGAGGCCACTTTGCCATGTGTAGAAATCCTTTGAGGAAAAAAGCTGAGCACATCTCTCCAGCTGCAGACAGGTGTAATCGGAAAGGAATGTGGGGACTTTGGTGGGCTTTTCCCTTGATGTTAAAATCTTGGTAATTTCTCAAAGAGGCCATGGTGAATTTGTATTACAGGGTTCCTCCTCCTTACGATAGGCTCTTTGTCCAGGTGTTCTTTCTCTGACCCCTTTCTTTGTGTGAATTATTTTCTCTTTCATTAATCTTTTTTATTTTACTTTCCCCCCCCCCAGGGAAAGGGCTCTACACATGGTAGTTTTAGGAATAAATGTACTGAGTCCTTCTCCCCAGACTCTCTCATCTCCCACACTAACATTGATGAGACAAGAAGAAGATAACCTGGAGAGTCCATAAAAGTCAATGTGAATGACTAAAGGGATGTGATCACTCCCTGAGTCTCGGGAAGTCTTGACAGGATGACTGGCAGGCACTCAAGGTTGGTGTTCTCTATCTGTCCTAGGAACTCATTTAATGATGAGCTGTGTCTGTGAGATAAGGCATGGCTGGACAAGAACCCACTGGACTTTCATAATGAAGCCTTTGGGTTTACTTCTAACACATGTCTCTGCCTTATCACTTCTGTTGGTTAGGCCATTTTCTTGCCATAAAAGGCTCAGTGAGACCTGAACTCCATTTTATCCACACTTCTACCTATCAGCATTATGATTCTATTGCCCACTTATGCTTGGAACTAAGTGATTTCTTTAGTTTTGGGCTTTCATCTGGGAGTTTAGTCTTCATTTTCAATGTTACTTCTGATTAGTAGGAAACAAAATTTTATTTCTCTAGTTTGATTTGCTTTTACTTGAACTGTGATTTCCCTCTTTTGACTGAAACATCAATGATTTTCCTACTAGACTCTTTCCTTTTCCAGAAATTGTATCAAGATTGCAAATCTCATGGGCTGTCTCGAGTTGTTCATTGCATAATGTCTTCTAGATAGAACAATAACAGTGAACAAAGCATTTTAGGTGACATCTAACCAGAGACTTATAAACTATATTGTATATAGTTTACTGTATTTTCTCTGCTTTGGCTACATTCCCCTATGTGGTTTTTAATCCATCCCAGGTGCTGACTTTAAAAATGTATTTGTGTGGTCAACATATTACACTAGAATGGCCTCTCTTGATCTGGAGTGAGTTTGGGACTCAGTTTACATGAGTTTGTACCAATTCTTGCTTCTACAATTCAAAGCCCTTCCCATTTTTATGGATATGGCTAAGAAAGATACTCATATTTTGGTATTCAAGTGAGTAATGCACACTTCATTTCATGGCTTCTAATATCTTTAACTAGAGATGAAAATTCTTGGTAGCTATTCATTCTATTAGAAGTTGTGATAAAAATTAACTTCTATGTTTATTACTGATAAATGTCCAGTTACTGATGTGACATTGGAAATTCTTTATAAGCTGAAAAAGAAAATAATAGACCCTTGACATCTTGGCCTTTGTCTCTGAAAAGACTCTACCTCAGGCCTTAAAGTAGCAAGGGTGGTGATGTTTCAATCGAATTTTCAGCAATGCTAGAAAGCTACTAGTTTGCACTGTCCAATATGTTAGCCCTTATCCATGTGTGGCTGAAATGTGGCTAGTGTGCCTGAGAACTAAAGTTTTCATTTTATTTATTTTTTAAAAATTTATTTATTTTTAATATGCTTTATTGATTATGCTATTACAGTTGTCCCAGTTTCTTTTCCCTTTGTTCCCCTCCACCCTGTGACCCCCCCTCCCTCCAGTTGTCCCCCCCCAACTTAGTCCATGCCCATTGGTTGTACATACAGTTTTTTTCAACATTTTCCTATCTACTCCACTCCCTCCTACTATGCTTCTTAATTCCTGTACCATTTCCCTCCTCTTCTCCCCTTCCCCCTCCATGCTGACCTCCTCCCATAATGTTCCCCATTCCTATAATTCTTTTCCCTCTCTCGTTGCCTAATCAGTTTGCCTTTTATTTGGTTCCCTAGCTTCTGTTGTTGGTTGTTGTGATACAGTTTTCATTTTAATGTTCATAGTTTTGACCCTCTTTCTCCTAAACAAGTCCCTTTAACATTTCATATAACAGTGGTTTGGATCTGATGATCTCCATCACTTTTACTTTGTCCTGGAAGCACTTTCTCTGCCCTTTTATTCTGAATGACAGCTTTGCTGGACAGAGTAATTGTGGTTGTAGGTTTTTGCTTTTCATTATTTTGCATATTTCTTGCCAGTCCCTTCTTGTCTGCAGAGTTTCTTTTCAGAAAGCAGCTGACAGTCTTATTGCAACCCCTTTGTATGTAATTCTATTCTTCTTTCTTGCTGCTTTTAAGATTCTCTCTTTATCTTTAACTTTTGACATTTTGACTATAATGTGTCTTGGTGTGGTTCTCCCTGGGTCCATTTTATTTGGAACTCTCTGTGCTTCCTGGACCTGTAAGTCTATTTCCTCTCCCAAGTTAGGGAAGTTCTGCTTCATTATTTTTTCACATAATTTTTCAATTTCTAGTTCTTCTTCTTTACCTTCTGGCAACCCTATGATTCAGATGTTGGTCCACTTATAGCTGTCCTATAAGTTTCTGAGCCTCTCCTCATTTTCCTCACTTCTTGTTTCCTCTTTCTGCACTGGTTGACTGTTTGTTCCTTCCCTATGTTCTGATTGGTTGATTTGATCCCTGGTTTTCTTTCCCTCACCACTAGTTTTGTATGTGTTTTTGTTCATTTCAGCAGGACTAGCCTTCATTCCTTCCCGTATTGTTTAAGATCTGCTGTTAGGTCTGTAAGCATTTTTATAACCAAAGCTCTGAACTGTGCCCCAGAAAGGTTTCCTATCTGCTGCTTCGTTAGATTAGAAATTTGCTGTCTGGTCAGCTGCATCACTGGGATCTCTATAATGATCTATGCTCTCCTGAACAGTTTTGTGTTTACTTTGCTTCCTGGGCAGGGCTGTCACACCTCCTACACTATAGGGGGTGGAGCCCTGTGCACTCATCACAACCGGGTGTTTTCTGCAGGGGTGGGGATCCAAGATGGATTCCTGACGTTCAATCTCGGCTGAAAGACCTGGATCCTCCTCCTCCGTCCCCACCCCCACTGAGCCTCACAAACCAAGGCAATGGGGGTCTTCCTTCACCGGCTTTGGAATTGCAAGCTGACAGGTCTGGTCTGCGGCTGGGGGTGCTCCCCAGGTGCTTCTCGTCTCCCCTTGAATACAGGTGTTTGTGCTTACCGCTGTTCTGCCACTGTTACTGCTGCTGCCATGGACAGCACAGCTTGACCTCTCCTCCCTAACTTTGCCCCTCCTACCTGTTTGGATGAGCGCCACTTCTTTATAATTTCATACATTGGACTTTTATTTATTTTTTGGAACTTCTGGTTATTGCTTGTTTTGAAGTAATTGTATTCCTTCTTAGTCTTGGAGGGAGATGGAGCGTGTCAATCTAGGCCTCCATCTTGGCTGGAGGTCTCCTGTGTTTGTTTGCTTCCATGTTCTAGGCAGAGTTGTCGCTCCTACTATGTTGTAAGGGGCAGAGCTTTAGGTATTCATCGGTAATGGGCGACCTGTTTCACCACGTTGTGGCGCTATATGCGGGGGAGGGGTCTGAGAAGGAACAATGCTGCTTGCCCAGCACTTGACCCTTTTCCAGGCACTTCTCCCACTTCCACATCAGACTAGCACCCCTCTAGCTGCTGCCCTGGCCATGGTGCCCAGAGTGGGTGGGTCTGTGGATGTTCTAGGTCTGTTGGGGCTCTTTAAACAAGTGGACTCTGCTGAGAGACCGGCAGTTTCTGCCTCCATCTCAACAACCACTGGTTTGCACAGTCAACAATGAGGCTTGATTTTCCCTGGAGCTGAGACAGTGAGCTGCTCTGGTAAGGAGCTGGGAATGCTCCCCAGGTGTCTCTCCTGACTTTTTAAAATGTGTAACTGCACTTTCTGATGGCCTGCTGCTGTTGCCACTGCTGCCCCACCATACTGTGTCCTCTCTGCCCAGGCTCCACCCCTCCTACCTGACTGGATGAGTATTTCTTCTTTATATCCTTGTTTGCTGAACTTCCAAATTCACTCTGATTTTCTGGAACTTCTGGTTGTTTCTAGTTTTGAGGTAGTTGTTTTCCTTCTTAGTTGTGGAGGGAGATGCAGCATGTCTGTCTACACCTCCATCTTGGCCGGAAGTCCCATTTTATTTTATTAATTTAAATATTCACATATGATTAGTAGTTACCCATTGGCAAGTTGTAATATTTATGAACAGCAGATTGATTACTGAGACTTCTATTAAATCCATAAATTATGCCCTTGTGTTTAAATCTGCTTTAAAAATTAATAATGGTGATAATAACATTTTTGAGACCTTATTGTGTTTTGGGTGTTGTCTGTGTATGTGTTTTTATATGTATAATCTCAAACTACATGAGAGCTACTATTACCATCTCTATGTTATTGTTGTTAAAATAGAGACAAAGAGAAAAGAAGTAATATGCCCAAAATCGCAAGGGGAATTGGAGTTGTAGTTGGAGGCCAATTGAATCTGCTTTTCTCTCTCAACCACACATTAAGCTGTTTATGTTTTCATTTGTTTATGAGTTGTCTAAAAGGAGCTGTATTAATTCTCTAGGGCTGCCATAATAAACTATATAAGTTGGGTGGCTTAGAACACCAGGTATTTACTGTCTCACAGTTCTGGAGGATAGTGCCCACGGGGTCACACTCCCCTCCTTGCCTCTTTCTAGCTTCTCGTGGTTTGCTGGAAATCTCTGGTATCCTTGACTTGAAGACTTATTATTCTAGTCATCATTATTACATGTTGCTCTCTGTGTTCATGTGGCTTTCTCCTTATGAGGACAGCAGTCATACTGGGTTAGGGGCCCACTGTACTCCAGTATGACTTCATCTTAACTAATTGCATCTGCAATGACCTATTTACAAATAAGGTCACATTCTGAGTTACTAAGGTTCAGCACTTTGACATATCTTTTTGGTGGAACACATTTCAACCCATAATAGGAGCCTATTTTATTTTGTTAGGATTGGGGACTTTCCTGCATTCTTTGATTTTTTCCCCTTTCTTTATTATCCCCCCCATTATTATTTAGTCCCTTTATACTGAAGTTTTCTGGAAGCAGAGTATCATAAGGGAAGAGCACTACATTGGGAATCAGGAGACCTGAGTTTGAACCCTAGTAATGCCTTAGTCTCATGATTCCTTGATTTTCTCATCTGTAAAATGGGAAGAGCAACATCAGTGGTCTCTTCTTTTCCTGGCCGGCCTTGCTAAACAAAGGACGTGTGGAGGCTGTGGGCAGCACAAAGGCCTTCCCTTCACAGTAGAGCCTGCCATTAATGTTTATGGCTATTTCTCCCACATCTTTCATCCCCATGCAAGTGTCAGCACATAGTTCTTCCCACAAGTTCAGGAGGAGGTAGGGAAAGGTGGTGACAGAAGCCAGCATGACTGCACTCACATTGGTTTTCAGGGCTCCTGAGACACTGATATTACATGATGGGTGGTCCCACTGGAACAGAAAGAAGCAGTGGAGGTGGGGTACCTCCACCAGCATGATACCACAAAAAGAAGGTTGTATGAAGGCCCCATTCTTGAGCTAGCTCAGCAGTCCCCAGCTGTGTAATCACAGGGGACTGACCTCCTCTCTCTGCATCCCAATTGTTTGCCCTACTCTCACTGCAGAGTTCAATCTGTGTTCACTGAGCCCTCTTCTGCCCTTACTTTTATTGATTGGTGCAGTTATACCAAAGACAAGTGAGGGTTTTTAAACAGTTTATTTCTTTGTTAAACCCATGGTTATTTCCACCTTTCTCAGACTTAGCTATCTCCTGGGAAGCATAGAAGAAAAGTTTGACCTTTGCTTATGCCCAGATCAACAGCTGAACATTGGTACCTCCTCTGAAGTTAAGGAATAATGTGTTTGTTGTGTGCATGCCGCTTATCTTCCCCATGCCTGGAGGGGGAAACCTTAAATGCTCCATGCAGATGTCTGGTGGCAATTCTTCTAAGCATCCCTCACACAGCGTCCCTGCAGTAAGTGGTATTGTATGTCTTCCATGCCTCTATATCCTAGCAGAATTTCTGGGGCCAGTGACTCAAACCTCACACTATTTTTTTTTTCTGTGTATGACTTATCAGGTAGGAAAACACAGGGCATCTGAGAACAAATAAGAAGAGTTTGGGACTATCCCCATTCTTGTCTCCAAATTAGCTGTGCCCCAAGTTATACAAAGAATCAGAATCCTAATTTTCATGAAACTTCTCAGGTATTGAAAATACAGAAACAAAAGATGTCCATTGCTCTAATTATTAGTTCTTGTGGCCTGACTGGACCTACTCAGATTGCTGGGAGATATCTGTTTCCATCCTCCATAAGTTGGTTTGTAAAGAAACTGGCTTGTTTGGTAGTATCCAGTGATTTGAAGAATGCCTTTTAAAAGGGGATTTTCTTTAAACATGGACATGCCTTTACTAGTCATGCAGCAAATCTTTGAAAGTAAAAACTGTATTTTAAGAAAAAATGTTCCTTGCTCGGAATTCTTGAGGGAAAATCTATCCCCAGTTTGATTATGCCAGTTTACTAAAATGTACACTAATATTTTAAAGGTGTTTAATGCATTAATTTTATATTCAGCACTAGATTAAATCACGTTTTAGTAGAAATAACAAAACATTAAATCCCCAATTAACAATCATTAAAAAAGATTGAAGTGAATTTCTTTCTCATATTAAAGAAGCTAGTGGAAGTACATCCAGGGATGGCATGATGGTGCATGAAATTAGAAAACGAGATTTCTCTCCTATTTTTCTGTCACATGTGATTTCTTTTCCAATATACATGTCATGGTCCAACATGGCTGCTCACCTTTAGCCATTGTATCTGTATTCTAACCCACATAGTAAAGAGAAAGGAATGGCAAGGGCATCCCCCTTGTTCTTTAAGGAAACTTCCTAAAGGTTGCACATGCCATTTCTGCTTATATCTTATAAGCCACTTAGTGACAAGATTATATAACTAGTTGTAAGGGGAGCTAAGGAATGCAGATTGTACTCCAGGTTGTCTTGTGTAGAGCTAAAAAAAATTTTTTTACTTTATTTTTTTTTTTTGGAGAGAAGGGTAGAAAGGATTTTAGACAAACAGTAGACTCTCATCAAGCACTGTGCCCCAAGCCACATGAGAAGGCTGCCTCAGCCTGGCCTAAATTTTATCCATTACTTACCTTTTAAGCCTCATTTTGAGGGGAATGTCTCAAGTGTTAAGTAACTGATAACAAAGGTGTCTTTAATGAGACTGATGTTGCAGCATTGCTGTAACCTGATTCCTGGTATTCATTTGGTTCTCTTTCTTCCCGGCTCCTCCCACTTTTAGTGCACCAGATCCACAAGGAAAGAATATATATACATCTATATGAAGTGAACAAAGAAAGCCTTTTCCTCCACTCCTCCAGATCAATTCTACAGTTTTTGTACAGTTCATAATAAAAATATGGAAAGACAGCTTTGAAACAAAAATGTCCTCATTATTTTTGACACTTTCATCAAATATCCCTGTTATCCCTAAAAAGAGGGCTGACTCTATCTGGGCCTTCATCTCACTCATCTGTTTTATGAAAATACATTTGTGAGGAGACTGTTGACTTATATTTTCATCTGCTATTCTTCAAATTTTCAAAAAGTGAGCAAATGTCATTGGACTCATTCTCCTTTCCCTTCCTGAATAAGATGTCCTTTCTGTCTTTATGGAAACCCTCCTTAAGTGCCACCAGTATTTTTGATAGAAGCCACTGATATTTTATGCCACAGTGGCTTGTCTTTCCCTGTTGGAAATGTGAAGCCTGATTATTTGATTGGGCCAGGTTCTCTGAGAATGTGTTCTATGTTTCTTCTAAATGTTAAGTGTCCCATGATATCCCAAAGAAAAGGTGAAGATGCAAAACTCATGATGGAACTTAAGGTGACGGATGCTTTTCAAACCATCCCAGCTCAGAGAATGAAGCTCCACTTTGGGTCTGAGGAAACTCAGGGAAGGAATATCACCTTAGGTAGGATGTGGCAACTACCAGTATTACACATCATGGGCGAATCTTTCTAAACATAATTAGAAGCAAAAAATGAAGGCTCTTGGAGTTGATTGGTACATTAATTAAGGGAATTAGGACCTTCATGCTTTTTTAATGCATGTTGGAACAAATTAAAGTAAAAACCGATCCATCATGGCCACTCAAAGGTGCAGGCACTTTGCCTGGAGAATAAAAAGTGAAGGAAAGGATTTCATCTGATGGTAAGGCATGTTCCTCCTAAATCAGCTGAATTAGTGCCTGGAAGAGGTCTGGTAGCCAAGTGAGTGGATGGCTTATTTGTATCACTCTAGTGGTTGGGGAATTTGAGATAATGGGAAAAGAGAGGGAGGAGTGGGGGAATTATATGCTAAGAGAGAGCAGACTGTATCAGAAGCCCATGGGAGCAGAGAGCTTAAATGTCATTAGAAAAAAAAATGACCTGACTAGCAACAAAGATTGATGATAAGAGAAGAAAGGAAAGGGAGGGAACCTTTGAAAGAGATTTTGCCTTGATCACAAGGAAAATTTATTTACTGTTTAACATGGCAAGAGATGCAAAATGAGACTCCTTTATTGGAAAGGGAGATTTCAGATCTGGCAATCAATTAGGGGCTTAAACTACAGTTTTCTGAAACTGTAGACCAAACAGGTATGGCTGTTTAACAGTGTGTGTATAAGGATTAATTAACCTACAGCCATGTGGGAAAACAGATGTCTGATAGCTGATGTTGCACATGAATTCAGAAGTAGAATGTTGAAGATTTGAAACCAAATCAAACATAGTACAATGCCAAAAATGTGAGAAGAAAAGTTTCTGGACCACAATGTGGAGTAGGTTTCCATAAAAAATAATAACTCTCATTTATTGAGATTTAACCAAGAGTGTATTATTTGAATTAATCCTTACAATAAATTGAGTCAGATCACATTATTGTGTCTATTTTACAAATGGATAGTTTAAGGCTCAGAAATGTTAAGTGATGTGGTAAGACTACACAGCTAAAATGAAGGGAATTGAGACTGGAGATACCTCACTGAGAGGTCAAGCTCTTAAGAACTGCCTTTCCTGTGGAATTCCTAAGGGACAGTATATATGTATGAAGATCAAGGTGAATACATCCTGCCTCAGACAGGGGTTAAAGAACAAAAGGAGATGTTGAAAATCATGCTGTTTCCTCTCTTGACTCCATTACCTTAGATCCCTGGCCTGATCTTTCTTTGCTTTGTTTGTGTGTGTTTTTCCCTTCACTTATTTATACCTGCCTCTTAGACTGTAGTTTTGATCTACCTTCTCATCTGCTTTGCTTTTTATTTACATCCAAGCAGTCAACATGGAATCATGGTTAAAGGTATGGCTTCTAAGTTTGGTTTGCCTGGGTTCAAATCCTAGCTTTGCAACTTGACTAGCTGTGGTGAACTTTGTGTCTCAGTCTCCTTGTCTTAGTTTTCTATGGCTTTATAACAAACTGCCCAACAACTTAGTGGCTTAAAATAACCACAACCACTTAGGTGCTCACAATTCTGTCAGTTGATAAGGACTTGGCATGCATGGCTCATCTCTCCTCCATGTGGTGCTGGCTAGTGGGGCTTGACTGGAGATAAAGAAATGAAAATGACCTTATTCATGTGTCTGGGCCTCAGCTTGGGAGGATGGAACAACAGGGAACTGAATTACCTCTCCGTTTGTCTCTCCATGATCTCTCATCATTCACCAAGTAGCCCAGCTTTTTTAATGGTGGCTGGATCCCAAGAGGGCTAAAGCAGAACCTTCCAAGTCTCTTGAAGGTGTAGGCCCAGAAGTCACATAACATCTTTCCAGCTGCATTTTACTGATGAAAGAGAGCTATGAGGCCAGCCCAGGTTCAAGGTAAGGGTACTAGGCTTCACCCTTGGTAGGAGGAATGGAATGTGTGTCAGGGATGGGTGTAATTATGTAAGGTTATTTTTGCAGACATTCTACCACAAGGAGGTAATTGGGTATTTGAGGTAGCTAGTTTCTATTATCCTGACCACAATTTCATTGGATCTCAGGAGAAAAGTGTAACGAACTATAGACTCTGGGATTCTGTTTTGAGGTGAAACGGAGAAGTGGGCCAACATGTGAATTCATCAGCAGTAAGCCCTCATTATAAGCCAAGTGGATGTGCTAAAGTAAAAACTTAAAACATCTATCATTTAGGTGACATTTATTTCCTTGTACAAGGATTTTTGTAGATGATGTGAAATATTTTCTGTCCAATGTTTTTTAAAACATATACTTTATTTATTATGCTATTACAGTTGTCCCAATTTTCCCCCTTTGCCTTCCTTCACCTGGTACCCCCGACCTTTTCCTCCAGCAATTCTGTGTCCATGGGTCGTGCATATAAATGCTTTGGCTACTCCTTTTCCTATATTGTTCTTAACATCTTTCTGTCTATTCTGTACCTACCAATTTGTATTTCTTAATTCCTGCACCTTTTCCCCATTCTCTCCATTCTCCCACCCAACTGATGACTGTCCAAATGATCTCCGTATCTATGATTCTGTTTCTGTTCTGCTTGTTTGCTTTGTTTTTTTGAATTCAATTGTTGATAGTTATGAATTTGTTATCATTTTAATTTTTATAGTTTTGATCTTTTTCTTAATAAATCCATTTAATATGTCATGTAATAATGGCTTGGTAATGATGAACTTCATTAGCTTTACCTTGTTTGGGAAGCACTTTATCTTCCCTTCAATTCTAAATGCTAGATAGATTAATCTAGGTTGCAGGTCCTTGATTTTCATCATTTCAAATACAGTAGTCCCTCTCAATATCATGGTTCACTTATCGCGGCCTCACTATATTGCGGGATTTTTAAAAATATTATATTTAATTATTTATCGCAGGTTTTTCGCTATATCGTGGGATTTTGCGGTACTGTATACACATGTTGTTAAAGTCACGTAGGTTTAAGAGTGTAGAATATGTTTAAGAACATAAGTAGTGTTTATAAAAGTGTGGAAAAGGTTAATAAGGCAGTGGGAAAGGTTAATAAGGGACTGGGAATGGTTTATAAGTGTGTGGGAAGGGTTTATAAAGCCTTAAAATATATATAAATACTAAAATAAATGTAAGGTTCCTACTTCACAGATTTTCACCTATCACGGGGGTAGGGGGTGGGTCTAGAACATAATACCCATGCTAAGTGAGGGAATACTGTACTTCTTGCCAGTTCCTTCTAGCCTGCAAACTTTCTTTTGAGAAATCAGCTGACAGTCTTATGGGAACTCCCCTGTAAGTAACTAACTGCTTTTCTCTTGTTGCTTTTAAGCTTCTCTCTTTATCTTTAACCTTTAGCATTTTAATTATGATGTGTCTTGGTGTGGTCCTTTTTGGGTCCATCTTGTTTGGGACTCTCTGCTTCCTGGACTTGTATGTCTATTTCCTTTGCCATATTAGGGAAGTTTCCTTTTATTATTTTTTCAAATAAAATTTCAATTTCTTGCTCTTCCTCTTCTCCTTCTGTCCCCCCTATGAGTCAAATGTTGATATGTTTGAAGTTGTCCCAGAGGCCCCTTACCATATCCTCATTTTTTAAAATTCTTTTTCTTCTTGCTGTTCTTATTAAATATTTTTTTCCTTACGTTCCAAATCATTTATTTGATTCTCAGCTTCATTCACTCCACTGTTGATTGCCTGTAAACTTTTCTTTATTTCACTTAGTGTAACCTTCATTCCTGCCTGTGTCTTTTTTATGCTGTTGAAGTACTCAATGATTTCTTTGAGCATCCTAATTACCAGTGTTTTGAACTCTGCATCTGATATGCTGTATATCTCCATCTTGCTTAGTTATTTTTCTGAAGTTTTGTTCTTTTATTTGGGCCATATTTCTTTGTCTCTCATTTTGGCAGCCTCCCTGTGTTTGTTTCTATGTATTATATACAGCTGCTTTGACTCCCTGCCTTAGTAGTGTGGCCTGTTGTAGAAAAGTACACTCATAAGTTGGATGGGCCAGAGCCTTAGGTAGGTAATCACCAGGGCAGGGCAATGTGTTTGAGCCAGGTTGATGGAGTCTCTGATATGGTGTTGCCACTCTGTGACTTTGTGTGGGGGAGGGCTCAAAGAGGGGACAATACTGCTGCCTGGCCTCTGGAGTTTTGCCCAGAAACTGTCCCCCAGCACTTGCCACAATGCCAGATACTTCAGTTTCTTCCCATATGCCACTTGTGCCTTTCCAGCTGCTACCCTGGTGCTGAAGCCCAGAGGGAGTGAGTCTGTGTAAGTTTTAAATTCATTACAGGCCCTTTAAGAAGAGATGACTGAGATCCCTCAGTTTCTTCTGCCACCCCAACCTCCATTGGTTTTTATAGTCAGAAGTTATGGAAACTTATCTTCCTGGCACTGGAACCAGGCTGAGTGGTCTAGTATTAGACTGGGATCTCTCACTTCCAAGGTATCCCTCCCAATATTTATCCATCACACACATATACGGGACTACCCATTCTGCATCTCCCATCTCTGTATCTCCACTCCTCCTACTTATCTGGATGAATGTGACTTCTTTAATTCCTTGGTTGTCAGATTTCCATACAGCTTGATTTTCTGATGATTCTGGGTGATAGTTGTTTTGTAGTTTAGTTGTAATTTTTGCTGTGGTTGTGCAAGGAGGTGTGCTGTGTTTACCTCTACCTCCATATTGACCGAAAGTCTGGGTTTCCAATGTTTTTGACAAAGCTAGTGTCATAGCATATTACACATGTTATAAACACATGTACACAATCAGTGCAGGTACACTCATGACTATGGTTGCTGAGATATATCATTACTTCTGGAGAGGAGCCCATGAATGATAGGATATATAAAGTCACCCAAGATGGTACCAGACAGGTAGGAGCCTCAGCAAGTCCAGTAAGTCAAATGTCTTGAATGTCATGTCTTGTTATAGAGATATGAACAAATTAATTTTTTAATTTCATGTGGAATCTTTCAAAGGTTGTTTGTAAAGCATTCCATCCCCCACTCATCAGACACAAAGGTAAGCACTAAATTCTCTAGGCCATATCAATGGAGGACCTTCATATGCCCTCCTGACTTACGTGAGTTCAAGTGTACACAATAACCAGTAGATGAACTTAAGGCAGGCATGAAGGCAAAACATAGAGGAAGAATAAGTCAATGATTTCAGGGGTTTTACCAATATGAACATTGATGTCTGACACTTTGTTCAGGAAGTAGTTGAGACTTCCTTAATATTCTGGAGGAACTGAAGAATAATGTAAAGACCATGAGAATCATTGACTATTGCTGTGCTTTCTGGGTCATTTAGAGCTAACATAAATGTTGCAAAACATTTATTTTTTAGACACTAATAATACCTTAGTAAGATCAAATTCTACTGCTATACTTCTGTTGTTGTTGCACTTGTATTTGTATTTTTCCCTATTATTTGGATATAAGTTAAGTTGCAGTAACAGAGAGACTCCAAAATGTGACTAAAACAAGATGCAAGTTTTATTTTTCTCTCACAGAACAAAGAATGAACAACAGTCCAGAGTGGCTGTATCATCCTAAATGTGGAACTTCTATCTCTGGATCCAAGGAAGTAGCTCTAGTTATTGTTATCTCTCAGACTTGCCATGCATCATTGCTGTTGACATCCCATTGGCCAAATCTGGTCATATGTCAATATCTGGTTAAAGGGAGGCTAAAAAATGTAGTCTCTAGCAATGGTCGTACATGTCCTGCTGACACTTTGGTGGGTGAATGAAAATTCCATTATTAATAGGAAAAAGTGGAAGATAAATACTGCAAGATGATTAGTACTTCATACTTTTTAATACACTGTGAGCTCCTTGAGGAGCAATACTTTTATTCATTTGCAAAAAACAGGTGCTCATTAAATGTCTGTTTAATTATCAATGTAAAATATTATTGCATAGTCTTTCCCTGAATGTGCATTTATGCTCATATGTCTTTCTTAGAACATCAACTTCATGAGAACAAGAAATAGGTATTTTAATTAATTGACCTAAAGCTTCATATAGCAGTTTACACAAATTAGGCATTCACCCATAGTCGACAGGTAGTTACGAAGTACCCACTATGTGCCACATGCTTTTTCTATGCTCTGAGGATACAGCAAAAATAAGGCTGACATAATCCTTACCCTCCAGGATCTTCATCCAGAGAGGAAAGAAAATATTTAATAAGCACTTATAACTAATTCAGTACATAACTTTAAGAGCACACAGTATCACAAAGAAGTTTAGGATGCTTTGGAGCATACATTAGGGATTACAATTTGGTCTGAAGAGTTACAGAGCCCTGTCTAACAACATGAATAGTCTTACATACAAATATCTCAAAGAGAATTCCAAAGCAACACCATCTCATTAAGCCCACACCCCTATACTCAAAACAGTTCCAGAAGTGTTTCTTTACCCTCCCAGAGGCAGGCTGCCCTGAATCTAAACCAGTGACTCGAAGTAAATGCATTCGAGCAATGTTTGATAACAGATGATGTGGTTCATTCTGCTGATCTCTATTTGCAAATCATAAATTTTAGACAAACAATGGCTTTATATCATGTTGAATCTGATTAGCCTTTGAAGGAGTCTAATACATATTTGGAAAGAGAAAGCAATGATTTGTGGGCACCCCTTTCCCAAGGAGAAGTTTTTCTTCACCTCCCAGTAAAAATAGCCTTTCCTCAAAACTCTGAAATTCAGACTTTTGTTATTCGTCTAGAGGTTCCCTTTCAAGCAGTGGGTGTGAATGGTTCACCTCTCCTGATTTGGTTTTCTTCTTCCTTGAGCACCATAGTGACACTTGGACTGTAATGCTAAGTTCCCAAACTTAATGGAAAAATTGTTTCTTTCTTGAATAAGAAATGTGATGATCTATAGAGAAAACACTGGCCTCCAAGTCAAAAGACTCATTTCAGTTCTCAGCTCTTCCATTGATTTACTTATTTTGTGATTTTTAGCCATACTGGTAATAACCCCAGCCCACTTCAAGTTCTCACAAACTCTGAGGACAGAATATCATAATGTTTACATTCACTGAGCTACTAGGAAGTCAGAAGCTATGAGTAATTATGAACATGGAATTTAGTCAATCGTATCCACTCATTCACTAAAGCTTCCAATCTGAAAGAAAATATCAAACATAGATTGTGGATTCAGATAAGCACAGGTATAAGGACCTGCGCTGTTGCTTTTAACTGTTTGAACTTAAGCAAGTTCCTTAACCTCTCTGACACTCAGTTACTTTATCAAAGAAAAATAATGAATCAGTACCTTCCTCTGAGATACTGTGATGGTTAAATAACTCCACACAGGAGTAGCATTTAGCACAACGCTTGACACCTAGTAAACAGTCAGTAAAAGGCGACTTTCAAATTTATTTAAATTATTAATAAATAATAAAAATGTGCAACTGAGTGAACTCTTATAAACATCCTGAATGTCCTGGCTTGTAAGTCTCAGTGAAGAACAAATTGAAGAGAAAATTTGTAACAAGCAGTGAAGTTGTGATAGAATGCAGTGTAGATGAGAAGAAATGCCACTGTTTGGAAGAAGCGGCATGTGAAATTGCTTGAGAAATCTTTCAAATAAGAAAACTTAGAAAATGGAAGTCTTATGTGACAGTAATTCCTCACTTCTTTCCCATGTCCTACTAAAAAAGGGCAGGGGAGGAAAAGCTCTTATTCATTTTTAATAGGACTCCCTTTTTTCCCCTCCAGTTTCCTTCAGGAGAGAGAACCTTTTCTCTAGCTGAAGAGTGGATCCTGGTATGTCTGAGCCAATCAAAGATTTCCTTTCCCAATAAATTATTTTAGTTCTGGATCCCTCAAAATAATAGGTTGACTAGGAGAACTTCTCAGAAAAAACTTTTCTACAAGGTTTTGTTTAATTCTTAGGTTCAGGAAGACACAGTGTCTTTTCTGTTAGATCTTATTTCACCTGCACTTGAAACTTGGAACTATGTGGCAGCATCTTGTGACCATGAGGAGAGCCCACCTGAGCAAAGCTCCCGTGTTGAGGATAGTGGTGTCTAAAAACCATAGCAGAATATTTTTCTAATGTATATGCTGAGTGATTCTTCAGAAGTCAGCTTCACAAAAAACTTGGGTCCTGACATTGTATACATTTGTATCTGTTGTGCTCTTCCAATATTGGTGGTATAGATCTTCTGTTATTTTATTTTTAGTTATTGCCTACTTGGGGGCCAACCATGGAAATTATCTGTTCTCTTCAGGAGGCAAATTATCCAAGGGAGTGGAGGGTATCTTCCTGTAAATTAGTGATTGAATAGAAAGAACAAAGTATTTGTAGCCTAAATACCTGGATCATGTGTATAGAGTAATGTGATAGAGAGGATATATATACATTGATACCTTTTGGCAAGTATGAGATCTTATCGCAGGACTATGCTAAGAAGAAAACATACTGTTGACATATTGAAGTGCTTTGATTTATTTTTGTTTTATTCTAGCAGTTCACTTGAAGACAAATTCAAACTTATTTTTTTTCCAGGGTAACTCAAGAAGAACAACCCTGAGGGAATAATTTATTCTTCTCTATCTTGGTAGTATTGTCTAGTAAAACCTAATAGAGAGAACTTACTCATTCCCTTTCAGAATAGGTGAGAGCATTTATACACCTCCAGCCCCCACTTCAAAGGTGAGATACAAAGAAGTTTATACACTTTATTCCCTAGTGAGAAATGGAATTCAGTATGGAAACACAAGAAAGATACTGTCTATTTTTTTATACTAGCAAGCCATTCCCCAGACTCAGATATCACAAGGAAGATTATTTTTTATTTTTTATTTATATTTTTATAGTTTTAGATACCTGGCTCAAGGGAAATAGAGAACACCTTATAACTTCTGCCTAAATGACAAACCTGTCGATGTCTGTGGAGTGGACTGTTCCCCCCCCCCTTAGGTATTATTTTTCTTAATATGTTTTATTGATTATGCTGTCACAATTGTTCCAATTTCTTTTCTCTCTTCTCCCCTCCACCCAGTGACCACCCTTCCTTCAGTTGTTCCACCCCCTTAGTCCATGCCCATTGGTTGTGCATATAGTTCTTTTCAACATCTTTCTGTCTACTCCACTCCCTCTTACTATGCTTCCTAATTCCTGCATCATCACCCTCCCTTTCCCTCTTCCCCCTCCCTGCTGACCTCCCCCAATATGTTCCCCATACCTATAATTCTTTTCTCACTCTCGTTGCCTACTTAGTTTGCCTTTGTTTCTATTCCCTAGCTTCTGTTGTTGGTTGTTGTGATACAGTTTTCATTTTAATGTTCATAGTTTTGATCCTCCTCTTCTCAACAAGTCCCTTTAACATCTCATATAACAGTGGTTTGGATCTAATAAATTTCTTCAGTTTCACTTTGCCCTGGACGCACTTTCTCTGCCCTTCTATTCTGAATGACAGCTTCGCTGAATAGAGTAATTGTGGTTGTAGGTTTTTGCTTTTCATTACTTTGAATATTTCTTGCCGGTCCCTTCTTGCCTGCAGAGTCTCCTTTGAGAAGTCAGCTGATAGTCTAATTGGTACCCCTTTGTACATAATTCTATTCTTCTCTCTTGCTGCTTTTAAGATTCTCTCTTTATTTTTAATTTTTGACACTTTGATTATAATGTGTCTTGGAGCGGTTCTCCCTGAGTCCAGTTTATTTGAAACTCTCTGTGCTTCCTGGACCTGTAAGTCTATTTCCTTCCCAAAGTTAGAGAAGTTCTGTTTCATTATTTTTTCACATAATTTTTCAATGTCTAGTTCTTCTTCTTCACCTTCTGGCAACCCTACAATTTGTATATTCACTCTCTTATAGTTGTCCCAGAGGTTTCTGAGCCTTTCATCATTTTCTTCATTTTTTATTTTCTCTTTATGCACTGGTTGACTGTTTGTTCCTTCCCTATGTTCTGATTTGTTGATTTAGTACCTAGCTTTCCTTCCCTCACCTTTTGTTTTCTATGTGTTTTCATTCATTTCAGCAGGACTAGTCTTCATTTCTTCCCCGTCTTGATTAAGTCCTGCTGTTATTTCTGTAAGATGTCTTATAACTATAGCTGTGAACTGAGCCTCAGAAAGATTATTTATCTGTTCGTTCATTAATTCGTGTTTTTATTTTCTGGTCAGCTGTGTGATTGGTATCTCTATCATTATCCCTGCCATCCTGACAGGTTTGTTTACCTTTCTTTCTTTGGTGGGGCTGTCACACCTCCTACACTATAGGGGACAGAGCCCCGTGCACTCGTCACTACCGGGCGACCCTTCTCACCATAGCGTGGTGCTTTGTGTATGGGCGGGGGTCCAAGATGGATTCCTGCCATTCACTCTCCGCTGAGAGACTAGGAGCCTCCTCCTGTATCCCCATGCCTTCTGGGCCTCACTGTTCGAGGCAATGGGGGTCTGCCTTCCCCAGCATTGGAATTGCAAGCTGATGGGTCTGGACTGCAGCTGGGTGTGGTCCCCTGGTGCTTCTCGCCTCCCCTTAAATATAGGTGTCTATGCTTATTGCAGTCCCGCCGCTCATTGCTGCAGCTGCTGTTGGCAGCGCAGCTTGATCTCTCTGCCCTGGCTTCGCCCTTCTTACCCATTCAGACAAGCACCACTTGTTTATAACTTCATATGTTGGACTTCCATGTAGCTTTATTTTCTGGAACTCCTGGTTATTTCTGGTTTTGCAGTAGTTGTAGTCCTTCTTAGTTGTGGAAGGAGACAGAGCGTGTCAGTCTAGGTCTTTATCTTGGCCCAAAGTCCTTTCCCTTAGATTTTTGCTATTTTTCTCTTTAGGTGTAATCATGTGGCAAGCCATAGAATTAGGCATGTTTCTAAGCTCTGTTCATTAGAATTGTACTTTTAGATAATTATACTTAGAAATAGAGGTAAAAAACATTAAGGTTTGTGGTTCTAAGTTCTCACCAATGGCTATGACAGAAATAGCTCATCTAATAATGAATGAAACCAGAAACCATTACTATCAAAAAGAGACTATCAAACCAACCATTTACTGTTGTGCAAACAATAGTTCTCAATAAAAACACATCCCTCTAGGGGTTGTGTGGGAAGTATGTGAGCACAATTTTGGTTGTTCGAAGGGTTGAGAGTATCTGTATCTTTTGTCCTCCTATGCATAGATAAATCTACTGACTCCTTTAACATGAATTTTAACTTAGTGCCTAAACATGCATATATTGAAATGCACAATATATTATGCTAAGTGACTTTTACCCTTTAGGGAATATTTATTTATTTAAATGATATGTTGATGTGTTATATTACCTATAAATTTTATTTTGGAATAATAAAGAGGTTGTTGCAAAATAAATGGCTGATAACCACTGGTTTACATAAAAAGAAAACTTTCTTGTGGTTCAACAGAATTTTTATTTTTCTACCAGCGGATTTAGGGTCGTGTGGGTATAGCCTCCCTCCTTTCAGGAAGCATTTTGTCAGTACCAACTCCGAACTAAAAAAGCACATGAAGAAAAGAAAATTTATTAACTGGCAAATTATTTAGTAATGAGTCAGTGGAAAGCTGACACATTAGAGGAGCAATTTAGAGAACAATTTTGTATGTTTCTAGATAATTTACTTATCTGTTTCATGATTTACTGCACCAACTACAAATGTGTATTTACCACATGTGACTATTTCCCTTCTTCCCAGGTTATTTTTTACAGGAGGTTTGTTTCTTAAGCTGTGTTTCTTAGTTACCACTTTTTAAAAGAGCTGAAATTTGCATTTAATGTGTAATGCTGAGCTAGTTTTATTCAGTAAAGTATACTGTAAAGTATACTGTAGTAAAAATTGCAACCCAAATCTTTTCTGTATGCTTACAGGAAAATGCTGGCCTCTTCTGTGCACAGGTTTGGAGCTTCTTATAGGACCTTAATCCCAAGGTTACAAGATTTTCTTGAGTATTGTTTTCATGAGCAAAGAAAAAGAATGCATTTCC
The DNA here is from genome assembly GCF_987537825.1 of Furipterus horrens. NCBI lineage: Eukaryota > Metazoa > Chordata > Mammalia > Chiroptera > Furipteridae > Furipterus > Furipterus horrens. The sequence continues at coordinate 85,331,844 of NW_028327177.1, forward strand.
AGGGCTGACATAATAAGGTAGGGCTGGCCATTTTGGTTATGACGCAATAAGCAAGAAAAATCTATGTGTGCATATATGTGGGAGAAAGTCTATTTTCATGCTTTATAGAGCCCAAAATTGGCATTAAAATATAAATATATTATCTGGGAAGCATAACTCATTATGAAAACTCTCCCTTAGGCTTACTTTAATACAAATTACTTAGAAAATGAGCCTGAAAACTAAGGCACAAAGACCAAGCCATACCACATATAAGTTGAGGATGCGGTGAGTGTCCAGGGTCTATTATCTAATGTGGAGGCAAACTGGAAAAAAAATGGCATAAAAATCTTTGGTTTGTGGAGTGATGGGGTAAAGTGAGCAGTTCATGGTGAAGTTTGTCAATAGAAAACACACATTAGAGGCCAGTTATGAAGAGGGTACTTGTGGCTTTAACTTTGACAATACCAACTTCCCAACACCAGGTAGTTGGTGATTTCTAGAGATCACCATTCCACTTCCTTATTCTGGAATTAAATGGTAGTGGAAGCATAACTAAACAGCAGCAAACTGTGCAGCTTTACATGGCTTGGTGCTGCAGAGGCTCTACCATTGACAATTCTTGTTTTGTGACACTTTTTCTCAGAAATGATGGGAAAGTACTAGGGCATTGGAATATCCTTTTCACTTTTACTGGCAACTGGTAATGTCTTTCAGAATCAATGGATAAGTTCTTCTGGTTACAGCAGTAGACTCATGATTTACATCTTAAATGTATGTATTAGTGCATTGATTGAACATTTCTGTAGTATTCAGATCCCTTTTGTTTCTATATATCCTAATGCTTCCTTTCTGTGTCAAGTCTTTCTGTGTAAATCATGTAACTTGGTACCGCTTATGCGAATCACTAAAATTATAAAAGTCTGTTTAATGAGAATGGTTATCAATATTGTATATCAGACTAGAGTGAAAATAAAATTACAGTGTCATTTAGAAAGAAAAAAGAGGGAACTTGTGCCCTTGTGAAACTTCCTATTCTTGTGGAAGGTGCTGTGCTGGTCTTGGTACTCTTTCCTATTAAGGAAGAGCATTACCTCGGAGTTCTAAAAAGCCACTTCCAATTTATTCTCAACATATGCAATGACACATTTTCTATACATGTTAAGGCATCCTTTTTAAGTTTTAACAAATGGATGATTCCAAGAGCATAAAGGAGCCCCATCTTTATCTGGAGAGATGCAATAAAGAACACAGAAAATTGCCTACTACTTACAAAGCTTTAGCACTGGAAGGCATCTCAACCTTTCAGCTGGTCCATATGATCAGCATCCTTAAACAGGGGTTTTCTTAAGCTAGACCAAGTAGAAATGGTTAAGTGATGTAACTGATTTAGTATGTCCAAGATTTCTGTGACAACAAGAGAAAGAGAGGAAAATTATCTTTAAGATAACACATGTTGACAGCCAAGTTAATCTCAGGGGGAACAAGTCAAAACAAAAATATGAAATCACTTTGCAAGGAAAATCATTTTTAATTTGTTCTCTCAGACAATATAGAATAATGCAGACACAATTGCCTAATCTATCATTTCATATACAGGAAAATCAGGTTCGCTATTTAATAATTGAATTTTGTAAAAATATACTACAAATATCCAGTTTATTGGTAGCACTCTCTTTTAGATACCTTACAATTTGGATTCTAATTGAGTACTTTCACCCTAACATAAGTTTTCTTAAAAAGCACCCATAGATACTGCAAGTAGAAAAAATCTCAGTGTTACACATTAGGAACATGATTATGTAATGAGAAACATCCCCTTTGCTTTATTCTATTGGAAAACAAAGCTTCTCCAAACAACTAAATATCCTATCTCTGCAATGTCTCCCCTTTAGTTTTCTGACTCAATTTCTGAAGTGAATGGGTGGCGCTTTTGTGCTCCTTCTCAGTTTTGCTGATATGAGATGCTCTGCAGAAAGTGAATTTCAACATTGTGAGTAATTCAATCTTTAAGGGCAAAGACAGTGCAGGATCAAACAGAGCCTAGAGTATTCTGAGAGAAGCAAATAGAAAATGTCATAAGTCTACCTACCTCAGGGCAGACTTACAGCTTGGTGGGTGTCTGGTAAACCTTTAGATTAACACTCTCCAAACCCTATTGTCTAAATCTGGCAAAGACAGAAGAAAAACATCAACAGGGAAGCAGCCCCTACTGGATGCTGGAAATACAGATACCACCTTTGACTGGGCTATAGATCAAAGAAGCTTACCATTTAGATAGATCCTGGAAGGAAATCTGAAAACTAGGAAGAGGCATCCATGCCAAGAGTTAAAAGGCAAGGCTCAGTAAAGAAAAAGGAGATGTGCGGGACCTCAAATGGATAAGACCACAGCAATAGCATATTTTGACCTAGGCATCTTCTGTCTTGTGGATTATAGTTAGTTGGAAGTGAAGGCAAGAATGAGGGTAGATTGTGTCTGTATTACAATATAATTATTCATGACAGGATCATCTCCAAGATCTCTCAGGCAGAAGAAGGGTATCTGTTTACCACAATTTAGTTCCCACTTAATTGTGTGGGTTTGAAAATCAAAAGAAGTTTAAAGGGGGTGTTTAGAGAGCTCATATACCATCTCTCTTCCCCTTGTTTAGATGATTTACTTCTAGAGAAGGCAGGAGGAATAAGATTAATCATAAAGTGCACTCTGTCTGATATACAAGCACAGGGCTGGCTGACATCTAGAACAGCCATCCGTGGTCAGTTGTCCTGATCTCCGAATGGAAGGGTCAAAAATGGATATGGGTGAGTTTCTATGGGCTATAAGTCACCCCTGGTTTGACTTGTTCTTCGGTTCTATTGCTTGCTGAGTCTTCTATATTAATTTGTTCATTTGACAACCAAGTACTGCTCTCCTATTAGTTCTGAACTTGACATTGGGTGTTAAAGACCTTACTGCCTGCCGGGTGGGTTCCACCCGCTGCCATTTTGGCTTCCTTACATTCTGTTCTTCACCATTGCCAGAGTGAACTCCTTAAAAACATAAACCAGAACAGATGATACCTTAATCAAGACACTCTAGTGGGCCCCCTCTCATTTAAAATAACATCCTAACTCTTCTGCTGACCTCTAAAGCCAACAGAAGCTGGGCCTCATCCAGAAAAGTGCCACACATATTGACCCAGGTGGGTGATATAGGATGAGTGGGGACACCAGGATGTTAATACACCTTAACTTAAAAAAAAAAAATCCTCACCTGAGAACATTTTTTTTTCAATGCTTTTAGAGAGAGAGGAAGGGTGTGGGAGAGAGAAAGAGAAACATATACATGAGAGAGAAACATCAATCAGCTGCCTTCCATATGCACCCTGACCAGGGGTATTGAATCTGCAACCTTTCAGTTTATGGAATGGTGCTTCAATCAGTGGAGCCACACCAGACACAGCAATAAGCCTTACTTTTAAGATGAAAGTAAATATTAAGAAATTCAGCTGAGAAAAATACAAGATGAGCTTGGGAAGATGGCAAGACTTAAAATGTAAGTGTAGAGAGTTTTGCTTTATCCTATGTGCAAAGAAAATCATCGAGGATGATATGATTGGAATTGCATTTTTAAAATATCCCTTGAGCCTATGTGGAGCATGGGTTGAACAAAACATCTAAACCAGAAGCCCAGGTAGAAAACTATTGTAGTAGCTCAGGTAGTGGAAAAGGAGTGGGTGCAAAATGTATTTTGAAAGTAAAATTAATGGGATTGGAGTTAGACTGAACATAGGGTGGGGTGAGGAAAAGGGAGGAATCTTGCTTGATTTATGGTTACCAGCTTCTGCGTGAGATAGTCTTATGACCCAGGATTCAGATGTGGCCACTTTCATACATTCCAAATCCAGCTCATTGTTACCATTTGCGGCTACATGTAAAGTTTAGCTAGCTTTTGCCTGCTTTTGGTCAAAATCTGACTAATTATATTACAAGCTAATTGGGCTTGATTTAAGATACTCTGTCAAACCAAGATATTTGAACATCTTTCCTTGAATGTGAGTGAAGCACTTACTAATAAATTTCATCCAGTTTTTTCCTACGGAAAGTATAAGATTGTCAATAAAAGTATATGACCTAGGAAAAAAAAAAAAACCAAGGATTTGACACAGATTAGTAACCTTAATTTTCTCTCAGAGCAAACAAATATATTGTCTTGGTTAAGTAAGTATAAATAAAAGTATGTAATACAAAATAATTGAAGACTTTGGGGTTATAACCATTTATTGAGTATAGCCAAATACATACTGAACATATCTTATAAAAATACAGAATATCAACACTAAAATATCAACAACATGTACTTGAAAGCTTTGACACTGTAAAAATTTTATTATTATTATTTATTTGTTTATTTATTTACTTATTTTACTTGTAGAGAGAAGGGACAGGAGAAAGAGAGGGAGAGAAACATCACTGTGTGGTTTCCTCTCACTCGCGCCCCCAACTGGGGACCTGATGTGCAACCTAGTCATGTATCCTGACTGGGAATTGAACCAGCGACACTTGGCTCGCAGGCCAACACTCAATCCACTGAGCCACAGCAGCCACGGCTTGACACTGTAACAATTTGAGTGAGTTTTTTTTCAGCTAAGAATCAGGCTGGCTGAACACCATCTTGCAAAGTGCAATATCTTTTCACACTTGCAATTAAAATGAGCTAATAATTTAGCCTAACAATCTGGTGCTGTCCAGCAGGTCTGAATTTTGCATATGAGCGGTGTGTCATTAACCTTCACTCTGTGCTCCCTACAGCTGGTCCTCATATTGTTCAAAGCAAGTGACATCACAAATTTCCCTGAGAATCATTAATACTAGCAGTAATACATTGATTTCTAATGATTCAAAGTGACTTTAAATCCTCTATTCTTCCCCCAAGAAAGTATTAACCTGGAATTAATATTGTTAATAATTTGAGTATTAGCAGCACGAATTTTAGCCTTCTGTTTACCTTTATAAAAATATTTGTAATTAGTATATTTAAAATATGCTGTCAGCACGCTACATTTGTTTGGCATGTACTCTATATGGCTTGCATAAACCTTTCCTTCTTCCCAAAAGATTTTAATTATACATTTTCTCTTGTGTTTATATTTCATCTAACTTGATTTAAGGATTTACTAATAATTATCTGACTATGACCACATTCCTACCTTATTTCCTTCCTTCTTGCCATTCATTTCTGTCTGTGTATCTCCCCCCCCCCCTATTTGCTTTCAAGTAGTTTATCTTCAAGCTAATGTATATGTGCTAGGACCTGAGCTATGCATAAAGGCAGACAAAGACTCTCTGCCTGAAGCTCAATTAATTGGGGGTGACAGATTAAGAAATGAAAAGTTACAATATTAGTAAAAGGAGCTCTTAGAGATGTACAGATAAAGTATTGAGGTAGCTTATGGCACTGACTCATGTCTCTTTTCATTTTATTCATTCAGTTAACGAATATTTATTGAGACTGTGATAGACATCATACTAGGAATCTGGAGCTTAAAGCCTAGGAGAGGAGGCAATGAAAAATTATTAATTGCATAGGTAGATATGTAACTGCAATTGTGGTATATGCTAAGAAAAGAGTTTAGGGTACTATTAGATCACATTATATAGGGAACAAACTATCTACTTTGAGTGTTGAAGATGAACTTCTGAGTACTTGACATTTACAATGTTACTTGAAGGATGAGAAGAGTTAGAAAGGCTGTGGGCCAGGGGCAGCGATCTTGGCAAAGTTCCTGTGGTTGGAGAAATCCAGTGTAGTTAAAGAATAGTGAGCTAAGGGAAGAGTGGGTGCAGCATGAGCAAGGAAGCTGCCATGTTATGCAAGATCAGGTAATGTATTCTAAAGATTTTTACCTTAATCCCAAGAGCGATGAAAAACCATTTAAGGGGAAGATCTACAGGATCTTGTACTTCTCAACATTTTAGTTTCCTTTAAAACTCACTGGCCTTGACTTTTGGCCAGTTTTTGCAGTGGATTTGGTAGCTGAGGGATTGAAGATTAGTATCTAGGATTAATATTTTAACTGTAATTAGAGTTCATGTACTAACATTTCAAGACAGAAAATACACTGACAGTAGAGCATGACCTGAGGATTTAAAAGTCTACTGAGAGATACAGTGCTCATGTCTTGAAGGTTTACATGGTGAGCTTTGAGAGCAGCAATCTCAACATAATTTTTTGCTTTCACAATGTTTGTATAAAGTCTGTGAAACACTTGAGATACTATGAACTTGATAAGGTCTTTGGAAAACAAAGTCAGATCAGCAATTTTTCTCTCTCTCAACTGGAATACTTTAGTGATATCCATATCAGCAGTTAGTGATAATAACTCATAAAAATCGAGTACTCATATTATATTTTGATAAAATTCAACACTTATTTTACCACTGGTATTTGTGTGTGTGTGTGTGTGTGTGTGTGTGTGTGTGTGTGTGTGTGTGTTAAAGGCTCTTTCCAAGAGCTAATTAAATATCACCTCATAGAGAAAGGGCACCTAGTCCCATGATGGTCTTTGAAATTGTTCTGTAGTTAAATACACAATAACATCTAATTCAAGCAGCATCACATGTCACACATGCAGGATGCAGCACCAATGTCTATATTGAAATTAAAACAAATCCTGGTTTGGACAGAAGATGGCAGAGGAGTGAGGGGAGATTGTGCTTGCTTGCTCCCAAGACCTGTCTGTACTTTAGGATAATTGTTGACAGAGCATATCAGTTACTATCTGGATACTGGCAGGAGTTAAGCCTTGGGGCTGTTGGATTAGAGAAGACTGTCTGGGAGCGACCTGTCTGGTGAAGATAGCGGAGGCAAAAGGGACAAGATGGAATTTCTGGCTGGCCTGGCAGTGTGCAAAGATTTTTTAGTGACCCTAGGTTTCCCCTGAAAGGAGTCAAGTGGAGAGCAAGGCTCTGCCCACTGGCAGAGCCAGGAGTGATCCAGGTGGCATCTGGCTCTGAGAGGCAAGGAACAGTGTACTTCTGTGTCTGTGTGTGAGAGAGTGTGTTTTTCTTTTTTTCTTTATTGTTTTTGCAAACAAGGGAAGAGAGGCTAGGGGTGGGGTGAGATTCTTGAGGAACACAGGCACAGAAGCGCACTCGCCCATTGCCCAACCCTCCCCCTAGGTCACACGAGTGCACACATGAAAGAGCCCTGGTCCACCTGACCAGGTGCGCAATCAACCCACCTTCCAGAGTGCAGAGATGCCCCCAGCTTGCTCATACAGGCATGAAACCAGTCCACCCACTGCCACCCCATGCTGGTGCACATAAGAGCCTCGGAACTGCCCACTCCAGTGCACAACTGGTCAACCTGCCCCTGGCCTGCATGAGGGAGTGCACTCATCCCTGGATGAAGCCAAAGGAAGGTAAAGTGAAGTAGAGGCACTTTGTAAAAAGTTTTGGGTGCTGACTTTGGAGAAAGAGATGGGAGAGCAGCGGACTATATCCCAGTACAGAATCCTCAATATTACAGTAGAAATCTCTTAAGCAGACTACTCTCCAAGTGGCGTCAGCTGGAGGCAGCAGCTCAACAACTGTATCCAAAAATGTCACACCACAAAAGCAGAAAATAAAAGCAGATTAATCTAAGAAGCAGAAACAAACAAGACAAGCCACCCAAAACGGGAAGCCGGAAAACATCCCACCAAACAGGAACAACACCCCACCAAAAGGAAAGGAGGAATTACTAGAAGAAGGGATAGATAAAATATAGGCAAGCAACTATCAGACCCAGAATTCAAAACAATTGTAAGGAGGAAGCTTAATGAACTCTATAAACTCAAAGAAAACTACAACGAACTCAAGGGAAACTACAAGGAACTTACTGAGAACTACATCAGCATAAAAAAGGACATAGAAACTATCAATAAGAACCAGGAAGAAATAAAGAATACAAGTTCTGAAATGAAGAACACAGTAGAAGCAATCAAAAGCAGGCTAAATGAAAAAGAGGATTGGATCAGTGCGTTAGAGGATAACATAGAAAAAAACTCCCATACAATACAACTAAATGAAAAAAGATTGAAAAAGAATGAAGAGGGTTTAAGAAAACTGCAGGACAACATAAATCAAAACAATATCCATAACATAGGGATACAAGAAGGAGAGAAAGAGGAGCATGGGATAGGAAACTGATTCAAAAATTAATGACAGAAAAATTTTCTAATTTGATGAGAGAAAAAATAATGCAAGTCCAGGAAGCACAGAGGCTCCCAATGAAGATGAACCCAAAAAGACCCACTCCAAGTCACATCATAATTAAAATGGCAACTTTCAAAAACAAAGAGAGAATCCTAAAGGCAGCAAGATAAAAACAGCAAATAACATACAAGGGAGCTCCAAGAAGACTCTCAACTAATTTATCAACAGAAACACTACAAGCCAGAAAGGAATGGCAAAAAAATATTTCAAGCAATGAAAAAACAAAGGCCTAAACAAAGACTGCTCTACCCAGCAAGACTCTTTCAAAATGAAAGAAGAAATAAGGAGTTTCCCAGACAAGGAAAGACTAAAAGAATATATCTCCACCAAACCAGCATTGCAAAACATGTTAAAGAGAATGCTTTAAGAAAAAGAGGGAAAGAGAGGAACACAGGTACAAAGGGAAATTAATAAATACCTGTCAATAATAACCTTAAATGTAAATGGATTAAATGCTCCAATCAAAAGACACAAGGTAGCAGAATGGATATGAAAACATGACCCACATATATGCTGTCTACAAGAAAGACACCTCAAAACAAAAGATTTACAAAGATTAAAGTGAAGGGATGAAAAAAAGTATTCCAAGCAAATGGACATTAAAAAAAAAAGCTGGGGTAGCAATACTTATATCAGACAAAACACATTTTGCAGCAAAGACCATAAAAATAGACAAAAAAGGGCATTTCATAATACTTAAGGGAAAAATCCATCAAGAAGATATAACCCTTGTAAACATATATGCACCCAACTTAGGAGCACCCAAATACATAAGGAAAATCTTGGAAGACTACAAGAAGGATATCAACAACAACACACTCATAGTAGGGGACTTTAACACCCCATTGTCAACAATGGGCAGATCTTCAAAGCAAAGAAACACCGAGGATATTAAGGCATTGAACAACACTCTAGATCAAATGGAATTAGTTGATAAATATAAGATCTTTCACCCCAAAGAAGCAAAATATACATTCTTTTTAAGTGGACATAGAATATTTTCCAAGATAGACCACATGGTAGGACACAAAACAAGGCTCAACAAATTCAAGAAAACTGAAATTATATCAAGCACCTTCTCAGATCACAATGCCTTGAAACTAGAAATCAACCTCAAGGAAAAAATCAAAGACATTCAAACTCATGGACAATGAATAACATGCAATTAAATAATAAATGGGTTAACAATGACATCAAGGGAGAAATCAATAAGTTTCTGGAAATAGATGATAATGAACACGCAACAGGCCCAAACCTATGGGACACAGCAAAAGTAGTCCTGAGAGGAAAGTTCATACCAATACAGGCATACCCAAAAAGGATAAAAGAATCTGAAATATAAAATCTAACCTTACAGCTACAAGAACTAGAAGAACAGAAACAAACAAAACCCAGAGTGAGTAGAAGAAAGGAAATCATCAAGATCAGAGCAGAATTAAAGGACATAGAGACTAAACAAACAATTCAAAAGATCAACAAAAGTAGGAGCTGGTTCTTTAAAAAGATAAACAAAATTGACTAGCCTTTAGCCAGGCTCATCAAGAAAAAAAGAGAAGACTCAAGTAAACAAAATCAGAAATGAAAGAAAAGAAATCACAACCGATACCACAGAAATATAAAAGATTCTAAGAAATTACTACAAACAACTGTATGGCAAGAAACTTGACAACCTAGATAAAATGAACAAATTTCTGGAACATATAATCTTTCAAAACTAAATCAAAAAGAATCAGAAAGACTGAACAGACCGATAACAGAGTGAAATGAAAACATTAATCAAAAAACTCGACATAATAAAGCCCTGGACTGGATGGCTTCATAGGCGAATTTTACAAAATATTTAGGGAAGAACTAATGCCAGCCCTTTTCAAACTATTCCAAAAAATGCAAGAGGGAAGACTCCAATATTCTGTCTATGAGGTCAGTATTACCCTAATTCCAAAACCAAATCAAGACACAATACAGAAAGAAAACCACAGGCCAATGTCGCTGGTGAACATAGATGTTAAAATCCTCAACAAAATATTGGCAACCGTATCCCATAAAAAGATCATACACCGCTATCAAGTGGAATTCATCCTAGGGTTGCAAGGATGGTTTAATATTCTCAAATCAATAAATGTAATATACCACATAAACAAAATGAAAGACAAAAACCACATGATTATATCAATAAATGTTCTAAAGGCATTTGATAAAGTACACCTGTTTATGATTAAAACACTCAGAAAAATGGGAATAGAGGGAGCATTCCTCAACATAATAAGGGCCTTATATGAGAAACCAGCCACCAACATCATACTCAATGGACAAAAACTGAAAGCATTCCCCCTGAGGTCAGGAACAAGACAAGGATGTCCACTCTCTCCGTTCCTATTCAACATAATCTTAGAAGTTCTAGCCACAAATCAGACAAGAAAAAGAAATAAAAGGTATCCAAACTGGAAAAGAGGAATTAAAACTGTCATTACTTGCAGATGACACGATAGTGTACACAGAAAACCCTATAGGCTCCACCAAATATCTACTCTACAAAATAAGTGAATTTGGCAAAATATCAGGATACAAAGTCAAATTTCAGAAATTGAAGGCATTTCTGTACAACAACAATAAAATATCAGAGATAGAAACTAGAAAAAAATCTCATTTGCTAAAGCAACAACTAAAAAAGTACCTAAGAATAAACTTAACCAAGGGGTCAAAACACCTGTACTTGGAAATTACATAACACTGAAGAAATTAAGGAAGATACAAATAAATTAAAGTATATACTGTGTTAATGGATTGGAAGAATCAACATCATTAAAATGTCTATACTACCCAAAGCAATCTATAGATTCAATGCAACATCTATTAAAATACCAATGACATATTTCAAAGATATAGAATAAATATTTCAAAAATGTATATGGAACCAGCCCTGGCTGGTGTGGCTCAGTGGATCGAGTGCTGACCTGAGAACCAAATGGTTGCTGGTTCGATTCCCAGTCAGGGCATGTGCCTGTGTTGCAGGCCAGGTCCCCAGTTGGGAGTGTGCGCGAGGCAACCACACATGAATGTTTCTCTCCCTCTCTTTCTCCCTCCCTTCCCCTCTCTCTAAAAATAAATAAATAAATAAATAAATGAATAAAGTCTTAAAAGAAAAGAAACACTTTCTAAAAAAACAAACAAAAAAAAAATGTATATGGAACCAGAAATGACCCTGAATAGCCTCAGCAATTTTGAGAAAGACGAATAAAGTAGGAGGGATCACAATACCTAATATGAAACTATATTACAAGGCGACTGTAACCAAAACCATTTGGTACTGGCATAAGAACAGACACATAGATCAGTGTAACAGAATAGAGAGCCCAGAAATAAACCCAGATCTGTATGGTCAATTAATATTTGACAAAAATGGCAGGAGCATAGAATGGAGTATAAATAGCCTCTTCAATAAATGATGTTGGGAGACTTGAACAGGTACATGCAAGAAAAAAAAAAAAGAAACTAGACCACCAACTTATAACATATACCAAAATAAACTTAAGGTGGATAAAAGACTTAAATGTAAGCAATGACACCATAAAAGTCCTAGAAGAAATCATAGGCAGGAAAATTTTATATATCCCATGCAGCAATATTTTTGCTGATATATCTCCTAGGGCAAGGGAAATAAAGTAAAGAATAAACAAATGGGACTGCATTGAACTAAAAAGCTTCTGCTTACGTACAGGAAACATCGGCAAGATGAAAAGGGAACCAATCACAGGGGAAAACATATTTTCCAGTGATACCTTAGATAAGGGTTTAATCTCCGAAATATATGAAGAATTCATACAACTCAAAACCATGAAGACAATCCAATTAAAAAATGGGCAAAGGACCTGAACAGACACTTCTCCAAGGAGGACAAACAGAGGGTCCATAGACATATGAAAGGATGCTCAACATCACTAGCCATAATAGAGATGAAAATTAAAACTACAATGAGATACCACCTCACACCAGTCAGAATGGCCATCATTAACAAATCAATAAACAACGAGTGCTGGCAATGATGTGTAGAAAAGGGAATCCTTTTGCAGTGTTGATGGGAATGCAGACTGGTGCAGCTACTGTGGAAAACAGTATGGAATTTCCTCAAAAAAACAAAAATGGAACTGCCTTTAACCCAACAATTCCACTGCCAGGATTATAACCAAAGAATCCTGAAACACCAATTCAAAAGAACCTATGCACCCCTATGTTCATAGCAGCATTATTTACAATAGCCAAGTGCTAGAAATAGCATAAGTGACAATCAGCAGGTGAGTGGGCCAAAAAATCTGTGGTACACTTACACAATGGGATACTATGCAGCAGAAAGAAAGAAGGAACATCTATCTTCCACTACAGCATGGATGGAACTGGAGAGTATTATGCTAAGCAAAATAAGCCAGGCAATGAAAGACAAATACCATGTGATTTCACCTATAACAGAAACCTAATGAACAAAACAAACAAATGAGAAAAATAGAACTAGAGGCATGGAAACAAGGAACAGGCTGACCAGAGGGGAGGTGCGGGGACGAAGAAGGGGTAAAAGAAGGGGAAGGGTCTAGTCAAGTAACATGTATAAATGACCCATGGACATGGGAAACAGGGTGGGGATTGACTGTGGGAGTTGGGGTGAATGGTGTAGATGGGCAAGGCAGTGGAGAGCAATGGAGGAAATATTGGGACAATTGTAATAGAACAACAATTAAAAAATTAAGTAAAAAGTGGATGTACATAAACTTAATACTTCTCATTATCAGCCATGGATTCCTCTATTCCACAAAGATAGCACAGTCAAGTACAAACTTCAAATAAGTAGCTTATAAATATTAGAATACAGTTGTGAATATCATATTCAGACAACATTTGTGAAGGCATTATTAATGTTATTGGTTTCTTATAATTGATAGATACTGTGTTAAAGTCCTAGAGTCTAGATACACAAAGCTTAATAAAAAAAAGAAAAGAAATACAGAACTAAAATCAGCTTTAAGGATTTATCTTGTCCTGCCCTTTCTGTTGTAATTGCTAAATTTTAGCTACTTGGAAGTCTAGCTCTAATTTAGTGTTTTTTAATAATTTCATGCTAAGATGAAGGAAAGTCAATAAACACATTGTGAAAAAAATCCTTCCTCTTTGGAAATGGTATAGAATGTTAACTGTATTGTTCCTAGACTGTAGTTATCTTAAACTTTTGTTGCTGTCCCCACCCTCCTGCCTAAAAGAGGACAAGAAAAGCTCACAAATATGTAACTCATCTAAAGCCAGGGTTTGTATTGGCCCCTTTTAACTGGTTTCATATAGAAAAATTACCAGTCATAACACCAAAAGATAACGAAGAAATTTAAGTCTTTATGAAGTCTCAAAGAATGTCTGATGGAGATCCATTTAACATTGCACAGTGATACTTCAACTTTTCTTTCCCCATCTCCCTCCGTATTTACTTACAACCCTCTCTCTCCTTCCTTTCTCAGTCTTTCCTAAAATTCACTCTCAGGCTCACCCTGCCTGACTCTGCTCATCTCTTCATTATATAGGTCTGCTTAGCCTCTCATGTCTCTTTCAGTTCCCTTGTTATCCATTTAAGAAAAAAATCAAAGGCAAGGTGACTACAAAGTAAGTAAGGAGCCTCTCTCCTTAACAGAGGATGGGGGAGGCAGAGAGAACCCAGACCTCTGTTTCCCGTGTTTGAATGTGCGCATGAACTACCTGGGGAACCTTGTTTAAAAAGCAGATCCTCATTCATTGGGTCTGGGATTGGGCCTCAGATACTGCACTTCTAATCAGCTCCCAGAAAAGTCTGTTGTTGCTTGTTCCTGGGCCACACTGTAAATAGTAAGGCTTTAAAAGAACAGTTCCACTAGGTACCAAGAGAGAGAACATCTGTATGTTAAAAAAAATGTAGTTAGACTATAACTTCATGAAGACAGGGATGATGTCTGTTTTATTTGCCACTGTAGTACATGGCTTTATACAGTTGACCATATTCAGTAGATATATGTTTTTTTCCTGATCTTGAATACAGCAAACCCTGAATGTTTTGTCTTTTCATTCCTGTCTTCCTTTAATGCTTGACATGCCTGAGCAGTGCCATGTTTCTTGGAACAACTTTATCTATTCCAGACATTTATCTGGCATGTGATTTACACGAAAGCCAGAGGCCCTGAAGTGCTTTTGTCTGACCCTTGCAGGCTTCAGAGATTCATTCTTCACTCCCAAGTACATTCACACCCCACACTAGGCCATAGCTCACTTCTGACAGGCCAACTTGGATCTTAATCATGACTCCCAAAGTTTTAGTTAACATAGGTTTACCCATGAACTTAATCAGCAAGCTCTCCACTCTATCATTTCAGCCATTGATCAAACAACAGCCACTAAATCAGAGAGAGCCCTGGCTGATCCCTGAAAAGTAGGCCCATTCTTAATGCTGAGCCATTGATAGAAACTGTATATTGCTTTTTAACCACTTATTTATCAGTTTCATTTTAACTGAGTTAACTCAGAAAAACTCATATTAATAGCTTGTAAGATATTTTTTATTTAATAGCAAATGTGAAACTCATTTTTTAAATTTTAAAAATGAAAAAATATTGGAAGCATATAATAAACAACGTGGACTTTATTTTCATTCTTTCGTTAATCTGATTCCCCTTTTTCTTCCTCTCCCCTTCTCATTAATATGATTTTTCCTTCTGGAGATTTTTGTTTGTCTTTTATATCCATATTTAGCATGTCAGAAACATTTACTACTAACTACTGTATGTAAAAAGTGCTCTTCTCATTTCCAGTTTTTTGTAGCTTAGACAGGCCATAAGACTAGCTTAGGCTTGTATGCTATACAAAGAGGTGACCATGTGTCATTGCTGAACTGATGCACATAATAGTAGAATGAGTTCTCCATGAGCTTTCTTTCTTTGTTGCAAGGACTGAGGAAGACCCATGTTCCAAAGAGTGCAGATACAAAATGATGGAACCACTGCTAGCCTCCATCCCTGAATGACTATATGGAGTAGAAATCCTCTTTCATTCTGCACATTTGTGTTATATATGTACCATGAGCAAAACATACCTTCATTGTGTTTAATTACTAGGATTTCAGGGTTAATTTGTTACCACAGCAAAACCAATTGTAACCTGATGAATACATACATATACAAGTGGTTTTATTTTAATTCAATGAGATCAAAGTCTGCATATTGATTTGCAGCTTATTTTTTACTTAATATTTCTTGACTGAAATTCTTGTCAATATGTAATCATCCCAAAGTTATAAAACTATAATCTTAGGATAAGATTTTGACATTTTAATAACCACCCACTTCAGAGTCTGACAAAATTAGTGTATAAGGTAAATATTGAATATATACTTGTCTGCAAGTATATATGTAAATATTTGCCACTAGTCATTTATAAATGCATTTTACAATAATTGTGTATAATTTCAGGGTAAAATAAGATAATTTGACAGGTTCTGGGAGACTTGAAGAGATAGCATTTCAATGGAGGAAAACTGTTGAAATAATTTTTTTAAGTAAAAAATTAAGACTGCAATAAATAATGAGTCAAAAACAACAACAACAAAAGCTGTTTGTCTTTTGGGCAATGTCAAAGAAAAGCATCAATTTGTTTCTACGTGATAAAATATAGAATACCCAGTTCTTAAAATGGGAGGTGGGCAGCATAAAACATGAGAAAAATGTAAATATAAAAGCTATAAAATGATTGAGCCTCTTTCTCCATTCCCACACCCTCCGGGTCTCACAGACGGAGGCAATGTGGGGTCTGCCTTACCCAGCATTGGAATCATGAGGTGACAGGGCTCGACTGCAGCTGGTATTGCTCCACTGGCATTTCTCCTGTACCTGGTGACTGGCGACCTTTTACGCGGCACTGCAGCGCTTTGTGTGATGGCGGGGGTCCAAGATGGATTCCCGCCGTTATTCTCCACTGGGAGACCACAAGCCTCTTTCTCCATCCCTACGCCCTCCAGGCCTCACAGACAGAGGCAATGGGGGTCTGTCTTCCCCAGCATTGAAATCGCAAGCAGACGGGGCTCAACTGCAGCCAAGATTGCTCCCCTGGCTTTTCTCAGTCCCATTGCTATCCCCCGGGCCACCACAGGCAGCACTGCCCTGCCCCGGTTTTGGCCCTCCTACCCGTCCAGACAAGCACCGCTGGTTTATGACTTCATACGTTGGGCTTCCATGTAGTTTTATTTTCTGGAATTTCTAGTTATCTTTTAGTTTTGAAGTAGTTGTATTCCAACTTAGTTGTGGAGGGAGACAGAGCGTGTCAATCTAAGCCTCCATCTTGTCCAGAAGAAACCACAGTTGTCCTTTTTCCCACTTTTAATAAAAAATCTTAAGAAATCAGAGTTCAATTATTTTAGGAATTTTATCATAGTAACAGACTCACAGTATAGGAAAACTACATTGAGATTTTGTATGTATTTCTAATCTGTAAGGGTGGGTCAAAGAAAAATTATTTTTAAATTCTTTTTAAAGCTTTAAATATATATTTTTAAGTATCTCTGCTTATCAGCTCTCCTTCATTAAGTTGTGAGTGGTTATAGATTAATGCAAGATAGGACCTGCTTAGAGAATCAGTTCTGTTGTGGATATTGATTGTATTTTGGTTGCCCAACATCATTTGTATCACCTAAGATCACCTGATTTCCTTTTGGGGGCCCCACTTCATGCTGCTTTATAACAGTCTCTTTGGTAGGGACCTAAGTTTTTTTGCTGTCTTGGTG
The DNA here is from genome assembly GCF_987537825.1 of Furipterus horrens. NCBI lineage: Eukaryota > Metazoa > Chordata > Mammalia > Chiroptera > Furipteridae > Furipterus > Furipterus horrens. Next base: position 85,348,839 of record NW_028327177.1, read on the forward strand.
GGATAGAAAATAAAGATGTGCACTCCTCTCATCATGGAAGTAAAGGGGAATCTGGGAGCACCTCCTTCTTTTTCCCATTCTAGTGTGGGGAAAAAAGTATGAGAGAAAGTGGAGGCAATGATGAATCAGACATGTAAAGATTGTAATGTGCACTGCCAGAAGGAAATCCCCTGCTTTCTCTTTTCTCTTCTTCTTTCTTCCTTGCCTATAATTTTTTTCTATTTTCTATTCTTCTCTTTTGCACAAGCTATTTTTTAATCACTTTTTTTCTACCACTTTCTTTTCCTCTTCGTATTTTTATTTATTTACTTCCTTATTTATTTATTTATTTTTGCCTTCTCAGCCTATACTTTTGCTTCTTTTGGTGCCAAGGGATCCATTTCCAGAAATATCTGTTATCCTTTGTCTTTTTTTCACCTTGTCACACAACAATGTTTGTCTCTAATCAAGTTTTCTCCTTCTCTTTGTTACTCCCATATCCTTATCCTTTTATTATATAAGATACTTAAAGAAAGAAAATGTCATGGCTGTGTTTTACACAAGTCAAACTGAACGTAATCCCATTGTTTGCTGAGAAAATATCCTATGTGATTCATGAGGGTTCCTTTGTCTGAATGTTCTGCTCATCCCTGGCTACTCTATGTGGCTGTGAGGGATGTATGTTGTGCCCTAACTATGTTGTCTGTCCAAGTATTTGCAACAGAGGTTGGTCCTGAAGCCTCCAATCTTCTACACATGAGGATTGTTCTTCTCAGTTCTCTGCACCTAATTTTTATGTATTTTTTATTATGTCAACTGAATTTTAGCTAGTGCTACATAACCCACAGAAATTTAGATAGTTTTGTCAATTGTGAATACAAGGCCAGATAGTTTCAAACATATCCCAGCCCTCTCCATTGTAGCCTGTACTTCCTCTCTCATTCTTTTTCCTTTTCTTTTTTAAATTATTTATTTATTTATTTGTTTTGTTTTGTTTTTATTTTTAGAGAGAGAGGAAAGGAGAGGAGGAGAGAAACATCACTGCATGGTTGCCTCTCACTTGCGCCCCAAACTGGGGACCTGATGTGCAACCTAGTTATGTGCCCTGACTGGGAATTGAACCAGCGACACTTGGCTCGCAGGATGACACTCAATCCACTGAGCCATAGCAGCCAGGGGATTCTCATTCTTTTCTACCCCTTCATTTTCCCCAGCACACTTTCCCATTATTTTTACAGTAGCAGTGCTGTTATAAAAACAATACATAAAAAGCATATTATATTGGAAACTGTAAACCACTGAACTAGCCATCAGAAAACCAGTATCACCAGTACTATACAAATGTCTATTATTTTTCAGCAGAGAAAGAGATGTCAGAAATTTTTATTCTGTGCATTATATGGAGACAATGACGTTATACAAATGCATAGACTCCAGAAATATGATTGACACTTTTGTGGTTTGTGTGATCAGTTTCTGTGATGAATGGCAAGTCAGTAAACAGGATCAGTTAAAATGGAAGGAGATAACTTCAGGTTTATATTAAATAGTGGTCCTTAAGGTCAGCTTTAGGCATTTCTTTGTGCATTTCATCATGAATCTGATTATTAGTCCTTCTAGTGATGATATATTTTGGCTACCTCAAAGGAAATATTGTGCACATTATTATTTGATCCAAATAAATGAAAAGAAAGAAAATATACTTAGAAAGACATTCTAATACTAAAAGAAGTCCAAATGACTTGATCCAACTTGCCTATTATTCAGAATAGAAACTGAGACACAAAGAAGTTAGAAATATGCTCAAGTCATGAAGCAGCTCTAGACAAAATGAAGCCCAGACTGAAGATCTCTGGTTTCTACATTTGGTGCCCTTGACACTTCTTGGAAATTCACATTTATATAGTTTTTCCTAACGATGACTACATTTTTGTGTTTTCTGTGGCTCCAAGTCTTTCTGTTAGTTGTGATAAATACAACAAATATATATGTACTCAATTTTCATGTTTTAAAGTGTATTATATGCAGAAAATTGTGATTGTAGTTTGACTGAGTGTGGGGGTCATATAGTTGTATTCATTTTCTATTGCTGATATAACTATGACAATCTTAGTGACTTAAAACAGCACAAATTTGTATCTTACAGTTCTGCAGGTTTGAAGTTAAGAGTTTGGGGTTCTAGGCCCCAATTGGCTTAGTTTTAACGACAGCTGTGTGACTTTGGACAACTTGCTTAACTGTTCTCTGAATCAGTTTCACCATTTATAAGCTGAAGATATTAAAGGTAACTGCCACTTAGGGCTATTCTGAAGAGTATAGGAGTTAATTCATATTAAGCATGTAGAACTATGTCTGGTACACTATATACACAGGAGAGCTGGGGAGAGAGACTGATTCTTATTATAATTGTTTTTACTATTAAGAGAGCTGAGAATACAGTTGAGTTGTCAAGAGATATTACAATATGAAGTATCTAATTATTTAAATGATTATGCTATGAGCTGAGTGAGCTTGGTGTATAAGAGAAGATAACACAGTTTGAGTTGGGGGCAGTGAAAGAAATGATTGAATCCAAAAAGAAAGCTAAATTTGATCATTGATTATCCAGCAAGTAAGGGGAACAAGTGTCACAAGTGTACCTATTTTGTTCATTCACATTTTCCAGGGTCATTCAGTAACTACCTTTACTGAGTAAAACCATAAGAGCTGGGTGGGGAATGGATATCTTTCCCTACATCTAAATCTTTCTATGAGGTGGTGTGTCATTAATGAGACAAGGCTCAAACCAATTTCTGTGCCATGTATGAAAACTAACAAACGTCTTCCATAATTCTGTGGCTAACCCTTTTCTCTGTTTTTTTTTTTTTTTTTTAAGTTCTCTAACAATACCTTTAACAAGTCACTCCAAAACATCAGTGGTCAGGCTCTGATTATAGAATTACCTAACCTACCTGTATGAGACAGCAGAAACACCCATGATGGGGACCTACAAGTGATGAATGGCACCTGTGTAGTAGTGTTGCTAGGCTATTGGACTCACCGTATTTGTTTGCCCCGTCATTTTATAGGTGGAAGCTCCTGTAGAACATATTAAATCTACTATATATCTCGAGTACCTTTCATTTCACCAAAGTAAAAGTTACTTCCAACATCTGTTATGCTGATGCATAAGTCATCTGCTGTAACTTTAGGTAGAGATATTGGAAATGTTTGCTTTGCACAACAAAGGAAACCACCAACAAAGTAAGAAAGACAATCCACAGAGTGGGGGAACATATTCATTGATACACCTGATAAGGGGTTAATATCCAAAATTTATAAAGAATTTATAAAACTCGACACCAAAAAAACAATCCAATTAAAAAGTGGACAAAGGACCTGAATAGATACTTCTCTAAAGAGGACATACGGATGGCCAATAGACTTATGAAAAGATCCTCAATGTCACTGATCATCAAAAGAACATAAGCACCTCTGTGTTTCTTGTAGCATTATTTACAATCACCAAGACATGGAAGCAGCCCAAGTGTCCATGAATAGATAGGATACTTACACAACTATGGGACATTTGCACAATGGAATACCACCTGGCTGTAAAAAAGAAAATTTTACCCTTTGTGACAACATGGATAGACCTGGAGAACATTATGCCAGGTGAAATAAGCCAGTTAAAAAAAGAAAAATGCCATATAATTTCACTCATATGTGGACTCTAATTAACAAACTGAACTAACAAGCAAAATAGAGACAGATTCATAGAGAGAAGAATGACAGCTGGGGGTGGGGGGAAGTTAGGGGGTGGAGGGATTGAACAAAAAGGAAAAAGAACTCATGGACATGGACAACAGGGTGGTGATTTTGGGGGGGTAATAAGGGGGATAAATGGTAATGGAAAAAATTATAATAAAAAAATGATTTTATAAAAAAAGAACTGCTTGATTGAGGACTCCTGATTAGTGTTGTTCAAATGCTAGTTTGATTAGGATTCTTCAGATTTAATCTGCTAACTGGATTTTAGATTTTTATACACATACACCCACATATTATTTGATCTATTGAAATATTTTAAAATAAATTGCATATTTGGGGGCTTATATTACAGGGCAATAGGCAATTAGATTACAAATAGATTTTGGTTCTTTGCTGCTCCTGCTTTTCCTGACAGCTGCAAATTCTCTTTTGCATAAGACCTTCAGCATAAAAACACTCTCAAACTGGATGTCTTTCCAGTAAGACAGTCTTATAGATTTAGAGACTTGTACATGGGTTATGTTGCATAAATTAACATGTGTTTTCTGTTTTCAAAGGGCATAAGCCTATGATCTCATTACCTGAGTGATTGTCTGTACGTATAGGCCTCACTTAATCCTGCCTGCATCACTGCCTCCTGAGATTCAACAGTTTGCCTGAATGAAGTGCCTTGGTTGGTGAAGTATGGGGTGATCTTTGAGCTTCACTTTAAAACTGGTTTCTCTTTTCTATCCTAATGGCTTGGACAGAAAGGGCCCAGAGGTCTGAGAGGGGGGGAAACCTAAAATATTTCCTTCAGCCCAAACTAAGTAGAATGGGAAAAAGAGTTTTGGACAGGTGTGACATGCCTGGCACACCTTCCTCCAAGGAAGCCATTTTTTTTCCCTAATGTGGGTCATTGAAAAATTAATACCTGTCTCTTTTCATCTAGTGGTTATGGATTGAATGATGCCTTTTAACGCTGTTGCCAAATCTGTCGCCCCCAGAATACAACAAGGATGCCAACCTGTTAAACCAAGCACACCGTTGTCCGGGGACAGCCAACTGACATGGAGTCTGCAAGATCCTTCACCAAGTGGGAAGGCCACCCTCCCCTCCACACCCCAACTCTTATTAGGAATTTCTGGACCCAAGGGTAGGTAGGACAATGACCATGCCCAGCTTGAAGCAGCTAGAGGAGCTCAAGACCTTCGCCCATTGTCCTTTATAAGATTATAAAGTGTCTTAAGTCTGAGAGGGGAGAATGTTATTTTTTATTGTTATAAAAAATTAATTAATTTTTATTATTATTTTTTTAAAGAATAATATAGGAAAGGGTGAAGCCGAAGAACTTGTTTGCATGACCCATGGGCATGGACTGGGGTTGGTGGGGGAGATTGCTGGGGGAGGAAGGTACTGGGCAGAGGGGAACAAGGGGGAAAAATTGGAACTATTGTAACAATATAATCAATAAAATATACTTAAAAAAAAAACCACTCTCAAATCTCCCATAATAATAACATCTTCTCTGGACTCCACTTTCTCCTCTGGCTACTATTCTTTGCTTCCCCTCATATGCAAACCATAATAACTCCAGTTTTCAATTTTTTTTTACTTTATTTTAAGTTTTTTTAAAACATTAAAATGTATCTTGTATATACAAAAGAGTGTATAAAATGTATTTCTGCAGAGTACAAGGTAAAAATAATATGAACCCCCATAACCCCTTTTTCTAATTTAAGAAATATAATACTAGCCATATCTTTGAATCCTCTTTTGTGTCCTTCCCCATTCCCCATTCCCAATGTAAGCATATTATGACATTGTTAATCATCCTGATACAGGGAGATCTGATTAAGATCACTGGGGAGAAGTAGGACGGGCTTAGGAGGACTTTGGTGAAGCAATGGAAGCAGTCTAGGACAGGATTGGCTGAGAAGCTGAATGCCTCCAGAGCCACGGGAAATAAAAAGAGGGCTGCTTTTTGATTCACTAGCTTCTCTGGCTCCTGAGCTGGCTCTCTCTCATGCTCTCAAGCATGCTCTCAGGCTTTTCCTCCTCAAGGATGCCTGGATGATGGTGCAACAGTCGCCTACATTTCCTGATGGGCGGTATTTTTATGGTAACTCCGGCACAGCCTGGGATTAGGCTGGCCTGGCAGAGGGCGGCAAGTTTATTCTTTGGTTGTTCTAGAGGGAACAGGCTCTGAGGCAGAAGCCTGCCATCCTTCCAGAATTGTGTCGATTTTGTGTATTATGTTGTTTTAGTTTGTAAACTAATTATATCGAACTAACAGGGGGAAAAAATAGGAGAACCCAGGTGTTAGGTTTTAGCCTTAATTGATAGGCTTAAGTAATTGAAGCTGTGACTTGATAGGCTTAAGACTGCTATTGAATAAAGACTCCTTTCCTTTATCACCAAACCTTTGCATCTGGAATTTTGCCTAGAGGGTGGCAGGGAGCAGTGGGACCTCAACTTGCTGTTGGGTAAAAATTCCCTGTCACATATTTGTATGTATTAACCTGTTGTTTCATTTTGAAAAATGAAGAAGCAAACACAAGCTTGGCTGTGCAAGGAACAGACAATATTTTCATCATTAGAGGAAAAGCTCAGAGCAAGAGAAACTCAACAGCATTTCTGAGTCATAGTCTGGCTTCACCTTTCTCAAAAATTTATGAATATATTCTGAGAAGTAAGTGGGCAAGGGTAGAAGAGGACCAGGAAAACAGAGGGCTCACACTGGGGCATTTTGAACAATTCTTATGACAGCAGAAATATGGTCAAAAGATTTGGGCCGCTCTGTATATTCTGCTTTTAAGTGAACCATGACCTCCCTTTTTGGTGTATGTCAGAGCAGAATTGTTCTGGATGGTGAAATGTCCTCAGCTGATCTAGGCAGCAAGGACAGAAGTGGGAACTGGGTGTCTTCAGCCCATTTCTTATCTTGGACAAGTACAGCCAAGAATCTAGGGCATTCTGTCTGAAGGTCATGGAAAATGGCAGCAGGTGTCATGGTGATGGCAACCTCTGGATTCTATTTCCATAGTCACACTTATCCAGTCTGGACTCATAGGCTCCTATGTCTAGTGCAGCACTGTCATTCTGGAATTTCCATCACTGCCATCCCAGGATTCTTCCTTCTGTCTCTCTCCTGGAATTGGGTCTGCTGTACCCATTTCTTAGTTTATTTTCTCATTTTTGATGGTATTCATTTTGGTAGCTTTTAAAGGATTGTAATATGGGAGAAACTTTCTCTTGAGGATATGCATGTTTATATGTGCTCCTCCTGTCCCCAATTTGACTGGATAGCTGAGTGCAGCTCTAGGTAGAAAATCATTTTTCTTGCTTTTAGAGCTGCTTTGAGATGTTCACAGCCATTCTGATTTTTTATCATTTGTTCCTGGTTTATTATTTTTTCTTTTCTGTCTGAAAATATTTTCTTTTTAAATCAATAAAGGCACATCAGTTTTTAGTTGCACACCTCTTTTTAACTCCTGAATCAAGACTTGATATATATCTGCCCTTGTACCAGTCCCATAATCAGTTTGAAAGTGATACAGTTTTTGCACAAGAGCCATAATATCTATGTGTAATAAGTAGAAAAAGAACAAAATGCCTCTCAAACTTAAAGTAGAAAATTACTAAGCATGTCTTCTGAGCTAGCTGTCACCTGCCCCAAGAGTTATATGCCCCAGATGGAACTAGAGTTAGGCAACCATGAAACAAACATGGCCTGCAGTTTTGCAAGACCTGAGCCCACACCTGTGCTGCCAGCACCCTGCTGAGACCTGGTTTCTCCCTGTTTGAACATTTCCCAGGAGCAAGGGCCATAAATCTAGACTTTCTGTTCCCACCGCAACCATCCCTAAGCAGAGGGCATTGCTATTTCACCTCCATCCTGGACTCTGGAGCTGACCAACAAAATGACTCAGTGGAACATATCAATTTTAGACACCTTGTGCTTAGAATATAAATCTAGACTACCCAGCCAATGGGGATACAGGGGAGGGAACCCTGTGCTAGGGCTTAAATATGCCTGTCTGTCTTGACAATGGTGTTTCAGCCTCTGGCTGTGCATCTGTTCCTGCAGAATCATAAATAAATGCATTACTTTGCTGCTGAAGTCCTGTGTCCCAGTATCTTATTGTCAGCATTTCTCACATATGTATTTAGGTCTTTTTTAAAAATTATTTTTTGTTGTTCCATTACAGTTGTCCCGATTTTCCCCCCATTTCCCTCCACTGCTCGTCCCCCCCTCCCCCACTTCCCACAGTCAATCTCCACCTTGTTGTCCATGTCCATGGGTCATTTATACATGTTCCTCTGCAGTGATGTGTTTCTCTTTTATTTTGGGCACTCAGGAAACCCTTTCATTCTAGTTACTAATGTCCTTCAGGAAATCTTGAGTTATTTTGTTGGTGGTTTCTACTCCGTTCTTTTCTTTGTTTATGGCATTCCTATTTCTCAGAAGTTGGACTTTCTGGACTTTTTCCTTAATTTTTTTTCTCTTTTACTTTCTTTCTTTTTAAATTTATTTTGCCATTCCTTTTCAGCTATTTTATTAATTTTCTCTTCCAATTTATCTAAATAATTTTCATTTTTATCATGTACTTAATTTTTAAGAGCATCTTGTTTTGCTGTGAAAGCAATATCTTTCTTTACCATTGGAAGGCATTGAAAATGGTAATGTTTTGAAGTTCACCTCTGCATAATGTCTGTTTCCTCCACCTTACTTTTTTCTGCTATATATTTTAACGGTCTCTGTCTTCCCTGTTAGAAATGTTCTCTCATATGGTGATTCTTTACCATATGCCCATGATTAAGTATGGGAAGAATGAACTGATGGGATGAGTGTATTGATAAGGATTATCAACTCTGAGCTCTACTTTAGGGCATCAAGTTGGTTAATTTTGGATGAACCCTCAATTTAAGTACCCTTAGATCCTTTTCTTTTGATTTCTTTGTATTCCCCAGGGAAGTGTCTTCCCATCTCTTGCCTCATGAAATAGGTTCTGAATTCCTGTGATCTTAGAGCCAAGCAGGAAAAGAGAGACAGTGGTTTCTGTATTCAGCATTTAATATCATATGGTCATTTAATCTGCTTTGTTTTCATTACAGCATTTGTTTTATCAAATAACCCACAGACCTTCTGTTTTATTTTCTACAGAGAAAAAAACCTCCAGACTTCTATGGGGGCAAGAAAGGGAGAGTTGTTCAACAAGGTAAAATGGAGAAGGAAATATAGGAATTTGTTTTTCAATCAACTTTCACCCAAACCTTTTCATGTTAGTAAACTTTCCAAACCCCTTTGTCTTGACTTCCCAGCTGCCTTGTCTATTAAGGACTCTAGTATAAATTGATTTGTGCTCTGATATTTATAACTAGCTTGGAATTGTCTCTTCTCCTGTTCTCCCATTATGTTTGGCTTGTGTCTTTTAAAAAATCTTCTTATTTGTAGTCTTACTGAAGTTTTGGAAGGAAGTGAATTAGATGCGTGTTCAGTCCATCAACTTGGTACAGGCAATCCCCATTATTCTTCAACTCACTTATATGGTTTCTACTTCTATTGCACCACTAAATTATCTTATTTAGATCACTAGTAGCTTCATGTTGTCTAATTAAACATCTATTTTAAGTACTTATTTCACTGGACCTCTCCATAGTATTTGAAACTAATATCCATGCCTTGAAATCACTGACTTATGTTCAGTGGTATGGCGCTCTTATAATTTTTCTCCTATGTCTTTTAATTAAGCTTATTTTCTGGTTTCTTCACCTCTGAGACATACTCTAACTCATATTATTCTTTTGTTCCTTCTGTCTTGTATTTTTTTCTCACTCTAGGTCAGAAATTGCTCATAATAGCACTGTATGTTGATTCCCCTCAAATTTTCATCTTTATTATTAATCTCTCCTTTGAATTTCAGTCTTATATATACAATTATTCATTTTTCTGACCAAATATTCCATTTTACAGTATATAGTGCTTTGCATATATAATTATATCCTCATTTTTCCCCTGTACTTTAAAGCCTGTTAAGGGAGAAGCGGTAATTCTGTGCTCACCATTGTTCACCTAGCATATCACCTGTCGTGGTAGGGCTCAATAATATATATTGAATTAATAAATACACATGCATAAATATATACATATATAAATATGACTTAGATTTTTGGCCCCATAATTTCCATTCACCACCACATCATACCTTCTGTATAGGACTGAATTAGGGATTATTCAGACCATTGAAGAGTGGTATGGCTCACTACCCTTGTGTTTTTGTTCGTTTATTCATTTGTTTTTGTTTTTCTGTATGTGCCCTAACAAAGCCTTAAAAAAAGATTTAACTCCTTGGAAACATACATTCAAAATTAGACACCCAAAGAAAGGTGATTAGTTATATTAGGAGAGTTGAGTAGGAGTTTATTTCTAAAACATCTATTTAACTTGTGAAAAACAAACATGAAATTACCAGCACTTAACATCTTGACAAAAATCCAAATTAGAAAAGAACCATGCTTTTCCCTCCCAATTTTCCATAGTCTTCTATAAGGGGAAAATGTACCAGGAGATTAGCCAAGTACTTAATAATGGGCTTTTGCCAAATTCTGGAGTCTACATTAACTCTTGACATCTTTATTTGTGGAAATAACATTTTGGGGATCCAAGTAGAGCAGAATTGAAACCAGGGGATTTCCACTAGCCTCCTGCCTCAGAGTTTCCCTTTTAGTTTTTCAAATTGCCTAAGGATGGTAAACCAAAGATTATTGAAAAGAAAACAGTGGTTTGCCAGGTAATGTGTTATTGAAAACCAGTGTTGGCTGTTCAGGGAATTGCATCTCCCATGCTCTTGAAACATCCTTCCTTTATCATATGTTAAAATCATGAGAATTATGCTTAGTGAAATAAGCCAGGCAAAGAAAGAAAAATACCACATGATATCACCTAATACAGGAAACTAAAGAACAACATAAACAAACAAACTAAATAGGACAAGGAGCAGAATAACAGTCAATAGGGGAGAAGGGGGAGGGAGAGAATGGGGATAAGTAAGGGAAGGGTTTAGTCAAGGAACGTGTATAAATGACTCATGGACATGGACAATGGGGAGGGATATGATTGTGGGAGAAGGGGTGGGCTGGGTGGGGGGGAGCAATGGGGGGAAAATGGGACAACTGTAATTGAAAAACCAAAAAATAAAATGAGTTTATGTACTAGTATATATTTTCACCTGCTAACTTTGTCAAACATAAATCCATAAATAAACATGCAAGCATAAAAAAAATCATATTTTAGATTCTCAGCTATACTTCCATGACTCTGGTAACTAAGCCTGTCTCTGAAGTTAATTCAACTGGGCCAAGACTAAAATCCAATTTAGTTCAAAGAACATTTGCCCTTATATACTAACTATGCCTGGCCAATGAAACAACCCCAAGGGAATCTTTTTTTATTGTTGTTATTTTTAATGATTTTAACAACTTGAAAATGATTGATATAATTCAGTCATTAAGGTAGTCTAAGATATTTTATTCATATACATTTTGAAGAGCTACTATGCAACAGATGCTGTTTTAGGAACTCTAAATATTGTAGTAAACAAGCCAAAAAACTGGAGAAATATAAAAATTTTTTTTAAATATTGAAACTCCAAGTAATTTTGAATGAAGAAAATACTGTGATGTGATAGTAGCTTCAGCGTCATCGCAAGATGTCGATTCAACACGGGAGGAGACAGATACCATGTCACTCCCGAGTCGGACTGCACAGCCATTCTCGGCGGTGCAGATGGACTCTTAAGAAGCTACACCATCGTCTCTCGAGACGGACGGCTGCCGACAACGACGACGATAGAAAATGTCTTAAATATGTGTGTGTAGGTGATCATGGAAGAACTCTTGAATAAGCTACTTTTAAGCTGAAATTTAGAGAATAATAAGGAGCCAGTTATTCAAAGGCCTATGAAAGAGCATTCTATGTGAGGAAAATAGTGAGGTCCAAAGATCTGGGTCATCAGAGAACTTGGTGTGCAAGCAAAATTAAAAGACCAGCATGACAGAGTGCAATGTGCAAAGTGAGATAGTGCTTGGTGATAGTCAGAAAGGTGAGTAAAGATTTGATCATGTAGGACAACAGGCCTCAAAGGCTCAATTGGAAATTCTAAAAACTTTTCAGAGTCTACAACATTAAAATTATTTTTATAATAATACTAAATATTATTTTCTTTTTTCACCTTTACTCTCTCAAGAGCAACTGATAGTTTTCCAGAGGATACTCATAACTTTTCTTGAACCCCTCAAATTTCTGAGGTTTCAGGGTGAACAACTAATCTGAAATGTAAGGTAAGATCTGTGCTTCCAAGAAGAGAAGGTACATGAGACATACAAGCTGATCATAAAACTTTTAGCTAATAGTTTTAATGAATGAGCAAAAGGATGAGCATGGCTAATATGAGCCTCAGACTCAAGGAGACTTGACATCTACTCACAGGCTCTTTTTCATGGTCCTCACTGGGTACTCTTGAGAAAGACTAGAGACAGAATGAGATTCCAAAGGAAACCTCACTGGGGGTGCAGTCTTGGAGGAGGGGAAGAACGATCCCTCTGGGAAAGGCATGAAGCCCCAACCAAGGTCTTCAGTTGAAACTATCAGACAAGAAATTTAAAATAAATATAGTTACTACATTAAAGGTGATAGTAGAAAAAACTGGACAGCGCATAATATATAGATGATGAACTTCAACAGAAAAATAAAAATTATAGGAAACAAATGAAAATGCGAGAAAAGGAAAACAGATAAAGAATTCCATTGACAAGCTTATCAGTAGGGTCATTACAGTTATGGAAAGAATAACTGAAATTGAAGACAGGTCAATAAAAATTATCCAGTCTGAAACACATGTGAAAAAGAGAAAAAGAACCAAATATCCAAAAACTATAGAACAATATTAAACAATTTAACATACATATCATTGGAATCCTAGAAATAGAAGATAAAGAACAGGACAGGAGCGATATTTGAAATATATGGCTGAGAATTCTCTAAAATGAATGAAGAATGCCAAATTACAGATCTAAGAAGCTTAGAGAACAACAAAAACTGATTAAAAAACAAAAACAAATAAAATAAAAACATAGACATATATTCAAACCCCTGAAAACCAAAGATAAAAAATCTTAAAGGTGATACAAGAAAAAAAAAAAAAAAAGACACATCACTTAAACAGAAACAAAGCTAAAAATTACAAGAGATTTCTCATCAGAGCTCTACAAGCTAGAAGACAATAGAATAACATTTTTAAAGCACTGGCGGAACAAAATCAACCCAGAATACTATATCCAGCAAAAATATCTTACAAAATGAAGAAGTAGAGACTTTTTCAGACAAAAACTGAGTGATTCATTACCAGCAGATCTGTTCCACTAAAAATGTTAAAGGAAGTTTTTCAGGCAGAAGACTATAATATGATAAAAACTTGAATCTTTATGAAGAAATAAAGTGTATTGGAAATAGCATTAATAAAGGTAAATATAAAGTTGTATTTTTCTTTTTTAAAATTTTAAATTCCTCTAAAAGATAACTTACTATCTAAAGGAAGTAGTAATACTTTGTGTATTTAAAGCATATACAAGGTCTGTCCAGAAAGTATTCAACCACATACTATGAAAAATAGAGCCATGTAATATGAAAAACTTATTGATGAAGATCCAAATATAATAAACATTGTACAAAGTGCCCTTCAAAGTAGGCACTTTGGGACCTCACACAATTCTCCTAATCGCTACCAGCTGCCCTGTTATATTTTCCTGAATCTTATCAATGGACTGAAATCTCTTCCCTTTCAAAGGTGAGTTTAGTTTGGGAAAAGTCAGAAGTCACAGGGTGCCAAATCTGGGCTGTAGTGGGGCTGATCACCTGGGTGATTTGATCTCTTGCCAAAAATCTTTGCTTGAGATGTGATGCATGAGTGGGTGCATTGTCATGATGAAGATGATAATCAGCAGTTGGCCATAGCTGAGTCATCCAAATAGTTTCTGTGGAGGAATGTTCAAGCTTAACACAAAATTGGATGCAGATTCATTGCTATGCTTTCTTAGTCATTTTGAATGTGATGGTCACACACTACACATATTCACCCAATTGCATCTACCACCTCCGCTGACTAGTACAGTGAAGTTGTCATTTTTCATGCATGCACACTCCACTCCACTTTTCTTGGCTGCAAGGTTACATAGATGTTGCACAAATCTCTTCCCTTTCAAAGGTGAGTTCCCATTATATTAGCAATGGCTGGACTTTTTCCAGACAGACCTTGTATGTATAAAATTTTTAAATGTGTAAAATGTATAAAACAATAGCAAGAGAAGGAAGGAGAAGACTTAGAAGATACTGTTTTATGTTTTTATTTTTTATTTTTAAGTATATTTTATTGATTATGTTGTTATAGTAGTTACAATTTTTTCCCCTTTGCTCCCCTCTGCCCAGTACCCCCCTTCTCTACAGCAATCCCACCCCCCCTTAGTTCATGTCCATGGATCATGCATATAAGTTCTTTGGCTTCACCCTTTCCTATATTATTCTTAACTTCCCCCTGTCTATTTTGTACCAATCGATTATGCTTCTTAGTCCCTGCACCATTTCCCCAACTCCCCGCTCCCAGCTGATAACCCTCCTGATGATACCCATACCTATGATCCTGTTCCTATTCTGGTTTGCTTAGTTGGATTTTCTTTTTATTTTTTAGATTCAGTTGTTCATAGTTGTGAGTTTGTTGTCATTTTAGTGTTCATAGCTTTGATCTTTTTCTTAAGTAAGTCCCTTTGACATTTCGTATAATAATGGCTTGGTGATGATGAACTCCATTAGCTTTGCCTTGTCTGAGAAGCACTTCATCTACCCTTCCATTCCAAATGATTGCTTTGCTGGATAGAGTAATCTTGGTTGTAGGTTGCTTTTCATCACATTGAATACTTCTTGCCAGTCCCTTCCTGCCTGCAAAGTGTCCTCTGAGAAATCATATGACAGTCCTATAGGTACCCCCCTGTAGGCAACTCTCCACCTCTCTCTTGCTGCCCCCAGGACTCTGTCTTTATCTTTCACCTTTGGCATCTCAATCATGATGTGTCCTGATGTGGTCCCCTATGGGTCCAGCTCGCCCAGGAACCTCCGTGCTTCCTGGACCTGTATGTCCAACTCCTTTGCAAAATTTGGGAAGTTTTCCTCATTTTTTAAAATTCTTGCTTCCTCATTCTGCACTGGTTGACTGTTTTTTCCTTCCAGTGTTTCAGATCATTGATTTGAACCCTGGTTTTCTTCCCTTCACCATTGGTTTTGTGTGGATTTTTCTTTGTTTCACTTAGCATAGCCTTCACTTCTTCTCTTATGCGTTTGCCATACTCAAGCATATCTGTCAAGCCTGTGAGCATTTTTATCACCAGTGTTTTGAATTCTGCATCTGTTGGGTTGTCTATCTCTTCATCTGTTAGGTTGGTTATCTTCTTGTTGCTTAGTTCTCCCACTGGAACCTTGATCCCTTTCCCCTTTTGGGCCATACTTCTCTGTCTCCTGATTCTGACAGGCTCCTGTGTTTGTTTCCCTTCGTGTCCCAGGTAGAGCTGTCACTCTTGTTACGTATAAGGGGCAGAGCTTTAGGGATTCATGAGTAACGGATGACCTGTTTCACCACGTTGTGGCACTGTATGTGGGGGAGGGGTCCAAGAGGGAACAATACCGCTTGTCCAGCACTCAGTCCTTTTCCAGGCACCTCTCCGACTTCTGCGCCAGACTGGCGCCCCTCTAGCTTCTGCCCTGGCCGTCATTCCCAGAGTGGGTGGGTCTGCGGATGTTCTAGGACCGTGGGGGCCCTTTAAACTTGTGGACTCTATTGAGACTGGCGGTTTCTGCCTCCACCCCAACCCCCACTGGTCTGCACAGTCAGAAGCAATAGGTTTAATATTCCCAGGTGCTGGGACCATGGGCTGCGAGGTCCAGTGAGGAGTTGGGAATGCTCCCCAGGTATCAATCCTGACTTTTTAAAATGTGTGACTGAGCTTTCTGCTGGCCTGCCACTACTGCTGCTGTTGCTGCCACCACATCGTGTTCTCTCTACCCCAGCTCCACCCCTCCTACTTGTCTGGATGAGTATTTCTTCTTTATGTCTTTGTTTTCTGGACCTCCATGCAATTAGATTTTCTGGAACTTCTGGTTGTTTCTAGTTTTGAGGTAGTTGTATTTCTTCTTAGTTGTGGAGAGAGATGCAGTGTGACTGTTTATGCCTCCATCTTGGCCGGAAGTCAGACTTGAGCTTTTCGAAGATATTGTTTTAAGTTTTTTTCGTGCCATATAAAGTATATAATATTTGAAGGTGGACTACAGAAATATACTGTGAATTCTAGAGCAACCATTGAAAATTATATCACAAGAAGCATAAAATGTCAGCTTTGATTTCTAATATGGTATCAATAAATATAACCCAATTCTTTATGTTTATCACTAATTTTTTTCTTCTGTAATTAATTAATTTTTAAAACTTAATCCTTATTGTACTTTTTACCATTACTATTTAGTCCCCTTACTACACCCCCCCAGCAATCATCACACTGTTGTCCATGTCCATGAGTTCTTTTTCCTCTTTGCTCAATCCTTCCATCTCCTAACCACCCCCTACCAGCTGTCATCTGCTCTCCATTTGTGGGTCTGTCTCTGATTTACTTGTTAGTTCAGTTTGTTCATTAGATTCCACATACGAATGAAATCATATGGTATTTGTCTTTCTCTGACTGGCTTATTTCACCTGGCATAATGTTATCCAGGTCCATCCATACTGTTGCAAAGGGTAAATTTTTTTTCTTTTTTATGGCTGAGTAGTGTTCTATTGTGTAAATGTCCCATAGTTGTTTATTCCACTCACCTATTGATGGACACTTGGGCTGCTTCCATATCTTGGCAATTGTAAATAATGCTGCAGTGAACATAGGGGTGCTTCTGTACTTTCTAATTAGTGTTTCAGTTTCCTTTGGATATATTTCCAGAAGTAGGATTGCTGGATCAAAGGCAAATCCATTTTTAATTTTTTGAGGTATCTCCATACTGTTTTCCACAGTGGCTGCACCAGTCTGCATTCCCACCAATAATGCATAAGGATTCCCTTTTCTCCACAAACTCACCAGCACTTGGTGTTTCTTGATTTATTGATGATAGTCATTCTGACAGGTGTGAGATGCTATCTCGTTATGATTTCAATTTACATTTATCTAAAGATTAGTGATGAATCACTAATTTTTAAGAGTGTAAGAAAGTTTGAGACCAAAGTTTTAGAATTGTTGATGTAGGGCCTTAGAGGCCTCAGTAAAGAATTTAGGTTTTATTCTAAGTGTGTTTGAAAGCCCTTTGAGAGTTCAAAGTACAGGTATAAGATGACCAAATTTACATTATAACAGATGTAGAGAATGGATTATAGATAGCAAGCATAAAGGTATAGAAGAGCAGTCATGATGCTACCATAGTCATCTGGGCTGCATGTAGTGGTGGTTTGGACAAAAGTGGTAGTAATGAAGAGGAATGGATGGATTGGGATTTTTAAAATATATCAAATGCATTTCATTTATGGATAAGTTTGGAATGAGAGAAAAGGGTTAATGAAGGAAAACTCTTAGATTCTTAATCTACTTTATTGATTAAACTTTATCTTTTTTTTCAGATTTAATGTGTTTTATTGATTAAAATATTACATTTGTGCCAATTTCCCTTCCCTCTGCTCCCCTCCACCCGGTGGCCCCCCTCCCTCCAGTTGTCCCCCCCTTTTAGATTATGTCCATTAGTTGTGCATACAGTTCCTCCCAACCTCTCTCCGTCTATTCCATTCCCTCCTACCTTGATCCCCAATTCCTATATCATCTCCCTCCCTTTCCCCATTCCCCCTCCCTGTTGACCTCCCCCCAATATGCTTCCCGTACCCACAGTTCCTTTTCCACTCTCGTTGCCTATTTAGTTGGCCTTTGTTTCATCTCCCTAGCTTCTGTTTTTTTAAACCAGTCCCTTTAACATCTCATATAACAGTGGTTTGGATCTAATGAACTCTTTCAGTTTTATTTTGTCCTGGAAACACTTTCTCTGTCCTTCTATTCTGAATGACAATTTTGCTGGATAGAGTATTCGTGGTTGTAGGTTTTGGATTTTCATTACTTTGAATATTTCTTGCCAGTCCCTTCTTGCCTGTAGGGTCTCCCTTGAGAAGTCAGCTGATAGTCTAATTGGGACCCCTTTGTACATAATTCTTTTCTTCTCTCTTGCTGCTTTTAAGATTCTCTCTTTATCTTTAATTTTTGACATTTTGATTATAATGTGTCTTGGAGTGGTTCTCCCTGGGTGCAATTTTTCTGGAACTCTCTGTGCTTCCTGGACCTGTAAGTCTATTTCCTTCCCCAAGTTCAGGAAGTTCTGCTTTATTATATTTTCACTTAATTTTTCAATTTCTTGTTCTTCCTCTTCACTCTCTGGCAATCCTATAATTTATATGTTCGATCTCTTATAGCTGTCCCAGAGGTTTCTGATCCTCTCATTGTTGCTTCCCATTTCCTCTCGCTGCATTAGTTGACTGCTTGTTCCTTCTCCATATTCCAGTTTGTTGAAATGAACTCTGGATTTTTTCTCACCTTCTATCTCGTATGCGGTTTTGTTCCCTTCGTTATGAAATTTTTTCGCTTCTTTCTTATCTTTTTCCCGCTCTTTTGTGAATTCTGTAAGCCACCTGATAACAATGGCCCAGAACTGAGCCTCTGACAGGTTTCTTATCTGTTCATCTGTCAGGTTCTCTATCTGCTGCCTGGTGAGTTGTGTTACCGGGATCTCTATAGTTGTCTGCCTCATTTTGACAGATGCGTTTTGTTTTCTTGGGCCGGCTGTCGGGGCAGTGCCTGTGTGCTCGTAATGACCCAGCGACCGGCGCCGTTTGGCGTCACAAATCAGCGACCGGCGCCTGCCTGTCCGCGACCTATTTCGCAGCCCTGTGTGCTTTCTTTGGGGGCGGGGGTCCAAGATGGATTCACACAGTTATTCAGCTAGGAGACCGGGATCCGTCCTCCCGTCCCCCTGGGCCTCACTGTTCAAGGCGATGCGGCGGCGGCTCTCCCCAGTGCTGGGGTCGCGCACCGCCAGGGGCTTGCGCAGCCGGGATTCCTCGCCGTCCGCCGCTCCGGGTGCGACCGCAAACAGCACTGCCCTCTTTAACTCTTACCTGCCCAAATGTCACCGCTGGTTTATAACTTCATATGTTGGACTTCCGTGTAGTTTTATTTTCTGGAATTTCTAGTTATCCTTTGTTTTGAAGTAGTTGTATTCCTCTCTAGTTGTAGAGGGAGACCTAGCGTGTCCGTCTAAGCCTCCATCTTGGCCGGAAGTCTGTTTAAACTTTATCTTTTAAAGTGTTCAACTAGATGAGTGTAGACAGATGCATACACCTTTGAAACCACCACAATACAGAAATATAGAATATTTCTGCTGACCCTAAACAATTGTTTATGCCCTTTGCAGGACTACTAGTCTTTTTTACTTAAATGGCTAAAAGAATAATGTTTTATGGCTAAAAGAATAATGT
The DNA here is from genome assembly GCF_987537825.1 of Furipterus horrens. Classification (NCBI taxonomy): domain Eukaryota; kingdom Metazoa; phylum Chordata; class Mammalia; order Chiroptera; family Furipteridae; genus Furipterus; species Furipterus horrens. The sequence continues at coordinate 85,368,143 of NW_028327177.1, forward strand.
TTTAACTAAGGCAAGTTCAATAAGGTAAGTATGTTTAGAAGGAAAAGAAGATAAAAAGTAAGAATTTTTTATTAGATTGATAGACTATTTCCAATGATCATGTTTCATATTCTCCAAAAAGACTTCCATATCCATTGCCCTTTGCCCTTCTCCGGCTTCAGGGGAGTCCCAACTCTGTCCTATGATGAACTCCACATATCCTCTGTCATACACTCACCGTGTTGTCACATCATAATTGCTTGTATATTCCCAAATGCAGTGAGCTTCTAGGAGTAATTACTGTGCATTCCTGCACATAACAAACATGGAGTAAATGCTCAAGGAATAAGTAAATGTGAATAATTCTTAATTGCCTGGGATTTTCCCTCATTAATTAGATGTCATTTTTCATATCTGACTGGAATACAAAATATTTGCCACCGTCCCTCAGTTGCAATGTGTGCTGTAAGTTATTGCTTTTATTGTTTCACTTGTTAAAATACAATTTACCTGATTTAACTCTGGATTTTTTTGAGCAATAGACAGCATCTCTAAACTAAGTGGCTTGAATAAGAAGGTCATCCTCTGTTTATAACTGATCAACAGGGACTCAGACTCCTGAGCTCTGAGTACTGACACAAGGAGCCCAGGCAGCCTTCAAAAAATGCTTCGTCCACGTTTTTTGTAATGTGGCACTGCCTTCTTGGAGAGCAATGACAAAGACTAACACTGTGTATCACATTTTTAAAATTGTGGCATAAAACACAAATAATAAAGTACAGAATAAATTTTTACATCTATATTCACCTGGGTAACCATCACTCAAATCAAGACATAGGGCATTTCCAGAGTAAGTGAAGAGTAAATGGAGAGGAAATGACTGGTCAGTCTGAATTAATAAAAATAGAATGAAATGTAGAGCCTTGTAACTCTAATTATCTTTTTACTCCCATCTATTAGATGAGGAAAATGATTTAAATGCCATCTTGCATGTTATGTGATGCAGTATAATATTATTTGAGGACATATTTATTAATTGAACATATATATTTCAAACCATAGACCGCTACTAAAAAAATCTTTTTAAAAAGGTATAAAAGCTTAGGCAATATGTGATTGACTATATTTAATCATTGTATTTCTTGATTGTTTGCATGGAAATGTATTGAAGAGTTAAAAAAATATTTTTAACTTTCTCCTCTGAATTATTTATTTATATTTTCATTTGCTTAACAACTAGTTTTATCAGAGAGAGCAGAAAGAATCAAACTTTAGCATAAATTCAGTTGAATATTTGAAATGGTCAAATTAGTTGGGCCTGAGCTGAAAAGTTTGTACAGTTAAAAAGTTTTTTTCTACATTTCTTGGCCTCAGCAGCTGTATTACAGATAACCAGTGACAGTGTTCTGGAAGGAGGAGACCACGTGTTTCATCTGAGTACCTTATGGATTCATTTACTGATTGGAAATATGTCAACACTCGGAGAATGAAAACAAGAGATATGAAAATAATGTCTGTCTGTGTTTCATTTAAAGTCAGATTTACTGGAATAGTTTTAATAGCATAACTCATTTCTTTAGGAGAATACTGTGTGAGACATTGACATGTCTTCCAATAATAATACTTGCATTTATAAGCCAGCTTTTAACTTTTCACTGACTTTTACACATATTATCTCATTTAAAATAATTTTATATGCCTCTTAAAACACACATAAATGTTGACTTTTACACATAAGTGAAATTTGCAAGTACTGATTTTGAAGTAGTCATAAATTGCTATGGATGTACCCTCAAGAACACGCCTTCATAACCAGAACTGCATGTATCTTTAACCCTGCAATGTTCAGAGGCTGACAGTTGACATATTACTTGTAAGAAGCAAGTTCTTTTCCAAGTCCCTCCCTGAAATCATTTGCACGTTTTCCAGATATGGACTGTTCAGAATTGCTTTTAATTTGGAGCCAAGAACTTTGTCTTTACAGCTGACTCCTTTTCTTGTTTTTACCTGTATCCCCTTAAGCTGAGATTGTAAGAAGAGTGATTACAATCAAACAGATACCTTCTTTCTTTGGCCAGGGAGAGAATATTCTGTAAGGCAGGGAAATTATTGGTAGAAGGAACAGCAGATTTTAAATAAAACTTTCCAGAGTGAGATTTGGTGGGGAAGGGGCAGTAAGGGCATAACAAAGTTGGGAAGAGATATGTTTGTGATTTCAAAAACAGTGGTCAAGGAGAAAAATAGTTAAAGCTTGTATGTGTGGGTCTATCTCATAGTGCTCATGGTGAGTAAGTTGACACACAAAGGCAGCTACTTATTGCATAGTCCAGTTACTGCGGTGAGGTTTAGGAGACCAAGCTTGGTCTAAGAATGAATTATGTCTGATTCCTAGCTCAATGAGCCAGGGTGACTCACTACACTGCTCTTGGGCCTCAGTTCTTTCCCTCTAAAATGGGGATGACATTGTCCCAACATCATAGACTTACTGAAATAATTTTCATAAAGCACCTAGTATTCTATTTGGTGTACAGTAATTGCTTCATAAATTCATAAATGCCACCCATCATCAGGGCTGAATTTTAACTGGTGTTATCTGAGTGAATGCTCATAAATTGAAGAAGCTAAAAAATAAAAATGGTAAAAAATCAGACTGAGTTTCTGAAATGCCAAAATGAAAAAGAAAGAGTTCATGTATTTCATGTATAGTCGGTGTCTGAAACCAGCTAAAGGATAATCTCTCATCGTCTAGGGTCTCCTGCTTTAACAAAGTGGTAGAGCACTGAATTGTGAATGTTGAAATGCTGATTCCACAATGCATAGAAATTTCTTTCAACAATACTTTAATTTTCCCCCTGTAGTTGGGATATAGTACATTTATATGTATAAACATCATAATCATGATTTTGCATTTGCAACTACTTCACACTTATTTAAGCACCACACAATTTTTAAAAATTTTAGTTAGATTGGAATTAATGAAATTTTATTTGTCATAATCTATGAAGTGTTATGTCATGTTTTTTCTAGAAAATTTTTGATACCTTTCTTTCCCCCGTCTCCTTCATTGCCCTCCCCCCAACCATTTGAATGAAATACTTCTCAGTTGGGATCCCAGACACCATATGTATACCTGCATGAAAGCACTTAATAAACTTATGATAATAATATTGTTGTTATTGAGTGACTTCTATGTGCCAGCCACAGTGCTCAGCCTTTTAAACTAACTCCTTTAATCCCTTCCACAAATCTGCAGGTGCTGTTACAAGTGGAAAAGCTTAGCACAGAGAAGTGAAACAACTTACCTAAGATCATGATCAGTAAGTAAGCAGTAGTGTTGGTGTTTGAACTAGGGAAGCTGACCCCAAAGTCCTAACTCTTAGCCTCAATGGCTTGATCAGGACCAATTGTTTGCTTTTTGTAGAGATCTTCTATGTCCCAGGCTGCACAAAACAGTCCAGTTTATGCCTGGTATAATTATTAACAGTGCCCACGTTCCCAAAATTATCCTGGCCTTGTTTGGATGACAAATTCTGTGATTTTCCTTTGTCATTAGTTACTCCTTTTCCCTCTCTCACTAGCTCTTGTACTTCCATTTACTATCACTCTTTCAGATATCACATGCCATTTGATGCCTGAGCTTCCTCCATTCCTCAGTACTGGCATCATTTAGTAGCAATGCATCTACAGAACTGCTCAGGCTCTTGTAGATGCTGTGGACAACCTTCTGCTCACTGTGATACCTTCATTCATCTTTGGGTTTTTCTGTCCACTCTGTCACTATGCCTTGATGGCCACTGCCCACATAGTGATCCTGATGGGGGATGATCTCAGTCCCCCTTTGGATATAAGTTATGACCTTTGCTCTTTAACTTCATGCACCCAAACCCCACCCTGTTGCCATAAAATATTCTACTTTGGTTGTGAGACACCTTGGTTTGGCCTTGTTATTTTCTTTCCTTTCATGAGAAGCTGATGATCACAAATTACAACAAGTGTTCTCAAGCTGGGTATCCCTCCTTAGAAGTAGGCTGTTCAATTGCTGGGGGTAGGAGAACATGGACTACTACATATTCTTTGTTGAAATTTTCATTTGTTTTAAAATTATTCTTTTAGGAAATGTTTTTTCATATCAATGTATATGTACCTTTAAATAGGTTATGAAAAACTTGCCTCTGATATTACAAACAGAAGAATGTAAGATTTGGACAAGGAACCTATCATGAATTCCCAGTTAAAAGGGGAGAAACACATCCTCTTCACTGCAGGCCAGCACCTGCTGTGTCGGCTGGGACCCAACGGCAATGCCAGCCTCCCTGTCATCCCCCCACCACTATGCTGAGTGAACCTGCCCCCCATTTGCACGAGGCCTGAGGCTGAAGATTCTAAGGCAGGAATCTTGCTTTCCCTCATCTTCTGTTACTTTGTGAATCTCAGGAACACAACTTAGAGTGCAACTTGTGAGATTGTAAAGATTACAGCAGAAAGCAAGTGCCACACACAGGAAACACATGTGGTTTCTTCATTCAGCAAAAGTGGAGTTTCAAGTAGTGCTCCCTTGCAACAATTCTCAACATTATTCAACAAATGCCACAAACATTTGAAGACCCTAATGCTAGCCCATGTTGTCTCTACCTCAGTCAATCTTCTTACAGTAGTCTCCCCTTATCTGCAGTTTTGCTTTCCTTGATTTCAGTTACTGTGGTTTGAAAATATTAAGTGGACAGTTTCAGAAATAAACAGTTCATGTTTTAAATTGCATAGCATTCTGAGTTGTATGATAAAATCTCAAATTATCCAAGTCCATCCTACCTGGGAAGTGAACCATCCCTTTTCCCAATGTATCAATGCTGTATACACTCCCTGCCCATTATTCACAGATCAACTGCTGTGGTATCACTGTCTTGTTTTTAAAAATTCCTTATTTTACTTAATAATGGCCCCAATGGGCAAGAGTAGTGATGCTGGCAATTTGCATACACCAAAGAGAAGCTGTAAAGTGCTTCCTTTAAGTGAAAACTAAGTGTATATAGGAAAGAACATAGTATACAATGAGGGACCCTAAAAATACCTAGAATTTATTTATAAAACATTGTGTATTTATTCCTACTTACATGTGTAAAATTCAGTCACCTTCAGAGTCCTCTCCATTTGATGCAATACACCTATAAAGACATTTTTTTCTACTGCTCAAAACAGCTTTGAACTCATTGATTTTGATGCCTTTTAGTGCTTCTGCACTTCTTTGTTTTACCTCTTCCACATTGGCAAAATGTTCCCCTTTGAGGACTTTTTTCATCTGGGGAAACAAAAAAAAAAAGTCACTTGGAGTGAGATTGGGTGAATAGGGAGAATGGAGCATAAAGGTCATGCTGTTTTTTGTCAAAAACTGCTGAACCCTCAGCGCAGTGTGGGCAGATGCATTTGTAAATCACCCATCATGAAATGGTCAGATGCATTGAAAGAGTCTTCAAAAAAGGTTCACTGAAGCCAGCCACAGCCACTTACAACACCAGCTGAAACACTGACACAAATGGGTTCCTAGAATACCCACCTAGCAGGGGAAGCCTGTGCTACAAAGGGCCCAGTCTCCAGGAGATAATTTTGGTTTTGGGGGTCCTCCCTCATATATAGGGTTTGGTATTATCCGTGATTTCAGGCATCCACAAGGGGTCTTGGAACATATATTCCCCAGGGGCTAAAAGGTGACTACTATATTATTTTACCCTGTCATATAAATAATATGGATTTCAATCTTTCTTTTTTAAAAAAATTATTTATTTGTTAGTTTGTTTATTTATTTTATTTTTAGAGGGAGGGGAAAGGAGAAAGAGAGGGAGAGAAACATCACTGTGTGGTTGCCTCTCACTCTCGCCCCCAACTGGGGACCTGACGTGCAACCCAGTAATGTGCCCTGACTGGGAATCGAACCAGTGACACTTGGCTCTCAGGCTGATGCTCAATCCACCGAGCCACAGCAGCCAGGGCCTGGATTTCAATCTTTCAATTTAATGAGGCAAGTATCTGGCTCAAGGTCGCACAGTGAGCCAATGATTCTTTCATTTCCTTCAAATTTCTCTCCAACATAAGTCTTAACAAAGAAAAGAGGTGGAAAATCTAATATGTGGAACAGAAAATATCTTTAGAGAGCTACTTCAAAAAGCATACCCAGTGCCTTGTTTACATGAACACCCTGGCTTTCATTTATATTCAGGTGATCCAATGTACCGAAGTGAAATACAGAGCAGAGAGCATGACCATTGTTGTGCTGTGTTCACCTAATGCATCTGGACAGCTTTTAAGATATACATATAAAGAACTGGACAAATGTAAATGGCCTCTGACATTTACTTGGTAAGAAGCATGAGTATCTGACTTCTGAAGCTTTGTTTGCTTTATTACTGAAGGTATAACTCTCCCTGTTTTCCTCCTACCCAGTTTTAAAAATCACCTTAAATTACTTCACATCTTTTAAAAAGTGTTAGAACATTGTTTGGAGGGAACAATAGAACACCAAGTTTAGTAAGAAGTGTGTATTATACAAATCAACTTGATGAATGTAAACTATAGAAATAAGGAAAGTATAGGAGAAAAATAATATTAAAAACTGAATTCTTACATCCAAAAGTAAAATTTTAAGTTAATAAACTATATTTAGAGCAGTTTCAATTTCACAACAAAATGGACCAGGAGGGATGGAGTGTTCTTGTATACCCCTCGTCCCCTCACATGTACAACCTCCCCATATCAACATCCCCCACCAGTGTGGTGCATTTGTTACAATCAATGAACCAACATCTCATTATCACCCCAAGTCCATAGTTTACATTATGCTTCACTCTTAGTGGTAAACATTTTATGGGTTTCATTACATGTATCTGCCATTGTAGTATTGTATGGAATAGTTTCACTGACCTAAAAATCTTGTACCTATTCATCCCTCCCACCCATACCTGTGGCAACCACTGATCATTCTATTGTCTCCATAGTTGTAAATGGGGCTTTAAGCCACAGAATTGCCTCTGTGTCACAATCTCAGTATCAAGTAAGGGCTCCTTCCTTGCCCAATGTCTTATACTTTTTGTTTCTGTCTTAATCAGGGATCAAGCTAATTTCTATAAAAAGAAACTCTCAAGCTTGTTCAAGAAAAGAAGAAGGTAACTTAAGGATACAAACAGGAGTGTATAGTTGAGTTTTAGAGTCACATTTGGAACTAATTTCTATAAAAAGAAATTCTCAAGCTTGTTCAAGAAAAGAGGAAGGTAACTTAAGGATACAAACAGGAGTGTATAGTTGAGTTTTAGAGTCACATTTGGAATAAGACAGAACTGGGTTTTAATCCTATTGCTACCAGTCACTAATCATGAAACATGTGTGAGTAAATTACTTAACATCTTTAAGATTCAGTATTGTTATCTATAATGTGGGAAAAATTGTTCTTACTTCATAGTGTTGTTTGAGGATGAAATGAGGCAATGTATATACAATGTCCTAGATATGTGCTCAATAATAATATTATTATACTTGTTTGTCATTATTTGGATACTGAGTCCTCATGAGGCAGGAGATGGAAAGTTAGAAATGGAAGATGATTCTATCTCTCTGGAGCCACACATTCACTCTCTATCCCCTTCATGGGCTTTTCCCCTTGTGTCTTTTGGTCTTTTCTCTCACTTGACAAACTTCCTCAATTTTCTATTTCTATCTCTTGACTTAACATGGCCAAACTGACTAGTAGTCCAAAATCTACTTGAATTTTTATTTTAGTGCCCATTAGCAATATTTTAGTTAAAACTCAATAATCACAGTCTGATTGGTTGTCGGTCAGCAAATGGGTTGATGGTTGATACTTTTGGGTCAATTTTTACTCCCAGTAAAATTAAGCTAATGATCAGGTTGTTGAATTCTAATATCAAGTAAGTGCTGCAATTCGTCCTATTTGAATCTCAAAGTATTTTGTTCCATTATCCCTGATCCTTTGACCTTTAGGTTCAAGGCTTTTAGATTCAAGCCCTGAGTGAAATGCTTTCCTTGTCTAAAGCCCAAAAGATCTGTCACTTAATATGCTCAGGCTTCTTGTAAGTTTTGCAAACCTTTCAAAGGGACATTTTAAAACCTCCTACACAAAGATAATTGTGTCAAAAGGGAAACAGCTGTCTCTGTATTTGCAGAGGGGATAAAATTAAACAAATAGCAGAGATGAGACTCATGTATAATTAAAGTTGGATTATTGCAGCGTTTAGCTCACTAGACAGGAGTCTGAATTCTCTTCTTCGGTACCAGCTTGGACTGTTCCCTGACTCTCCCAATGTATTTCATTCAGCTATTCCTGTTTATTTCACTGGAATCCTTCCCTTTCTTCTTCCCAACAAACTTCCCCATTCCCTTTTCTTCACCATTCCATTCTTTCCAGATCCTTTTGTTCTTTTGTTTTTTGTTTGTTTAGTCTGCTTTGGGTTTTTGTTGTTGTTGTTTTATTTTGTTTGCTGAGAGAAAGCTAACTTTACATTACTTTTCTTTTATTTCTGAGAACAATCAGTTTTAACTTTGTTACTTTCCTTTTGTTTATTTCTGAGAACAATTATTTTGACTTTTTGTGTGGTAAAATCTCACAGAATTAATTAAAGTAAGTTTGAAAAACACAGTATTAATCTCTTACTGTTTACATGTAAGCAATTTCAACTGGTTTTCCAAATGTTTAAATATGTGGTCAGAAGCTGTGGTTTACCTCCTGACTTTGTTTGGGAAAACCAAACATAGCCAGCCAAGCTATTTCTCTTTAGCCTGGGTTCATGACCACCAAGTTTCATCTCTGAATTGGGTTGACATTGCTCTGTTCTGTCGTGAACATTATAAATTCACAAATTAACTGTCTATTAAAACCTCTAAATTCAGGGAAAAATTGTATATGGCTATAAAGTCTCCAGCATTTTTACTTTCATGAAAATATCAGCAACAGGTAATCAGTAGTATTTCTGATTGGCTTGCTTCACAAATATTAGTTGAGTGCCTACTAAGGACTATAATTAAAAGAGGTAAATGGGTACAAGAAGGATATATACAGGATAGAGCAAAAGTAGGTTTACAGTTGTTTGTATGGTAACTAATATGATTAATAAATAATAATACAAGAATAAATTCTGTGTCTTGTGTACTCACAACTATAAACCTACTTTTGTCTCACTCTATACCAGCAGCTGTTTAGTGTAAAAGTAAAATAATAAAAAGATAAATTGCACAATTATTTGAATTTCTCATGTTATTGTAGAATAACTACGAGAAAGATTATTTGAAACTCTTACACATTGATTTTTGTCCTGCATAAATAATTTTTACACTGAATAAGTGAGTTTTGAGTATTTTTAGTTTATTTTTAAAAACTAATTGAATTTCAATCTTAACTTGAAATTTCAATTTATGTCAACTTTGTAGTTATTAACATATTCAACAGATTTTTTCTGACCTTATGTCATAAATTAGGTCTGTGCTCTGTGCTACAAATATAGATACAGTAGTCCCTCTCTATATTGCAATTCACTTACCGCAGCCTCACTGTACTGCGGGATTTAAAAAAACATGTATATTTAATTACTTATCGTGGATTTTTTGCTATATTGTGGGATCTTGCAGTACTGTATATGTATGTTAAAGTTATGTAGGTTTAAGAGTGCAGAATAAGACTTCCAGCCAAGATGGAGGCTTAGACTGAGACACTCAGTCTCCCTCTACAACTAGAAAGGAATACAACTACCTCAAAACAAAAGATAACTAGAAATTCCAGAAAATAAAACTACATGAAAGCCCAACGTACGAAGTTATAAACCAGCTGTGCTCGTTGGGCAGGTAAGAAGAGCGAAAGTGGGCAGTGCTGTTTGCGGTAGCACCAGGGACAGTGGCAGGGAGAGCAATCCTGGCTGCAGTCGAGCCACAGCAGCTCCCGACCCCAACACTGGGAAAAGCAGCCACCGCATTGCCTCGGACGGTGAGGCCCAGAGGGTGGGAGGATGGATCCTGGCCTCCTAGCGGAAAATAACGGCAGGAATCCATCTTGGACCCCCATCCCCACACAAAGCGCCACAGCGCTGCGAAATAGGTTGCGGATCGCCACCGGTTGCTGGGTAGTGGTGACAAAGGGCCACAATGCGGCAAAAAAGGTTGCAGATCGCCACCGGTCACAGGGTTGTGATGAGTACACAGGTACTGGCCCAAGAAAGCAAAACTCAAATCTGTCAAAATGAGGCAGACAACTATAGAAATCCCAGTGATGCAGCTCACCAGGCAACAGATGAAGAATCTGACAGATGAACAAATAAGAAACCTGTCAGAGGTTCAGTTTAGAGCCATTGTTATAAGGTGGCTTAAAGAATTAACAAAAGATTTGGAAAAAGACGATAAAGGATCGAAAACCCCTTATACTGAAAAGAACAAACACACATATGAGACAAATGGTGAGGAAATAAAATCCAGAGTTCAAATCAACAAACTGGAACATAGAGAAGGAACAAACAGCCAACCAGTGCGGAGAGAGGAAACAGGAAGCAAGGAAAGTGAGAAGAGGATCAGAAACCTCTGAGACAGCTATAAGAGATCGAACATAAGAATTATAGGATTGCCAGAGGGCGAACAAGAAGAACTAGAAATTGAAAATTTATATGAAAATATAATAAAGCAGAACTTCCCGAACTTGGGGAAGGAAATAGACTTACAGGTCCAGGAAGCACAGAGAGTTCCAGAAATATTGGACCCAGGGAAAACCACTCCAAGACACATTATAATCAAAATGTCAAGAGTTAAAGATAAAGAGAGAATCTTAAAAGCAGCAAGAGAGAAGAAAAGAATCATGTACAAAGGGGTCCCAATTAGACTATCAGCTGACTTCTCAAGGGAGACCCTGCAGGCAAGAAGGGACTGACAAGAAATATTCAAAGAAATGAAAATCAAAAACCTACAGCCATGAATAGTCTATCAAGCAAAATTGTCATTCAGAATAGAAGGGCAGAGAAAGTGCTTCCAGGACAAAATAAAACTGAAAGAGTTCATTAGATCCAAACCACTATTCTATGAGATGTTAAAGGGACTGGTTTAGAAACAGGAGGATCAAAACTTTGAACATTAAAATGAAAACTGCAACACAAGAACCAACAACAGAAGCTAGGGAATTGAAACAAAGGCAAGCTAAATAGGCAACGAGAGTGGAAAAAGAACTATAGGTATGGGGACCATATTGGGGGGAGGTCTGCAGGGAGGGGTAAGGGGGTAAGGGAGGGAGATGGTACAGGAATTAAGAAGCATAGTAGGGGGGAATGGAGTAGACAGGAAGAGGTTGAGAAGAACTATATGCACAACCAATGGACATGGACTAAAAGGGGAGGGACACCTGGAGAGAGGGGGGCCACCGGGTGGAGGGGATCAGAGGGAAGGGAAATTGGGACAACTGTAACAGTATAATCAATAAAAACATATTAAAAGATAATAATCAAAAAATAAAAACAAACAAACAAACAAAAAAGAGTGTAGAATAAATGTAAGGTTCCTACTTCGCAGGGGGGTCTGGAACATAATACCCGCAATAAGTGAGGGAATACTATATGCTGTTTAGTACTGAGTCAAGTATTGGGCATAATAACATACTTATAGTATATTTATTTACAAATTAAGTACAACGCTATGAAGAAAAAGTACAAGGAGCTGTGAAAATGTCACAGGTGATCTAATTTAGTTGGTGGTGTTGTGGTGTAGAGCAGGGTGTCGAATAGTGCAGGAGCTGAAACCAGACAGACTCAGGTGTCAATTCTGACTATCCCACTTACTGGCTTTATGACCACAGGCAAGTGACTTAAGCTCTTTAAACCCCCATCTGTGAAATGGGTACATGAATAAGTACTTCCTATTTCAATGGGTTATTGAAAGGACCAAGTATGTACTTAGACATAGAATAAGTGCTTTAAAAACTAGCTTTTACTGTTAATTCCAACCAAGCAATTAAACACAGAAAATGGGAAGTATGTAAATTGGCATCATTTGGAAGCATTTCTACCCACAAAACCCCACTGCAACACAATGCTAAGATATTACCATTATTTCCAGGAACCCTGAATACCAGATATTACTGAGCCTTCCTTTCTTCTGAAACTCTGGGTCCCTGTGTTTGCATGTTGTGGTTCCATTGCCACTGGATTATGAAGCAGGGGTGAGCCCTGTGTAGGCATGGTCATGTGTCTACCCCAGGTTATGTTTTACATCCATTTCCATTGTTATCCGGGCATCATCCATCCCAGTACCTGGCATGCCTTGAATACAAGCTTCGCCTCAGTTAGGCCTCTCTTCACATCCTCCTTCCTGAAGATAGAAGCAAAATAATTGCTTTTAAAGTGTATTTCAGACTTCAGGAAGGTAACAGAGTGAAGAGCCTGAGACCCAAATGCCCTACTGACTTACAAAGCACACAACTCTAAGGCAGGCTGGCCAGCTGCTACACACTGCCTTTCATGGGGTCATGTCTAGGAGGCCCTCTCTACTCCCTAAACCCCAAGACAGGAATTTGTAACACATGAGCAAGTATAAAGCAGCTTCTTCACCAAACAATTTCTTCTTAGTCTTGTGTCAGAGCTCTTAGAGAAGATGGGAGAAAAATAAGTAGGTGTGGAATTCTGTATATTCACTGAATTGTTATTCTGCATTAGTTTCTAGTTAAGAAATAAAGAACACAGCAGTATTAACAGCCAACAACTTTGGGAACACCTACAATGTGCCAAAGACCATGACAAAGGGTGTTCTGGCATGAGTCTTTTTTTTTTTTAATCATTACAACAACCTTATGGGGAATGAACTATCAGGTTCTGCCTTTCATGGATGAAGAAGCTGATACTCAAGGAGATTTCCCCTGACTAAGGCTATTTAGCTCATAAATGGAAGATGTAGGGCTCTCTCTACAGGTCCTCCTGAAGCACGGTCCTTTGGCACACAAGATAATGAAATTGTATCCACAGATATTTATTTTTAATCATTCATTCACTTATTCAATACAGATTTGTTGAGTATCTATTGACTGCCAGACAATTCTAAGCACCGGAGATACACCAGTGAGAAACAGGTAAAATTTCTTCCCTCATGTAGCTTTTAATGAAAGAAGACAGAAAATAAATAAAACATGTAAATTTTATAGTGCATAGTGGTAAATGCTAAGGGGAGTAATTAAGGAGGAGGGGGTGTAATTTTAAATAAGATGGTCAGCAAAGGCCCACTGAGAAGGTGACATTTTACGTATTATAAGCATAAAGTTTATCATTCAGGACCTGGTAATGAGAAGGTACTCCAGGCAAGTTCTTTTCTTTCCTTCTTAGAGGGTCTCAGACACTCTTCCCCAGGATCTCTGAGCAAGCCATCTGTACACTGACCCCAACTAAATGTACAAAGACATTCGCAACAATCATGAATTAGTCTTCTCTTTCATAAGTACTGGGGAATGGAATTAAACAAGCACTTTGGACTTGGCAATTCTATTAAGGTCTCTTTTTGTTTGTTTAAGAGCTTATGGTGAAATAGGTTTGACCATGAATACAATTCTCCCATCTAAAATAGTTTTATGGATGTATACAATGGTCAAACTGAGCCTCCAGATGAATTCTCTATTAGCTTAAAAGTTACCAGCATGTTCATTAGTGAGGAGAGGCCCTGGTCGAGATGCCCACAGCTGTCCAATATACCCAAGGAGGAAACTCACAGAATGAACAGCTGGAAGCCAGATTTGCCTCCTGGAATTCAGTCTATTCAATCAAAAAGTTATAGCAGTATAGAAGATGACAAGACTAGGTTTCACACACATACACACAAAAAACATACACACGTACCTGTTTTAATTTTCAGCCTCTTCCCATTTGTAACAACAAAAAGTTTTAAGATCATTGGGAGAGTTCTAATACATTGAACAACCAATACTGTGAAATTTGTCACTCTGGAAATAGGCTGGGCAAAAATAAGCCTTCCTATCATCTTTGAAGAAAATGGTCACATAAACAGCATAGGTAAGATAGCAGGAGATATGTTTAGCTTTGCAACATCAAACTGTTATACAGTGATTGATACAACCTGAGCTGCAGCCTCTGATCTATAATGAAAGTGCCGACTACTAATGGTTTTACCCCTGAATGGCTCCAGTGGGAACTTGCTGTACTTGGAAAGTCATTTGCTGTTAGTCTTTGCAATTGTAAACAGTACCACTGCATCTCCTTAAAAATTCCACATTTTGGAATTCAGTGATTCCGAGTGTCCTCCATCCCAGTTACTCCTAATTAGTGACATTTGCCACTTATAGGTTTTGCTGTGCTTGTATGTGAATGACCTACAAGTGACTGGTCACATATTCTTCTTTTTTTAAATCCTCGCCTGAGGACATGCTTATTGATTTTAGAAAGAGGGGAAGGGATTGAGAAACATCCATCGGCTGCCTCTTGTGCATCATTGACCAGGGACTGAACCTGCAACCCAGGCAGACACGTGCTCTAACCAGGCATGGAACCCGCAACCTTTTGTTTTATGGGACAAAGTTTCAATGAACTGAGCCACCTGGCCAGGGCTGGTCAGATTCTTAATATCACCATTCTATTTCCCTTTGGGTGCCAACTTTCCACCCTTGCTTGATTTTTTACCAATTTTAAGAGTTAGGTAAGTAGAATTAATTTCTGTTTCAATATCTCCAGCTGTATTTGAATCAGTAATTCTGCTCTTACTGTAGTATATTTCCTATTTGCTGCAAAATAAAAATAAACATGCGTTGAGGCATTTCACATTCTCTGAGGCTTCTCAAAAAAATTTTTTTGACCCCACTCTGTGAACCTCCTAAAACTTAATGTATTCTCTGGGCTAATTCATGTCTGGTGATGATATACCCATTTTTCTAAAATCAAGACACTTCCCAATGTTGCCATTTCATTTAATCAGCTCAAAATAACCAAGCCTATTGAAAACAGATCAATAATCTGGACCATACTATGAATCATACAGCAAGATAATTCTGCACTCTTTCTGAGAAACTTATTTCTTCCAAAAGTTTTATATATTATAGTATTCTATCACTCATCCAAGAACAATTAAAATTCTTATAGAAAAAAACCTGTCCTTTCATTAGTAAAATGAAGAAAAAACATGATGTACTTAGAAAGTAATGCTGGAGTTGAACGGAGATTTTGTAAATTATATAGCAGGGGTTAAAACCTCAAGTCTCTCTAGGGGATTGGCCTGTAACTTAAAGGCATCATCCATCCAGGCTAAAGATATTGCAGAGCTGTGGACAAGTTTGCAAAGGAGAGGAAATCTCCATTTAAGGCTTTCTAGCTCAACATTTAAAGGCACAGCAACAAGGACCATAATATTCAAGTTAAACAATCACATCTATTGGTCAGATTTGGCCTGTGGGGCGTCAGTTTAAGAACTCAGTTACTTACAAAACTAACTAGCTTTTAATCATCTGGGCCAAGACAAAGAATAGGTAACCACATAGCTGATATTATAGAATGACAAACTCCTAAATGACTTTCCAAATGACTTGCATTTATCTTTAAGGTTAGATATTTATTTATCCAACTAGTTATGCTCTTCATGACTTAAGCACTGGCTAAAGTCATTGATTGGCAGGAGTTCAACAGAGCACAACAAAATGACATCCTTGGTGTTAGAAGTTCATTCTGCTTGATCTGGAAGGAAGGTCAGCCAAATGCCAAACATGCTACTCCTTTCTGCATTGGAAACCTTCCTGTTCTATCCACTCTCTTTTGAAAAATATTCATATATATGTGTGTGTGTGTGTGTGTGTGTGTATACATACATATATAATTGTTTTGCTCATGAATAATACTGCTTTTTATATCCAGATATGTTTTACAAAGAAATTGACCCTTTCCAAATACTTTTTTTCACTATTGCCATGAATCTTTTCAATAGACAAGAAGGGCATGAACCTGAAAAATCCCACTTTTATAGACAATAATAACTTAGGTCTTTTTTTAACTATGTTGAAGCCAGACCCAAGAAATTGGAGGCAATTTTAGTCATCATGTCAATTAAATGATAGTATATCATTATCAGTAAGAATGAAACTGTTTCTTGGATTGATGGGTAGAAAATTTCCCTGCAATTATTCTCTTCTCATTAGCACTCCAACTTTTTAGTGTCAATATCTTATTACCCTCTCATTCCTCAAAAATGTACTCAATACATCACATTCTGGCCTCATATTTTACTTTCTTTTCAAATCTATGGTACCAAAACTTAGCTAATTTATTTATCCTGTTGGATCCCATGTGTGAATGGCTATTGGTGGCTGGATGTCTTACTTATGCTAGAGAGCCTGTTGATGTTTTAAGACAGGGTAAGAGATATTGGCAGGCCTCAAATTATATCTATATAGGTTAGTGACTCTTTTTTTATAAGTAGAAGATAACCTCTAACAAGTGTACAATACAACATAAATGTTTTTCACCCACCAAATAACCCCTTAGAGCAATGGTCTCAAAGCATAGCTCCTATCACAACAGTATCAGCTTCATCTGGGAACTTGTCAGCAATGCAAATTCAGGAGTCTAAACACATCTCCACAAACTCTGGGGATGAGGTCCAGAAATCCCTGTTTTAATAAGCTCTCTTGTCAATTCTGAGGCATGTTAAACTTCTAGACCTACTTCAGTATACTTTCCTCCAAAGCTTTGTAGGCAGCCTGAATTTTTCCACCAACCTCCCCAACCATATTATTAATTCCAAAAGAGCAGGGGTTTTGTCTGCTTATTTATCAATACCCCCTGACCCAGTGTCCAGCATTAACACCTGGCATTAACATAGTGGGTCCTTTGTATGTATTTGTTGAACACATGGGTGGCTAAATGCCTACTTCTGAAGTGGTACATTGTATAAAGGCTACAACTTTCCCAGCTCAGTCATAGAGATGAGACTGAAGGGATTCTAATGAGATGTACTGCTTTGGTCTAAATCTTTGGACCACCATTTATCAATTGTGTAACCTTTGGAAAGTCACTTAACCTCTCTCTTTGTGCCTTGTTTTTCTCATCTGTAATATGGGTATGAAAATTTGTACATCAACTTCATAGGATTTTTTAAAAAATTGAAATTAGTTGTGGTGGAGGTTGTTTGTTATATTTTACTACTATAATTCTCCCTTCCCAAGTAGTAGCCAAGTCACACTCCATCCCAACCCACAGAAATAGGACAACTATCTGGATAGAGTTTGACCCACCCCTTCATTAGCATAATATTAAGAGAGCTGGATCTTGCAGATCTCAGTCCAACTCCTAGCTTTGTAATCATCCTCATCATGATTTATTACATCATTTCTTACTTTGATTAATATTTGATTACAAATAATGTATTGTGGTAATACTTAAATTGACTCTCAATCTAGTTGCATAAACAATAACAATGATCTAATATAATTTCCATGGTAAAGCTTTTCTACAATTTTTTCTTACTTCTTGACACAAGCCTATATTCCTTTAACCTTTACTAAGATCTCAAATGGTCATCATGGTTAAACCATTAAAATAAATAAATTGTTGGGGTTTTTCTCTCTCTCTTTTTGCTTCTTTACTTCTGTCACATATAGTAATGTGCTATCTATTATCTCCTTCTGACTATCCTCATTTTGTTTTTAATGCTCAGTATTTTCCTTTCTGTACAGAGCCATAGATTGGCCATTCAAGGAAAGGCTGAAAATGCTTCTTAGAAACTATTTTAATCCCAAACATTTAACGTTTGGAGAACAGGCTGAAACATATGTAATATAGGCACCAAAATGTAGGCAATTATCTCCAAAGGGCAAGAAGGGACAGAGAATAAAGGCCCTGCTGCCCTGAGATCAAGGGTAAAGAACTGAAGAAATGCTTTCTTAGGTTTTCCAAGGGTCACAATGTCAACTGAAGAATGAATGATAAGACAAATGGAACAGCTAGATAAAACCCAAATGACTGTATTTATTTCACAGTTCAAGCCTGACTATTGGAACTCCTTTCCTGTCTACTGACAGCCATTTGGAGCATTATAACAAGATCCAGAACTTGATGTCTAGAAACCCTTAATGATACTCTGGACAAAGTGGATGAAAGGTGACAAGGCAGAGGGGAACATGTGCAGAAGTTATAGCTGAAAAGTCGTGTAACTTTCATAGGTTCTTCTTGTTGGCTTCAACATTTGAACAACACAAAGACAATGGCTCCTACTTAATGTTTCTGAAGGTAAAACCGGATATCCCAGAGTTAGTGTTGCCTTCTCTTTAAATAATGCCATTTGTGCTGTCCTTGCAGCATTTCATGGGACATGGCATGTGACAAGCTGCCTCTGATCTTCTTTTCCACAGTTTCATCCTATTGTTTAATCATGTGTTCTCTCTCTCTCTCTCTCTCTCTCTCTCTCTCTCTCTCTCTCTCACACACACACACACACACACACAGTCTTTGGTAAAGCACTGTACATTAGAATATTGCTGTTTGACAGGATTAATTATTATTCAGTATCTATCATGAAACTATTATACAATGTGATTTTCTGAAAGGAAACACACTGTTAAAAGCATAACAACACCTTGCAGAATCAGTTAGGAGAAAACCATGAGCCAAGGAGGTGGAAATTCTTGTTTACTATTACAGAGAAAATATGACAAGCCATGCAAAGTTCCACAGGCTTTTGCAGCACTCAAATCTTTCCTTTAGGACCAACTTCTATGAAAATACTCTATGCCTGGAATTTTCCCTGTCCAAGCCAGACATATTTTTTTAATTGAATCTTGCTCTGAGAGTAGTTAATTTTTTTTCCCATCTGTAATTTGTTTTTTATGTGAAGGGAGAGACATTCTGTTTCTCTTCTTTGGGAGGTTGTCATATTCCTGTAAAAACAATAAATGTTGGGCCATTTATTTCTTGCCCTGTCAAAATGTGATGTGGGATATAGGTATGTGTATGTTCGCAGTATAGGTTTTTCATTTTTGTATTTCACAGTCAAATTATTGGCAAGTGGCCCTCATTTATTTTCCAGAGCATTTCTAAGCTGATGACAACTCTTTAGTCTTTGTTTCTTAACTGTGTCCTGCCTGTATACCTTTTCATGAAATAATTGCTTTCAGGGAATAAAACTGAAATGGGGTATTGCTTTGTTTAATATTTTTTAAATCCAATATACCATAGCAAACCATCTGAGATAATACATTTCAGCTTTCATCAAATTCTGCCAAGGCTTTTTGGAATATTAATAATCCCTTCATGTGGATGTGCTTCTATGGCTAATGTAATATTTTTGGGCAAAGACCAGGTTATGTTTATGTTCTGACTCAGGTGAAAAATAAAAGGGCTTGCTCAGAGGAGAAAAAATGAATATTTTTGCTCCTAGACTTTTGTTGCTTGCAGAATAAGTGCCTTTGAAATAGAAAGTACTGGAGAGAAGCTTTTCTTGATAAAAAGAAATGTGGAAGTAAAAGCTGTATTCATGTTTCCTGTATGTGGAGCCCAATTCTCTATCAAGGGAATAATGCCTAGCAGAACTATCAATACATGCATGCTAGCAGAACAGGGACTGCCTGGTGCCTTTCAGAGGTTACCTTTTTTGGTTGATTCTGGGTAAGGGGGTTTGTGTTTCAATTTTTTAATCTTAGCTACTGTGATCCCTGTCCTTTCTGCTCCTATTCATGTTCCACATCCCACTCTCCTCCCTACTCACCCCCAAAGCCCAACTAACACAGAGCTGTTGCACATAATGGGCTGGGAGGTGGGGCAGACTGTGGTGGGACTTCCAGATAGCATAGTACATGAAGCAACTACAATTTTGAGATACATCACAATCCTTCAAAGTTCCTTGGCAACTGCTTCCACTAGAAATTTCTTGCAGACTGTTTGGAGGCTCAGATCCTGACTTCCCACCATATTTCCAGAGCTCTTATCCTGAGACTTCCCTAATTCTCCCTGTAGGTGTTTTCATGGGAAACAAGAAATACATAAATGCAGTTATTGAGAAGAATTCAGTGAGGTATAGGGAAATGAACTATGTGAAGTCAGTTGCGTTATAACACTTGTTTTTAAAATGCCAATTTGTTCCAACGCCATTGATGTATTCAGGAACAATTAGAACTTAGTTTTGCATTAGCTTATGTGTTATTTCACCCATGGGAAATGTTAGGTGAACACAGAAATCTGTACCCAGTTGAACCAAAGAGTATAAGAAAACACAAAATGTGCACTCCCTCCCCCAAACAGCCACTATTCATCTTAGTTCACCACATTATTCACCACATCATCTGATCTGCTGTGACAACTTCCTGTTCCATTTCAGATGAGTTTCCTGCCACTTCTTCATGGGCTGCAACCCTCTTGAAGCTCACTGCCACAAGCAAACTCAATGATCTTTCTCAGGGTAAAATCCAATATTTATGTATTTTTTTAGTCATGTAGCAAGTGTAACACCATTTTTATTAGGCTCTTATCTTTTTTGAAGTGTCACAGATGCAGTTTGTGTGTGTACCTGTAACCCCATTTTCCCATTAACCCCATAATTTTTCTTGCACAATTTTGCACTGCATGATGCTTTTGAGGAACACGTATACTACTTATAGCAGAACCGACTGTACATTGAAGCACTCGGTGCTGGAAACAGAAGAGAGCTGTTGCACTCTTGGGCTAAAGGACAAGCAGTCTCTGAAACTCTAAAGGATAGAGTTGTCCAGCTTCCACCAGTAAGAGGCCCAGCATAAAGACAGCCTGTAGAGTAAACACTTTGACCTAGCCCTCCTCCCAGTCACCAATCTTTCACAATTACCTCCTATTGGTAGAACTCAATTGGAAGCCAGCAGGCTAAGGGGTCTGTGTAATGTGTCCATAGAGGGCAGACTAAACACAGAGCAGAGTGGAGCAGGGGAAGGCATAGAGATGAAGGATCCTCATGCCCAATGCCATGGGGAAATCACTTTATATTTCATTATGTAAATCAATTTTATTCTCTTTATGAATTGTTCTTATATAGCCTGGGGGTTGGTAGAGACACATAAAACTGTTATTCTAAACAAAGGGACATTTTCTGCCATATTAGAGGAACTACTCCTATTCCAGCCAGTTCAAACAGTAGCCAACTGAAAAATAACATATTTTCCCACTTTTCATTATACATGCTCACATAATATATTCATAGGCACTTCCATATGAGCCCCTTTCTAAAGGCTAGCAAGTTTTTACTGGCAATTTCCAAATTTTGTCCAAATTGGTTGGATAATGTTAAATAATACACTACCTTTTGTACTTGGTCAACACAAGGCAAAAATACTTTCGGAACTCCAACTATGTTAAAGCTGAGAAAATAATGTGTGTGCATGTGTGTTCTATGATGCAGGTTTCTTCTCCAGTTGCGCCAAGGGATAAGAGAGAAATCCTAAGGAGATAGTATAATTGTGAGGACGATATCTGTCAGGCTCCCTCACCCTGGATGCCCAGGCATGGGCTGCTTAGAGATAATAATTAGATTTGCATGTGCAGCACACTCACAATTATATAAACATTGATGTCATATTTCGGCTAGTAGCTGCCTTTAGCCATGCATAATATATAAGGGGCAGGAACCCCCACAGGAGTGTTCAGGCAGCGAATGGTGGGGGTCCACGTGTGAATAGTATAATGGCTGCAATAAAGGAAATATCAGAGATTTCAACTTTGCCTCACATATTCTTCCAACTGCCAGACAAGAAGAATTTGCATTGGGTTCCACAGCAATTGGTGGAGTCGACAGGATCCGCAGCAACCCGCCTGCAAGCTGAGGCAGAGACGGTGAAGCTGTGAGCTGGGACGGAACCCGCACTTTCTGATGCAGTGGAGATGGCTTCCGGAGTTGTCGGTGGCAGAGGCTGCCACAGAAAGGACCAACCCAGAGAGACCCCAAACCCACAGTGCGGGCTGTGATGGGGGCTGAGCAGGCATGACCAGCCCAGTGAGTGAGCGAAAGAGTGAGAGAAGACTTGGCTCTTCCTCGAATGGCACTCAGCGGTCTGGGTCCGCACTTGGCCTCTGGAAACCCGCCTCCCCTGCCGGCCTTGTGAGGGCTGTGTGGAAATGGTGGCCTGCGGAACCTCAGCAGAAAGTGCCTGCGGGGGCGGGGAGGGCGCTCGGTCTGGCTGCCCAGCATGAAGCGAAGCAGAGCTGGACATTGAGTCCTGAGCAGCTGGTGACTGGGGCTCCCTGCCCCTCCTTCCTTGGCAGTGGCAGTGGCAAAAAGTGAGAACTTCATGTGCTTGAAGATGATGTCACTTGCACAACAGTCTGGCGCTTCCCCTTCCCACGTGTAGCTGAGGACTCAGAAGAAGAGGGGAAAAAGGAGCTGACTTCCCTACTTGCCTGCCCCATTGTAGTGTGGAAAATAAAATCCCAGCAGTGTCAGCAGCGGACTGAGGAGCCCCTGGTAGTGTACCCCCAATTTAGAATTTAGGGGTGGATGGCATTTTGCTTTCTGGCTAGGAAATGTATACTGAGTTACAGCTGATGCTACAAAAGCTGGGAACTTGTTATGTTAATAGTATTATGTTAACTTTTAACCTTCTTACAAGTTTAGATGCTGTAGCAAAGAAGCACTCTCTCCACTAGCCCTTTGTGGGCTGAGTTGCAGGAGGTAAAAAGTGAACCCATGTGGGTGACCTGTGCTTGGATGTGGGCAGATCTTCTAGGGGGCTAGGATCAATCACAGAAAGCAGAAAGATCCATAAACCCAGAAGGGGTGAAGCAGCCTGGGGTTGTGCCCTGAGAAACCTGTTCTGCGTGTCTTGAAGACTACATGGCTGTGCCAGCCACCTCCTGAAAAG
Organism: Furipterus horrens; assembly: GCF_987537825.1. NCBI lineage: Eukaryota > Metazoa > Chordata > Mammalia > Chiroptera > Furipteridae > Furipterus > Furipterus horrens. Next base: position 85,390,947 of record NW_028327177.1, read on the forward strand.
AGGGAAGGATATGTGAGCAGGATGCACTCTCCTGTGTGGGAACCCTGAGGAGTTCCCAGGGTCTGAGGCCCACATAGATAGTTATGTGGGGTGCAGTGTGAAAGGGAAGGCTGTGCAACTTGCGCCTGCCCCCACTTGCGTATACTGTCTATATGTCCCCCACTCCTGAGTATACTTGGGCATTGCAATGTGCCAAAAGTTGCAGCTTGTAACTACAAACCACTGAGAGGGAGTTCCAGTCACGAGTGTAGGTAGGAAAGGCCATGAAGGCCATTTTTCAGAGGCATGCAAAGCATCCCTTGGTGTAGCTGCTGCCCGTGGCAGGTGACAGCAGCTGGGTAGTGCTTGCTGTACTAGAGCGTTTGCATACTGCTCAAGCACTGAATGCAATGCACGAGGCCTTGAACCTCTTGAATGAGGAAGTATACCAGCTACAGAAAGTAGCTCTGTAGAATTGCATGGTCCCAAACATGCTTACTGTCTCCCAGGGTAGGGTGTGTGCCATGGTAGGAGCTGAATATTGTATGTATGTCCCTTATGTTCACCACAATGTTAGCCAAGCCTTGCAGGCTCAGGCCTCTATAATAGGGGCCATTGCTTTTTGTTGTAGCCTTTATTGCTGTTGTAGTTTATGGGTACAGAACTCAACCCTTCTCACAAAGGGAACCTTGCAGAAGATGGATCTCATGTAGATTGTAAGGTGAGGAAGCCCAAAGGGGTGGAGTATAAGGACAATAGAGTCTGTCAGGCTCCCTCACCCCGGATGCCCAGGCATGGGCTGCTTAGAGAGAATAATTAGATTTGCCTGCTCAGTGCACTTGCAGTTATATTAGCATTGATGTCATATTTTTTCTAGTAGCTGGCTTTGTCTATGCATAACATATAAGGGGCAGGAACCTCCATGAGAGTATTCAGGAAGCAAATGGCAGGGGTGCATGTGTGAATACTGTAATGGCTGCAATAAAGGAAATATCAGAGATTTCAACCTTGCCTCACATAATTGTCTGATTGCCAGACAAGAAGAATCTTCATTGGGTTCCATGACAATAATTCACTTTCTTACACACCACTCTTTCAATTCCCAGGATATGAGAGATGCCAACATTATCACCATGTACAAGAACAAAGGAGACCGCAGCGACTGCAACAACTACCGGGGCATCTCTCTCCTCAGCGTCGTCGGCAAAGTATTCGCCCGGGTCGTTCTTGCCCTCCTGCAGACCCTTGCTTCCCGCGTCTACCCAGAGTCACAGTGTGGCTTCAGAGCTGGCCGATCAACAGTGGACATGATCTTCTCCCTACGCCCGCTGCAGGAGAAGTGTCACGAGCAGCATAAACCACTCTACCTCGCCTTTATCGACCTCACAAAGGCGTTTGATCTGGTCAGTCGAAGCGGACTCTTCAGCTTGCTACGGAAGATTGGCTGTCCACCACATCTGCTTGCTGTGGTCATGTCCTTTCATGACAACATGCACAGCACGGTGTCCTACAACGGCGCAACCTCTGAGGCCTTCCCAGTCAGCAGCGGAGTAAAGCAGGGCTGTGTCCTCGCGCCTACGCTGTTCGGAATCTTCTTCTCCATGCTCCTCCAATACGCCTTTAAGGACTGCAGCGAGGGTGTCTTCATTCACACCAGATCCGATGGCAAGCTCTACAACCTGGCCCGTCTATGAGCCAAGACCAAAGTCAAAGAGGTGCTCATCCGTGAGATGCTCTTCGCCGACGACGCAGCCTTGACATCACACTCCAAAGAGGGACTCCAGCAGCTAGTCACTTGCCTTTCCCACGCATGCAAGGAGTTCGGACTAGCCATCAGCCTGACGAAGACGAACGTTATGGCTCAAGGCACGGGGACTCCCCCATGCATCACCATCGATGGATACACCCTGGAGGTTGTCAACGATTTCACTTACCTCGGGTCCACCATCTCGAGCTCTCTGTCAGTCGACTTGGAGGTCAATCGGAGAATCGCCAGAGCAGCCACAGTTATGGCCAAACTGAACCGGCGAGCGTGGAACAATTCCAGCCTCACTGAGAAAACCAGACTGCGCATCTACCAAGCCTGCGTACTCAGCACTCTCCTCTATGGCAGCGAGACGTGGACCACCTACGCAAGGCACGAAAGGAAACTCAACAGCTTCCAGATGAGATGCCTGCGACGCGTCCTGCATGTCGCCTGGCAGGATAAGGTCTCCAACACTGAGGTGCTGAAGCGAGCCAACATGAGCAGTTTGCATGCAGTTCTTAGTGAGAGACGCCTCAGGTGGCTCGGCCATGTCAAAAGAATGGATGCAGGCCGTATTCCCAAAGACCTCCTCTACGGCGAGCTAGCAGAAGGCCAGAGGATGACAGGGCGCCCAAAACTGTGGTTCAAAGACATCTGCAAAAAGGACATGACACAATGCTCCATCAATCTCAACACATGGGAAGTTCAAGCAGACGACTGCCTAGCCTGGAGGCTCGCGGTCAGGCAAGGTACGTCAAGCGCAGAGGCTGCGCGCAACGAGGAGGCGGTCCAGAAAAGATCGAGGCGGAAGCAGCGTCAACAGCAGCAACAACAGCCATCTGCCTTCACCTGTAACAAGTGCGGCAGGGATTGTCACTCCCGAGTCGGACTGCACAGCCATTCTCGGCGGTGCAGATAGACTCTTAAGAAGCTACGCCATCGTCTCTCGAGACGGACGGCTGCCAACGACGACGACGACGATGACGACTCTTTCAATTAGTAGGTCAATTCTTTATAGTCATATTGTAAGACAACTGAATATTTTCCTCAGTGTTTAAGTACTGTAATGGGATTGGAGGTGGGAAGTGGTTTAAATGAGCCTCAGCAGGTGCTGCTGATTTTTCAGATGCCCCAGCTTGACATGAAATTTAGAAGAGACCATGCATGATCTCATAGTCTTAAGGGTAATTATGCAAAACAATATGAAAACCTAAATGAATCAATTTAGCATCAATTAGGATTTATCTAACCTGCCCAGAAACAGCCTGCAAACAAAAGGAGAGATATTTTATGTGGTCCTGTTGTTAAGATGTTCATTTGAGAAAATGAAATACACAAAATTTTCACCTTCAGAAGAGGAGTAAAACATGTAGCTTTAAAATAATTTCCCCAAAGTTTCCTTTTTTGAAAGAGGAGGCTCAAATCTTATAGTTTTGTAAGTAAAATTTATTCCAACATTAGCCATAATTTACTGTGTTTTATGCTAAAGTGAAATGAATAACTCATACTGGTTAACTTACGACTGTGGAAAGTAATTTGATGATATTGATAATGTTAACAGGAATAATGGAGATGAAGATTTAGATCCTTACGGAAGGCTCATGTATTTTTTAAATTGAATATAATTCATACACTATAACATCAACCTTTTAAAGAATACAACTCTGTGTTTTTAGCATAGTCACAAATTTGAAGTTTCTCTTTTAATAGTTTTATAGTTTTATCTTTTATATTTTGAGTTAATTTTGAATTAATCCATTTTGAATTAATTTTGTGTACAGTGTAAATAAACTATTATTTTCCCATTGAGTTATCTTGACACATTTACTGAAAAGTCAGTTGACTGTAATTATATGGGTTTTTTCCTGGACTCTCACTTATATTCCAGACTCCTGGATTTTTAGAACTAGACGAGCACTTTTGGTCATGGAATGTAGGAGTCATGCATTCAAATGTCTGTCAGATGTAGTCAGGCATAAATGAATGCAGTGGCCAGGTATACTGGGAGAATATTGGCTTTACCCAGTGATTGTCCTGTAGGAATACAAGAGGAGGTTGGTCATATATTTTGGTCTTTCAAAAGAAGCCATAAATTGTTTGTTTGTTTTTTTCTGGAAAAATGTCTTGATTTATATTTAGGCAACTAATTTAGTTTTAAAATGCTGACTGGCCAAAGAAAACCCATCTTTAGATTGTACTTGATCCCTAAACTATAAGTTTTTAACCTCTGAAACAGTTCAACTGTTTTATTTGCATAGATAAAATTGACAAGAATTAGAGAGTTTAGGTGTCAAACCCAAATTTCATTGTTAGTTTTTGATAGACTCAGAGCTAGAAATCTGAATCTGTGTTTTCTACCTCCCAGGTTAATATGACTAATATGCCACAGTTCTAAGAATCCACTATTTTTCTAATAATATTTTCTTATTACCATGAACAGATACTGTTTTCCTTTAATACTGAAAGGAAAGAAAGAAAGAAAGAAAGAAAGAGAAAGAAAGAACCTTTGAGAGCTAACCAAATATTTAGTTGGGACCTATGTCAGTAACAGTGCTCCACTGTGATAATTTTATATATATCCTGTTTTCAGAAGGAGGTAAAAAATCTTTGTTTCTCATGACAGTATACAAAAAAGCAGTGACCCCTCTCCTGCCAGGACACCACACATACACCACACCCATGCAAGTGAGCTTCTAAGAGGCTTCGCCAGTCAGCAAAGTTATAAATATACCATATGTGAAAGGATTAGAACTCTTCATTCTCAATTTTCTCTGTTCTGTGTCCAAAGCCTTTGCCAAGAGTGACATTTCCTTCCCTGAACTCCTCTCAATGGCATATTTTCTCATTCTAACAACCGTTCCTGGAAGGACATTCCTAACTCCTGTGCCAGAATCTATTGAAGAAATTTTAGTGTCCAGTGATATTAATGTACTCTAGTTCTCAACTCTTTCACATTTGATTCAATTCAGCAAATGTATGATGAAGACAGACATGCAATGAATAGTTATGGGACCGCTAAAATGAATAAAAAGTATGCTGATTCAAGAGATATACATACAAAGCAGAAAGAAGTTATAACTAAAGGTGCAGATGATGGACTGAAGTAAAATAGAACAGTGACTTCTAATTCAGGAAGTTAAGACAAGACTTCACATTGTGTGGGCATTCGCTTGTTTATGCTAAGAGATTTACACCTACCAAGACAAAACATGCAAATGTGTGGAAATTCAGAGATAATGGACTATGTCTAGGCAAGGTTAAATCAAGCCAAAGGTTAATGAAGAATTCAGTCATTCAGAATCTTTACCTGCTTCAAGCAGCTGTATAACCGATGGAATTTTACTTTTCGTTCACTTATTTTGAATAATCATTAATGAAGTTTGTCAAATCTTGAGAGAAAACTCTATTGCTCTCCTAATTCACTTTCAAATGGCAGGAGAGAACTTGGAAGTAATCAAGAGGTTGTTTGGGGGAAAGTAAAGTATAAAATGGCCACGTCATCTTTGTTTCACAGAGAGTTACCTTGGGTAAATATGTTTACAACAAATTACTTTTACTACTTGATAAGATTCTTGTTATTATTATTATTTTTTACTTTGTCAGAGGACCTCATTGTTCTTGAACATTTGGAAAAAGATGATGTGTTAGTCTGAGGAGCAGATGCCAAGATGGTATTAAATGAAATAGGATTTGATTAGGGACAAGACCTGTAACAGAAAATAGGGAAGGAACTGGTAAGGTTGGCAGTGTTATCACATGGTGAAACGGTCTGCCTCACGTGAAAGAACACAGAAGGAAGGGTGGGAGGAAGCATTTTAGGTTGCTGTGCTGTTTAAGGAAGGTTTGGCAAAGCCACTGAGGAGTCCTTGAGCCAAAGCTGGCTGTTAGAGGCATCCCATTTCTCCCAGGAATGAAACTGCTTTAATATCTCCACCACACCCAGACTGTGGAAACAGCTTGTAGGAAGTGAAGGTTGGGTGCAAACGTGATTGTAGATTTCAGATTGTAGCCTTTGGGTTTTGGTTAATTACACTTTCTGTAGTAAGAAATCTTTGAAGTACAGTCTCATGTCAGACAAAAGTAGTAATTTTGTCAGGATATATATATTAGCTATAATAAGAGACCACACAATACAATGGTTTGAACCACAGAGAATTTGGTTTCTCAAATTGGGATTTCAAGCTGGATATTGGGGACCCAGGTTCCTACTTTCTTGTTGCTCTACAGTCCTAGCATTGTTACCGTGATGCACCTTATGGGTGGTGCACACAACAGCTCACCTGAATGTCAGCATTCCTGCCAACCACGCAGAGGACAGGGAAAACAAAACAGTAGCATTTTTTCCTTGAAAGGTATGAGCTGGAAGTTGGACACCTCCCTTTCTGCTCATATCTTATTTGCCAGAATTCAGTTATGTTAGTTACCTATGGCTGCTATACAAAATCACTACAAATTTAATGGTTTAAAATACAGAATCTTATACTTTTACATTTCTCTCTCATTTCCACTGAACTAAAACTGAGGTGTCCACATGGCTATGACTGCATCTTTCCAATCTGCCTGTCTGGTCACTGCTGTCTCCTCTTCTGTGTTTAATCTCTCTTTGCCTCTATTCTGTAAGGACACTTGTGATCACCTTTAGGAACCACCCAGATAATCCAGGATAATGTCTCATCTGAAGAACCTTAACTCACTCACATCTGCAAAGGGCCTATTACCATGTAAGGGAAATTCACAGGTTCCAGGGATTAAGACCTGGTAGGCCTAATTCAAACTATCAAATTTTTGGAGGCCATAATTCAGACTATCAAGTCAGTCATATAGCCACACTTAGCTACAGGGGAGTGTAAGAAGTAATAGCCTTTTGCTGACTGCTATGTACCTAGCACAAATTATGAGGTTCTATTAATAAAGGTAGAGGAGGAGCATGAATATTATATTTCAATCAGTCTCTCCTCCTCAGATTCTTAGAAATATTGTGGCTTAAATCTTAGAGTAAAAAGCATTATGTCATCAACTCTGAGTTCTATACTTTATTGAGTACTCTGAAATCCAAAAGAGGTAGCAGTGGAAGTGTATTGTTTTTGCCTGCCCTCCATTTGTCATGAACTCCCACTTTTCTGGTAACAGTATCCTGACTTTAAATTATAGTCCATATGGTGTGTGACATAAGTAGCCTAGACCTGTCCAATTTGCATCTTCCACTGGTTCAAGGTTGAGCCTTATATACAAAGAGATTATCCAAAAGCCATCCCACTTTTATGGAACAATGGTGAAAGTGGCGTTCTCTTTGCTCTGGGTTTGCTGAACTGATAAACTAGAAAGCTGATAACCATTATTCCACAGGTTGTGAAAAACCTGTTTAGAGTGGAGCCAACATACAGGAAAAGGAGCTGAGGGATGGGGAGAAACATGGTCTTGGTGACATCATTCAAGCACTTGGATCCAGCAACACCCAAACCAAATATATCCCTGAATATTTTATGTGACCCTTATTTTTACCTGTTATTTTGTCATATGGTTGGGTTTTTTCACTTTAAACCAAGGGGCCTAACTAATGCAAAGTTCAGTGATAAGCTAAAACAAATGCATTTAGCTGTACACAAAGTCAGGGCTAAAATTAAGAGATCTTTCCTTTCCACAAAGTCAGGGCTAAAATTAAGAGATCTTTCCTTTCAAGCTGTTCTATTATGCTGCCTTTCCTCTATCTCATATAATATCTGTTGACCAATTTCTTTTGATTCTGCTATAAGATGGAAGTTATTTAGTCTTTTTAGTCAGTACTGATTTTTAAAAATGGCTTCAATTTTTATGTGATTTCTTTTCACCTGACCTACAAGTTTCAATAGCTTATGGAAGGAACATCATTGTCAAACAGAATTTGTGACAATGTTGAATACCATGGCTTTGTTTGAAAAATAAGGAAGAAAAAGAGGGTAATTTCAAAATTCCAACAAAAAATAAGGAAAAAATTGATGACCTTTTTTGTTGTTGTTTCCAGCAGATTTATAATGCAATAAAAAAAATTGTTCTGCAATCATTGAGCTCATGTGGTTGATATTAGACTTTTCAGTCAAAACTGTTCCTGTCTTCAAGAGGCTCTGAAGCTTTTTATTTAACTAAAGGATGCTGCTTAAATGTTGAACTTAACATTCCCCCTGAAGTTCTTTCAAGACTGTTATTATAACTAGCCTAGTTTCATGAAATTCCAGATGAACTGTGCAAACCAAGATAAAAGACAAAATGTACAAGCAGCTGTGTACAATAATTATGTAGAAGTATGTAAATTTTTGCCCCAGTGATGATGGAAATATTAACCTTATGTTTCAGTAATAATAATAACTACTCTGATCTAATGGTGAGGCAAGAGTTGCAAAGGGCATTTGGAGTCAAGAATTAATAAGTAAAGAAGGCCCATTTCCCTCTATAACATCAGGTTATTTTCTGAATACCTTATTGTTCACCATAGAAACAATATTAACAATCATGTTCATGGCACAAGGTAGTTGTCATTCTATGTAAATTGGTTTTATAGAAATTTGATCCTTAAACTTCCATAAAACAGGGTACTGATAATTTTTTTTAGAAACTGAATCCTTAAACTTAAGAAACCTTATGACAAGGCTAGAATTTGGTGGCAAGTCTTTTTATGTTGGAAGAGGGAAGAAGAGAAAGGAAACTAAGATGCTTGAGATAATGTTAAAAAGACTCCAGAGCTGGACTAGTGCAACAAAGTTCTGGAAATCAGAATAGCTGTCACTAATTGAGTACTCAGTATACACCAGGCACAATAAAACATTTTATATAACAGTTACAATATCACTAAAACATCAGAATAGCTGTATCCTTAGAGAAAACACGTTGGAAAACTGTAAAAGGGTGGAGTAGAATCTATTTAGGTGTATCAGAGCTCTAAACACTCTGCTACATTGTGGGTGCCCTACAACCTCACCCTGTAACACAATGCCACAATCCAGGATGCTATATTTATCTCTTATGTGATGAATGTATCTCAGTATGACTTGGGTATATCTTCTTTTCAAATCGTTCTTCCTTTTTTGATTTCTTTTAAGTTTTAAAATCAATGTTTATTTTTTAAGCAATATATAAGTAACTCTTTGTTTAAAATAAAACAAAACACTTCAAGTAAAGCTAGAGTTTTCTTTGTCTATCACCACTAGAATTCTTTTCCGGCCTTTCTGTGGGGACTCCATGATGACCAGCTGTTGAGGCTCATCCTGCTCATGTTTGACAACAATTCTGTAAGCTGTAAAGTCTAGGGAAGCTCTCCAGAGGGACTCTAACTAGGTCCTATCTTTCTTAGAGCCTTTTAGCCCATAGATCAATTATAGATGATCTTTTCATCTCAGATTCCAACATGACTTCTAGCTCCAGGCATCATGCTGACTCCCAGCCAATAGGGAAGGAGAAAAAGGGAAGGAGAGTGCATGCTCATTCTCTTTAAAGACATGAATTGAAAGGTACATGTATCACTTCTGCTCATATATCTACTGTTCAAAGCAGGATCATATGGCTGTAATCCCTGTGTGCTGACATGCAGTTATGGTAGATATTGTTAATAACTGTCCATTATATACTCTTCCCTTCTCTTTTTAGTTATAGACTCCCCAAATTTAGCAGGAAAAATGGCTTCTAGGCAAAAATCTACATTCTGTAACCTCCCTTGTAGCATCCTGGGAGCTAGCTTTTCCCTGTGCTCTCCCGGCTTGACTAAGCTCTCAGGTCTCCAAGCTGACTGGGCAGTCTGTATGTCTGTCCACTCTGGGGTTTCTGTAACTCATTTTTTGCTTACAGATTGGACTTAGTCAACAGAAAGTCCTGGAGGAACTGCCTTGAGAGTCTTTATCTCTATCTGCTTCCATAATAGGGTCAACCTAGCTGTAAAAGAAGATGAAAAATACTATCTTTGTTGGGAAGTCATATGGTCATCTAAAAATCGAGTGCTTTTTTATGAAAAGAATAAGGATAGGATAGAAATTGTAAAACAACTGAAAATCTTTATTGCATTTAATAAAACATGTGCAATGCAGCTAAATCAGTGCTCAGAGGGGAACTTTGTAATCTTAAATGTATACATTTAAAAAGATACACAGTAGAGAAGGAACAAGCCAAGAACTCAACTCAAGAATTAGAAAAAGAACAGAGTAAACTCAAAGAAAGCAAAAAGAAGAGACTAACAAGGATAAAAGCAAATATCAATGAAATAGAAAGCAAGCAATAGAAATTATCTGCAAAATAAGGGACAGATTTTTTGGAAATATTAATGAAGTATATAAGCATCTGGCAAGACAGAGAAACAAAGGAGAATGGCACAAAAAACAAAATTGAAGGGAAAAGGGGACATGATTAACTATAGGATAGTGACTTATAATATTGTAAGAGTTATTATGAATAATTCTAAACCAATAAATCTGAAAACTTATAAATTGATCTTTTTCTAGATAAAATATAAATTACCAACATTGATCTGAGCAAGGAAAAAGGACTTATAGAGCTGTTCAAGAACTTGATTTAGGAGTCAAACAACTATTCATCCTCACCTCTTCCCATCTTCACACATGTCCCATATGGTTTTGAAGTTGAGTTTTACCATAGTCAACAGAACAGATAACTTTTGGCTTCTATGGGTTGTTCTTCATTCCACAGAAGGAAAATCTCCTGAAATCCTGTTTTGAAGACATCATATTCTTTATTTATTATATGGATGCTATGGCAAACTTCCAAGATCTCTTTTCAGGACTCAGGCATGCGTTTCCAGGCCACGGAGAGTGGTGGCTGCTGACCACTCAGAGTTAAGTCCCTTTCTAAGAATTACCTTGTCGCCCATATACAAGATTGGTAGAAGCAAAGGTCCAAGGGCCTTGCTCCATTGAATTAATGTGGGACGACATTAAAGGACCACCCTAAATCTCTTGCTGAGGTTTCCACTGTAGATGCATTTGAGTCTTACTCTTCACTCTGAGAGCCTCCCCAATAAACTAACATATAAATCTCCATCCCAGAGTTTGCTTTCTGGGGAACATGATTGAGACAATAATAAAACCAGACAAAGATGGTATGAGAAAGGAAAATTATAGGCCCATTATGATGAGGCAGGTTTATCTCAGAAATCTATACAACATTTGAAATCTAATGATATACTACTTAACTAAAAAGCAAACTAAAGAAAAAGGCTGTTTGATTGTTTCACTAACAGGAAACGAATTCATACAATCAACTTCAGTTAATGATAACAAAAAAATCTTACCCCAGCCTTCTCATGAGAAAAACCTCAGAAAATTCCAAGGGCATCCTGCAATACACATATAACTGACTAGTAGTTCTCAAAACCATTGAAGTCATAAAAAGCAAAAAAAGTCAGGAAAACTATTGTAGCCAAGAGAAACCTAAGGAGCATGTGGTCATGTAGATGGAAGAGAAAAATGACATCAGTTAGGAAAATGTAAAAAAAAAGAACTGTGGGTTTTAGTTAGTAATATGCACTAATATTGGTTCATTGTAACATATCATACTACTACAAGATGTTAATAATGGAGGAAGTTGGCTTCAAGTTATATGCGAACATTTTGTACTATCTTCTCAATTTTTCTGTAAATCTAAAATTGTTCTAACAAAGTCTATTTAAAAAATAGCCTGGAGAGAAGTACACTAATATATCTGACTTGTGAAGATAGAATAAAATAATATTTATAAACTGTTTAGTTATTGACTTTAATATCTTCTTTGTAGTTTTTTATATTAAAATTCTATCATAAGCACATATTACTTATATCATCAGAAATTTCTTTTTCTAAGAAAAAAACAACCTTCTACCTAATATACTATAAATTTAGAGTGAGGCAACCCAATAGCAAGTGGAATAGCTCATCAAAATTTCACTTTGCTCCTCAGTTCTAGGAGCTGATATCTTGGCTAGGGACAGTGGAAAGATTTGCTTCTATGTTAACTGGTCCCAGAAACTCTAGCCTTTCTTGAACTAATTCTCCATCTAAAGGATTTCTGAGGAATTTATTCTCTTCAGGGGCCAGGCATTAAGCTTCAATTTACTTCTAGGGCTGACACCAAGGAGAAGAAATAAAGAAGACAGGTTGACAAATGGACAAGGTTGCTGGCTTTGTCCTACAAGAGAAGACAGGTTGACTCATGTACAAGGCTGCTGGGCACCATCTTTGTAAATTCAGACATACACTGTGTGCTTTGAGTCTCAAGAGTGAAGAGTTAGGTTGGGGTCTCCAGAAGAGAGAAGAATTAATGAAACAGCAACTATAAACATTTGCTAGGAAATTATTGAGTTGGCCAAAAATTTTGTTTGTTTTTTTCCCATAAGATGGCTATAGTAATACTTAGTTGTCTTTAACGTCATTTGAAACAATTTTCTTAGATTGCATTGTGACAGCAGTCATATCAGTGTGCATTAAAAAGAAAAAACATCAAAATTGATGAATTTTTGTGTAATCATTTTAATATTGAAGATAGAAGAAAATACAAAACATTTTCAGCGTATTATACTTTGTCATTTCAAGAAAGGTAAAAACTCAACTGAAATGCAAAAAAAAAAAAAAATTATACAGTATATGGAGAAGGTGCTGTGACTGACTGAACATGTCAAAAGTAGTTTGCAAAGTTTTGTGCTGGAGATTTCTCTCTGGATGATGCTCCACAGTTTAGTAGACCACACATTGCTGTTTGTCTCCCTCTCCTTCTCCCTCCCTTCCCCTCTTTCTAAAAAGAAAATCTTGTAAAAAAACAATTAAGCATTATGAGAGCCATCTTATGTTAAAAAGAACAGACAAACTTTTCGGCCAACCCAACAATTCTCAAGGTAAGTGCTGAGAAGTTTGACTTCCAAAAGATATAAAAATGTAGTTTTTTAAAAAAATGCAGCCATCATTTTTCAATAAGAATGAAAATCTTTTTAATCAGTGGAGGTAATAAGTAATGAAAATAATAGCTAACATCTAAAGAGCAATTTTTATGTGCCAGGCAGTATGTTAAAAGTCTTATGTAGATTTTCTCATTTAGACCTCAAAATAATATGGCATTATAATTAATCTCAATTTATCAGTGAGGAAATTGAAAGTCAGCAAAATAAAGGAACTTATAAGGTCACTTAACACATAACCAATGCGGGAATAAGGGAGACCGAAAATAGATTTTGGCTCTTATATTCAAAGTGCCACAGTCCTTTTACCATTTATTCCTCTTTACTTGCATTATAACACAAGATAGGTTGAGAATTGAGGGACTTGTATCCTGGCCCATATTTTATAGCAATATACTCAGAAGATTAGATATGAGTTCGTTTACTCATGAACAAATAATTTATTGAGTGTTAATATGTGGAAACACTCTTGGAGGAACTGCGAGAAGATGCAGTCCCTTTCCTCCAGGACTCTATAGTATTTCAATAGTAGTGACTATTGTAGGCACTGGAAAAAAATCTATTTAAGTTTCAAAGTCTAGCTGTGATTTTCTTTATGTGTAAAATCTAATGTGACCATCTCATTCTGAAAGGTTAATACCTCTTTCTTTTGGCAGCAACAGAATTGAAAATTCTCAAGACACTTCCCATAGACTATATCAATTTTCAATACAAATGCATTGTAATTCTACTCAAGGTACATAATTATAACACTGGAATTACTTTATAAAGCATGAATGTCAGCAGATATATTTTTGAGTTAGAATTGAGTATGAAAGTCCGCAGGTTAAAACAGTGTTGTATTATTTAGTGTCCTCCATTTTTATTTTTATTTTATTTTTAATTATTTTTTTAGAATAAAATTTTTGTATTTAGAATTAGCCAGCTGCACTCAGTTTAGATGATCCCAATTTTGTTGGCAACATTCAAAGCATCATAGTCTGGAGCCAGTCGAACATATGCCTTCTTCTCTCCATCAGGCCTATTCAGGGTGTTGACTGTGGCCACATCAATGTCATAGAGCTTCTTCACAGCCTGTTTGATCTGGTGCTTGTTGGCCTTGACATCCACAATGAACACACGTGTATTGTCTTCTATCTTCTTCATGGCTGACTCAGTAGTCAGAGGGAACTTGATGATAGCATAGTGGTCAAGCTTGTTTCTCCTCGGAGTGCTCTTGCGAGGATATTTAGGCTGCCTTCGGAGCTGCAGTGTCTTAGGTCTCCAGAAGGTAGGTGACGTGTGGATCTTCTCTTTTTTTGTGGCCGTGGATGCCTTTTAGCACTGCTTTCTTTGTCTTCAAAGCCTTTGCCTTAGCTTCGGCTTTGAAGGGGCAGGAGCTTCCTTCTTCACTTTGGGCGCCATCTTCATGGAAAGGGTTTCATAGACTTGTTCCCATGGGCTTCGTGTCTTTCATTTTTAGAGGAGACTGAAAATGTAGTTATTTAGACTTTTGACAGTCTGGATGTAGTTTAAAATGACACTGATGATAAATTTTATTCTAGAGTTTTCTTTGATACCAAAAAAGAAACATGCATTTGGGTTACTTATATACCTATAAGACAGCAAATTATATGATTTCTTCACCATTGTTAAGTCAATCCCAGTCATGGTACACATCATATATTTGGGAGGTGGTTTCTTGCTTCAAGTAGTTATCATGAGCTTAGCCTATCCTCCTGACCAAAATCACTTTATGAGTTTCCTCTAAACAAAGTGCTTTCTTTGTCAGGTTAGTCACAGACCACTGCTTGGTTATAGCTCAGGGTGGGAGGTAGCACTTAACTTTTCTGACCAAATCCAAGGTCATATCAATATTACAGACACCATATGCAAGATCAACATTTCACAACATGTGAGTTATTTTTCTCTCCTGTGGACATTAGACAATGTCTAGAGACAGTTATAATTGTTACACTGAAGAGATAGAAATGCCACTGGTATCTGGTGGATAGAGGTCAGGGATGGAGATAAATATGCTATAATACACAGAACAACATCACAACAACAACAAAAAATCTCTAGCAAAGAACTATCTCACCCAAAATGTCAATTTTGTCAAGATCAAGAAACTGTTCTAGAGGGAAAATGTGGCACAGTGAGTTAAAATTGTTTTTTTATGTTAGCATATACATGAAACCTAAGAGTATTTAATACATTTGAACTTAAGGTTTAACCTGTATAATCCAATTTACAGAGAACATATGATTCCATGATAGGTTAAATATGTGGGAGGGACTTTCTTAACCTAGGTAACTTGTCCATGAGTTTTGGTCATGGCATGGGGCTAATCTTAGAACCAGTTTTCAGAAAGCCAGATTCCCCTGGACCCACACTTTTCCATTCTTCTCCTCCTTTCCAACTGTACTTTTCATTTAACACAGCTTTGACTAATAGAACTTCCTTTGATGAAAATATTTTCCATGTATACATTCTAATATGCTAGCTTCTAGCAACATGTGGCTACAATGTACTTAAAATGTCATTAGTGTTCCTGTGGAACTGATTTTTTAAAAATCTTCTTTTATTTAATTAAGTTTAAAAGCAAATAGCCACAGGTAGCTGGTAGCTATCACAGTAGACAGTGCAGATTTCACATCCTTACACCCACTTCTCAAGGTCAAATTTCTTCTCGGGTCTGACGACAGTCATAAATTGTTATTCTTTCGACTCCTTCACATTTTGCTTCTGATTCTTTGAAGATGAATATTTGGATCATGAAAAGGAAGAGATTCCCATATGACCTGGCCTCCAAAGGAATACCGAAAGAAAGAAAAAAAAAAAAGTTGGGTAGTTTAAGCTAAAAATTAGATACTTTGGATTAAATCTTTATGATGTAAAGCCTGATCTCCTACATATCCTTTTCCTAAAAGAGTGCCTCTCTCTGTCCTAGACTTAAGTAATCACACAGTTTCTCCTTCTATTACAGTGATAGAACCTGCTTCTTAAAGAGATGACTGAGTGGGCCTTCCAAGGACAAGAAATTATTCCATCAGAATAAATAACACTACATTTTTCTTTCACCTTCCCCACCATACTTCTTTTGCTTTCAATTTCTCTTTCGTTCTCCTCTCCCTCTTTTACCTCTCCACCCTTTCTCTTCTCTCTCTTCCTGCCACCCTCTTATCCCCCTCCCTTCATCTATCTATCCTTCCCTTTCATCCTTTCCATCTCTTGGTTTATAAAAACCTCTACAACACAGCCCATGATTACTTCTCCCTTAAGAAAAGAACTCGTTAACTTCTGGCCAAGATGGAGGCTTAGACAGACACAGTGGGTCTCCCTCCACAACTAAGAAAGAACACAACTACCTCAAAACTAGACATAGCCAGAAGTTACAGAAAATCAAGCTGCATAGAAGTCCAACAAACAAAGATATAAAGAAGAAATACTCACCCAGACAGGTAGAAGGGGCGGGGCTGGGGTGGAGAGGATGTGGTGTGGTGGCAGCAGTGGCAGTGGCAGGCCAGTGGAAAGCACAGTCACATGTTTTTAAAAAGTGGGGAGGGATACCTGGGGAGTGTTCCCAGTTCCTCACCAGACAATGCAGCTCACAGTCCCAGCGTCAGGGAAAATCCAGCCTCATTGCTTCTGACTATGCAGAGCAGTGGGGTTTGGAGTGGAGGCAAAAACTGCCAGTCTCTCAGCAGAGTCCTCTTGTTTAAAGGGCCCCCACAGTCCTAGAATGTCCACAGACCCACCCACTCTAGGAACAACAGCCAGGGCAACTGCTAGAAAGGCACCAGTCCCATACAGAAGTGGGAGAAGTGCCTGGAAAGGGGGAAAGTGCTGAACAAGCGGCATTGTTCCCTCTCAGACCCCTCCCCCCGACACAGCACCACAACATGGTGAAACAAGTCACCCTGTACTGACAACTACCTAAGGCCCCGCCCCTTACAACATAACAGGAGCAACAGCTCCACCTAAGATATAGAGGCAAACAAACACAGGAGCCTGTCAAGATGAGGAGACAGAAAAGTGTCGCCCAAAATGGGGAATGGATCAAGGTTCCAGTGGGAGAATAAAGCAACAAGGAGATAACCAACCTAACAGATGAAGAATTCCGAACTCTGGTGATAAAGATGCTCACAGTCATCACAGATATGCTTGAGTACAGCAAACGCATAAGGAGAGAAGTGGAGGCTATGCTAAGTGAAATGAAGGAAAATCCACATAAAACCAATGGTGAATGGAAGGAAACTGGGGTTCAAATCAATGATTTGGAATACAAGGAAGAAAAAAAAACTGTCAAGTACAGAATGAGGAAACAAGAATTGAAAAAAAAAATGAGGAGAGGCTTAGGAACCTATGGGACAAATTTAAACATGCCAACATCTGAAACATAGGGGTGCCAGAAGGAGAAGAGGAAGAGCAAAAAATTGAAAGCTTATGTGAAAAGATAATGAAGGAAAACTTCCCAAATTTGGCAAAGGAAATAGACATACAAGTCCAAGAAACACAGAGATTCCCAAACAAGCTAGACCCAAGGAGGACCACACCAAAACACATCATAATTAAAATGCCAAAGGTGAAAGATAAAGAGAGAATCTTAAAAGCAGCAAGAGAAAAGCAGAGAGTTACCTACAAAGGGGTGCCTATAAGACTAACAGCTGATTTCTCAAAAGAAACTTTGTAGGCCAGAAAGGACTGGCAAGAAGTATTCAAGGTACTGAAAAACAAGGACCTACAACCAAGATTACTCTATCCAGAAAAGCTATCATTTAGAATGGAAGGGCAGATGAAATACTTCACAGACAAGGTAAAGCTAAAAGAGTTCATTTTCACCAAGTCATTATTATATGAAATGTTAAAGGGACTTATTTAAGAAAAAGAAGATCAACACTATGAAGATTAAAATAACAACAAACTCACAACTATCAACAACTGAATCTAAGAAAGAAAAATGAAATCCAACTAGCAAACAAGAATAGGAACAGAATCATAAGTGTGGGGATCATTTGGAGGGTTGTCAGCTGGGAGGGAGAAGGGGGAGAAATGGGGGGGTGATGCAAGGATTAAGAACATGATTGTTTGGTACAAAATAGACAGGGGTAAGTTAAGAATAATACAGGAAAGGGTAAAGCCAAATAACATATGCATGACACATGGACATGAACTAAGGGGGTGGGATTGCTGGGAGAAGGGGGGTACTGGGCAGAAGGGAGAAAAGGGGGAAAAATTGGGACAACTGTAACAACATAATAAATAAAATATACTTTAAAAAGAAAGAAAGAAAAGAACCTATTACATATTATTTGGGGTTCCATGTCTATGCCTAACTGCCTTACAGGGGAAAATGTTTATAACTGTGCCATCTCCCTTTACAGAATCAAATACATATATGGTTGTCTGGAGTGTTAGTTTGGGATTCTCTTAAATGCAGGCACCAAGACAGGATTAGATGTGCAAGCATTTTATTTGGGTAAATGCTTGTGAAGGAAAACAGGGAAGGAGATGTAGGAGGTGGGGAGAGCTATCAGACTGCATGCAAGTCTGACTCTGTGAGAAAAGAAGGAAGGAAGGAAGCCTGGTGGGAAGAGTTAAGACTGCAATGCTCTTCAGCTTGGCTCAAGGGGAAGCATCAAGCCAGAGTGCCCTTCAGCAGATTTCATTTTTCCCAGGAAACAGATCTGCCTCAGTATCCTTCTGTACTCATTCATTGTCTGGGAGCCAATGAGAAGAATGGCCTGAGTGTAATGCATTGGCAGATCAAAGCTCAAATGATACTAACCATAGCTAACTGTGTTCCCTGGTGAAATTACCTCAAATCCCAAATTAGAAGGCTGTAAACTAAGGTCACTTTCCTAGAGGTCACTTAAAAGTTCCTTTAGGAGTATTCATTTACACGCAGATAGAGCATTAATTAACACTAGTATTATCTATTATTAAAGGGGGCTCAATAAGATTTTAATTTAATATCTTACTGGCTATTGAGACTAGACTTAGAGAATTGAAACTTCAAGTCTTTCTAAAAAGCCCTTTAATTCAGGTATTTCATTAATTGAATAGTTTTGTACCACCTTCTGCTGAGAATCCTGTCCTATGTTTTAAGACTATTGAAGGTAAGGACTGCATTATTTATCTTTTTTATTTTAGTATATTTGACACAAAGTATTCATTTATTCATTAAATGTTCATTGGCTCTATGCCTGGTTCTGGGGATGTGATGGTAAATGAAAGAAAGACAAATGCACCCCTTTATTCATGGCAGTATTATTCTTGGTGGCCAATACATGGCAACAACCTGTGTCCTTCAATAGATGATTGGATAAAGAAGATGTGGTACATATAGACAATGGAATACTACTCTGCTATAAGAAAAGATAAAGTACTGCCATTTATGACAACATGGATGGATCTTGTTATGTGATTATGCAATATCATAGCTAAAGTTTAACGGATGATGAATTAGTTATTATGGAGTAGCAAAGAAAAGTGATTCTTGAGATGGAATGTACTCCTAGTGAAGACAGTTGAAATGACAGCAAAGGATTTACAATATTACATAAACTTAGTTGATTAAAAACAATCGCAGAGTTTGAGAGAACTGACTGCAATTTTGAAAGAAATTTTGTGTGTAAGGTGCCATTGAGTCAGCTCCTACTCCTGGAGATCCTATAAATGAGTGATATCCACAATGTCCTGCCCTCAACAACCTGCTAAGCGCCTATAGACTCATGCCTCAGACTTCTTTTATGGAGTCAATCCACCTCATTTTTGGTCTTTTTTTCCTGCTGCCTTCTCTTTTCCCCAGCATTATTGTCCTTTCCAAAGAACCCTGTATTTTTATGATGTGTCTGAACTCAAAAAGCTTCAGTTTTTCATTTTTGCCTCCAGTAAAGTTTCAGGCTTAATTTGTGCTAGGATCCACTTGTTCATCTTTCTGAGGGTCAGGATATCTATAGAGCTTTCCTCTAACACCATATTTCAGATGAAAAACAGTTCTACTACAGTATTCCCTCACTTATCACGGGTATTACTTTCCAGATCCCCCCCACCCCATGAAGTAAGAACCTTACATTTATTCTACACTCTTAAACCTACATAACTTTAACAACATATGTGTACAGTACCACTAAATCCCACGATATAGCAAAAAATCTGCGATAAATAATTAAATATAACATTTTTAAAAATCACGCAAGACAGTGAGGCCATGATAAGTTAATTGCGATGAAGCAAGGGATTACTGTATAGGTAAAATGCTAGCAAACAGCATCATGGGCTATAAAGAAGTCATTTGCAAAAGAAAAAGTCGATTGATGCAACAAAGTTTACTGATGCATTATTTTAAGAAATTGCCACAGCCACTCCAAACTTCAGCAATCACCAACCTGACCAGTCAGCAGACATTAACATTGAGACAAGACCCTACATCAGCAAAAAGACTACAATTCACTAAAGGCTCAGATGACGCTTAGCATTTTTTAGTAATATAATATTTTTAAAATTAAAGTATATAATTTTTAAAACAGATTGTGCACTTAACAGATATAAGTATGCTATAAACCAGTAATTTTCAACTTCTTCATCTCATGGCACACATAAACTATTAGAATTGTGCAGCACACCCCTAAATTTATTTTTTGTTGATCTGACAAAAAAATAGGTATAATTTTGATACATTCATACTGCATAGCTATTGTTGTGTTTGACAGCCTCTGTTCTCATGCCCTCCCCCTCCTACCCACCTGCCTACATCTGCCTGGGGGATAGTGATGTTTTGGGCTGGAAGTTCCTCATGATAGCAGGGTGCATCAAACCAAACCGAGTTTGGCTTTGATCGGCCCATCATACTTGCAGCTGCAAGATAACCAAACTGAACTCAATAGTTCCTCTTTTATTTCCCCCTATAAAGCAACTACCTCCGCCCCTAGGAATTCAGAGTTGGAGCCAACCACAGCACAGCTCCCTCCCCGCTCTCTGATTCTCCCAATAAACTTTTTTCCTGCTCGCTGCATCTTGATGGCCTTCTGAGCAACTCCATTCTTACATTTTGGTGCCAAAACCTGGGATTGGGACACCGGCTCAACCAGGACTCCCAAGTCAGACTCGGGCCCCAAGCCATCCCCAATTCTTGGACCTGGAGTCACTCAGATATCCATGAGTCAGTGGCTCAAGCTTCCCCTCTGGCTTGCTAACACCATCCGCCTCCTTTTTCCTCCAACCTTTCCCTTGACTGCCATTTACACCCAATCAACACCAGCCCTTGGATTCATGGGTGAGTCCTCGCCTTCATCTCCTCTGGTGGTTCTGTTTTCTGGTCTATCTGAGACCATTCTGGGCAGGCCGGCCCTAAATCTGAGCACTCGGTCAGAACCACTCTTGGAGTCACCTGACTCCTTGGGTCAATCTGGACCCATTCTATGGGGTCTAATGACTCCTGGGGATGCCTAGGATGAATTAGTGCCTCTCTTCTCAGCCTTAGGCCCTTCACTCTCTGGTCAAAATGGGGACGCTCATTTCAACGGATTGTGGAGCCAGGAATGTTGGCTTGGATTCGCCCTCCTCTTCCTTCTTGGACTCAAATTAACCCTACCCATCGCCATGGGAATTGGCCAGTCCCTCCCACCCAAAGATACCCCTCTTGGGTGTTTAGTCCATAATCTCAAATCTCTCCAACTAAATGGAGAAGTCAAGGTCTGTCAACTTGTCTTTCTGTCCATTTTCATGTGGCCCCAATATTCTCTAAATAACCATAGTAAGTGGCCAGAAAATGGCACACTTGACTTCGGAGTTCTCATAGACCTCGATAACTTTTTCCAGCAATCCAGCAAGTGGTAAGAACTTCTCTATGCTCAGGCTTTCTAGACTCTTTGGATCAAACACTTTCTCTGCAAAAAGCTCACTATCCACCAAATTCCCCTTGTCCAGAAAAAGCCACCTTCCTCGTGACCTTCTTTACCCTCTCTAACCCATTCTCCTTCTTCCTTATGTGAATAATGCTCATAATAAAATACCAGGACACAGGATCTTAGCAGTAACCAAGGTAGTTGTTTATTCACAGATCTGCAGCTTTGGGTGCATCCAAAAACCAATTCAAAGGTGTGTGTCGAAAGATGAAGCTGGGGTCGTCCGACCAAGATGGAGGCTTAGACTGACATGCTCAGTCTCCCTCTATAACTAGAAAGGAATACAACTACCTCAAAACAAAAGATAAGTAGGAATTCTAGAAAATAAAACTACACAGAAGCCCAATGTAAGAAGTTATAAACCAGCGGCACTCATCGGACAGTTAGGAAGAGCAAAAGTGAGTGGTGCTGTTGGTGATAGCACCAGGGACAGCGGCAGGGAGAGCAATCCCAGCTGCAGTTGAGCCCCAGCAGCTTCCAACCCCAACACTGGGAAAAGCAGCCACCGCATTGCCTTGGACGGTGAGGCCCAGAGGGCGGGAGGATGGATCCCGGTCTCCCAGTGGAGAATAATGGCAGGAATCCATCTTGGACCCCCACTCCCACACAAAGCGCCACAGTGCCACGAAATAGGTTGCAGATCACCACCGGTCGCTGGGTAGTGACGACAAAGCACCACAGCGAAGCGAAAACGGTTGCGGATCGCCGCCGGTCCCCGGGTTGTGACGATTACACAGGCCCTGCCCCCTATAGCCTGCCCCAGAAGCAAAGCAAAACTCAAATCTGTCAAAATGAGGCAGACAACTATAGAAATCGCAATGCTGCAGCTCACCAGGCAACAGATGAAGAATCTGACAGATGAACATATAAGAAACCTATCAGAGGCTCAATTCAGAGCTATAGTTATTAGGTGGCTTACAGAATTAACAAAAGATTTGGAACAAGATGAGAAAGGACTGAAAGCCACTCATACTGAAAAGAACAAAAACACATACGAGACAAGTGGTGAGGAAATAAAATCCAGAAATCAAATCAACAAATCAGAACATAGAGAAGAAACAAACAGTCAACCAGTACGGAAAGAGGAAACAGAAAGCAAGGAAAGTGAGAAGAGGATCAGAAACCTCTGGGACAGCTATAAGAGATCGAACATATAAATTATAGGATTGCCAGAGAGTGAAGAGGAAGAACAAGAAATTGAAAAATTAAGTGAAAATATAATAAAGCAGAACTTCCTGAACTTGGGGAAGGAAATAGACTTACAGGTCCAGGAAGCACAGAGAGTTCCAGAAAAATTGCACCCAGGGAGAACCACTCCAAGATACATTATAATCAAATTGTCAAAAATTAAAGATAAAGAGAGAATCTTAAAAGCAGCAAGAGAGAAGAAAAAAATCATGTACAAAGGGGTCCCAATTAGACTATCAGCTGACTTCTCAAGGGAGACCCTGCAGGCAAGAAGGGACTGACAAGAAATATTCAAAGTAATGAAAATCAAAAACCTACAGCCACGAATAGTCTATCTAGTGAAACTGTCATTCAGAATAGAAGGGCAGAGAAAGTGCTTCCAGGACAAAATAAAACTGAAATAGTTCGTTAGATCCAAACCACTATTATATGAGATGTTAAAGAGACTGGTTTAGAGAAAGGAGGATCAAAACTATAAACATTAAAATAAAACCTGCATCACAAGAACCAACAACAGAAGCTAGGGAATTGAAACAAAAGCAAACTAAATAGGCAACGAGAGTGGGAAAAGAACTATAGGTATGGGGAACATATTGGGGGGAGGTCAGCAGGGAGGGGTAAGGGGGTAAGGGAGGGAGATGGTACAAGAATTAAGAAGCATAGTAGGAGGCAATGGAGTAGACAGGAAGAGGTTGAGAAGAACTATATGCACAACCAATGGACATGGACTAAAAGGGGAGGGACAACTGGAGGGAGGGGGGCCACCAGGTGGAGGAGAGCAGAGGGACAGAAAATTGGGACAATTGTAATAGTATAATCAATAAAACATATTTTAAAAAAATATAAAGCTAGTTGTTTTTATCCTAGTGCGAGTAAAGCGCCCCCCCTTCCTCCCTCTCCCTCCTTCTCCTTCTCCGTTTTTCCATGCTGAATACTCCAGAGTTATAATATAATGTAATTAACTAAATTAACTAAGGGTAATCTAGTTATAGGTCTATCTCCAGCTCTTCTTTAAAATTTCCCTATCTTGTTTGCTGGGCTATCTAGCTACATTTTCCCATTTCCCAGGTTTTGGTAATGAATGCTCCGCCCCCCTCAGATTTTGGATATCCTTTGTTCTCAGAAGCATTTGTGCTGAGCTGTGCAATGCCCCTTTTCTGATGCTAATATTGTTAACTCTGGCTCAGAAAACCCTCTAATTACATTTGCCCTTTACTGCTAATTACAGTAGTTCTTCTCTATATCACTGTTCATTTATCGCGGCCTCACTGTAGAGTGGGATTTTTAATAATATTATATTTAATTATTTATAGCAGATTTTTTCACTATATCATGGGATTTTGCAGTACTGTATATGTATGTTGTTAAAGTTACATAGGTTTAAGAGTGTAGAATAAATGTAAGGTTCCTACTTCGCAGGGGGTTCTGGAACATAATGCCTGTGATAACTGAGGAACATTGGGCAAAGCTCTGTCCAAACCCCCCCCTTACCTCCTCTGGGTCCCTGCCCTCTCTGTCAAAAGAAAGGTCACTGGAAGGTTGACTGCCTGACAGTCTCTCACCGGTGGACTAAACTGCCTACCCCAGCAGCGGATCCAGACATGGGCCTCTCAGTCCCAGACCTCCTTGGACTTTCCACCACCTGACGGGGCCCAGGTTTAGGAGCCCCGCCTCTCACTGCCACAGCTGCAGAACCCAGGGTAAACATATTGGTGGCAGGTAAGTTTGTCTCCTTTATCTTTGATATGGGAGCTGAGTATTCTGTCTTACCCGAATTTTCGGGGCTCCTAACTCCCTCTGCCATATCAGTTGTAGGAATAGACGACAAGGCGACCCAACCCCTAAGTACTCCTCCCCTAACCTGTCTCATTGGGCATCAGGCATTCACCCACTCCTTTCTAGTACTGCCCCACTGCCCAACCCCATTTCTTGGACGCGATATTCTAACCAAATTGCACGCATCTGTATCTCTTGGTTGTTTTAACTCCATGCCCTCACCAGATATCTCACCCCTCTCATTCTTCTTCTAATTTTAGGGCAATCCCTTCACATGATCCCAGACACTCCCTTGCCATCCTGGCTAACAGCGGTCAATCCCGATGTCTGGGACACAAACAATCCTTCTGTCACCTCCCACCACACTCTGGTCTCTGTAACCCTAAAATATGCCTCCCATATTCCCAGCAAACCTCAATACCCACTAACCCCCTCGACCTTAAATGGTCTGAAGCTTATTATAGAGCACCTGCTGGGAGCAGATCTGCTTCAACCTACTTCCTCTCCCACCAATTCTCCCATCCTAGCAGTTAAAAAAAATCCAACTAGTCTCATTATCTTGTCCAAGATCTACATACAATCAATGAGGCCACCATCTCTATCAACCCCACTGTCCTTAACCCTTATTCTCATCCCATCTCAAACCTCTCACTTTACTGTCCTGGTCCTCAAAGATGCCTTCTTCATTATCCCTGGCCTCCCAAGACCCCTTTGCCTTCACCTGGACTGACCCAAACATGAAAATAACCCAGCAACTGTTGTGGATAGTCCTGCCTCAAGGGTTTTGAGATAGTTCCCACCTCTTCATTCAAGCTCTAGCAGCCTACTTACAGCAGCTTGACCTTTCCCCAAGTGTCTTCCTACGGTATGCAGATCATCTTCTCCTCTGTAGTACATCTGAAAATCTTTCTCATCTCCACACTGCCTAACTCCTAAACTTTCTTGCCAGTGGGGATACCGCATGTCATGAAACAAAGGCCAGTCCTCTCAAACTCAGATCACATATCTCGGACTCTCCATCACCGCCATTCATAAACCTAACTCCAGAAAGACAAAACCTAATAAGTACCTCCCCCCTGCCCTGTACTAAACAGGAACTCCTATCATTTTTAGGCCTCACCATTTTTTTCAGAACTTGGATACCTAATTTTGGATCCCTGGCCAAACTTTTATATCAAGCAACAGCTAGAGACTTGTCTGAAACCCTAGAAAACTCTCAAGCCCTCCTTAAACTTTTACCACACTCAAAATGGCACTCATCCAAGCCCCAGCCTTAGCCCTTCCAAACCCAAATAAACCTTTTCTCATATACACTGACACAAAAAAATGGTTTTGCTTTCGAGCTGTTAGCACAGCAATATAGACCAGACTAATAGGTTATAGCCTACTTTTCCAA
Organism: Furipterus horrens; assembly: GCF_987537825.1. NCBI lineage: Eukaryota > Metazoa > Chordata > Mammalia > Chiroptera > Furipteridae > Furipterus > Furipterus horrens. Next base: position 85,416,827 of record NW_028327177.1, read on the forward strand.
ACCACTCGATTCCCCCTTCCTAGGGTGGCCAGCCTGCCTCTGCGCCTTAGCAAAGGCAGCAATTCTCAGTCAAGAAACCCTTAAGTTAGTTCCCTTTGCCCAGGTAACAGTCCACTCCTTTCATGTTATTTCCATCCTACTAACCCACCAGGACATCGCTGCAGCATCCCCATCCCGAATTCAGTTCTTACATACCTAAATGCTTCAAAATCCTTAAATCTCCCTACATAAATCAGCTCTCCCCCTCAACCCTGCCTCATTACTTCCCCTGCCCCACTCCACACCCATACCCATAACTTCACTCAACATCTCTCCCCCTTTTTACACCCCTTCCCCAACATACAAGACACCCCTCTATCCCAAGCGGAATCCTGGTTTATAAATGGAAATTCCTAAAAGATCGGCCCAAAGGGAGCAGAATATGCCATCACTACCCTCGCCTCCATCATTGGTTAAGGACACTTACCCTCTGATACCTCTTCCCAACAGGCAAAACTTATTGCTCTAACACGGGCCTTGGTCCTTACAAAAAATCATCAGGTCAATATATACACTGACTCTAAATATGCCTATCACATCATACATTCATACATATTAATTTAGAAAAAAGGGGATATCTTATCTGTAAATACTTTCCCATCATCAACAAACATCTCATTCTCAAACTTTTTCAAGCAGTTCAGCTTCCGACAAAAGAAGAGATTATCCAACGCAAGGGACATCAACTCAGGAAAGATCTCATAGCTCAGGGAAATCACAAAGCAGACACTGAGGCAAAAAAATAAGCCCATGCCTCTTCCATCTTCCTTATAATGCCTACTGAGGCATCCCCTTATGCAAAGGAAGAAAGATGCATCCCAGTTAAGCTTGGAGCAACCCAACAAAATGGGTAGTTTCATCTACATAACAAAATAATTCTCCCCAATAATCATGCTCAACATATTCTTACCAAACTCAATAACCAATTTCACATAAGTGCAAGATCACTACATGCTTTATTATCCCAAACAATACATCACACTGGCATGCTAGCCCAGCTAAAAAACATCCCGTATTGGGTACATTTCTCCCGTATCAAACTTGCTCCTCAGGTCCCTGAATCTCTTCTAACCTTGGGTCTTAAACCCACCATCACCCAGCTCATCCCCATCCAGGAAGAGACACAAGCAACACCACTCATGTATTCCTGCACCCCCACTGAAAACCTGACAGTAAAAATCACCCAAGCCCAACCTTCCTCTAACTAAGCCTTCTACAGACCTACTCTTTACTCATCTCGTCTCGCAAAAAATTTTATTATACAAAAAGCCCCCCCCACCCCCAGACGAACTCTCAGTTTTTAGAATGCGTCTCAGATGCTGGCTGCAGGGAGGGACCTCTCAGCCACTACATTCCTGATGAAATTTACTTTTACACTTTCATCCTAGTTCTGTCCCTAGCTGACTTACTCGAATCACCATAACCATGCTGACTCTCCTCACAATTACGGTTACCGGCCTTCTAACCTTTGCTACCTCATATCAATATTCTCTAACCCCCACAATACAGTGGATAGTGCGCTTAACCAACAAAACCAACTGCTGGGTCTGCCCCCACTCCTTCCACCACCCAGACATTGAAATAACCACATTCCCACCCAATCTCACCACCTTATATAGCTTTACTGCCCACTTTCTCCCATCCCCCTACTACATGGAGTCAGCAGATCTCCCTGAAGCAGCCCAGCCAGTAGCCACCGTCCTCATATTATAGGTCCTGCCGCTCTCTGCATCCACTTCAGGCATGTCAATGATACCTACATTCAGCCTCGCTCATTCAACCCTTCCCTTCTCTGCAACCACACCCTAGACCTAGCCTTCATACACTATGAAGGCCGACCAAGAGCTCCTATTCACCCTTACATATTAGCCCAAATTCACAATCATAACACTTCAGATTTTTCTGCTACCCCTACATGAATCATGGATTTTCAATTTAACCAATACAGCCAAAGGTTTCTTCACAACATCCTCCATAATGTTTAGTGCCAGTCAATAAAAAACAAAACTCACCCCAGTTACATTGCCATCACCAAAGCACAATATAACACTACTATTTCACTTTAAGGGATGGGATATCACTTTCTCTGTGGCATGCAAGCATACCTAATAATTCCTCCTTACTAGACTAGCACCTGCATGATAGCCGCTCTAATACTAGATGCCTCTATACTAAGCCCCCAGCAAATGGCCACTTCCGAGGAAACCCCCAACCTTGGCTCCTTCCTTGAGACTTCCCTCTTGTCTTGCCCCTGACACAAACGAGATCGGCAGTGGTCTGAGTTTGGCAGACATGCCTACAGCAACTCTATCCTTGAACAACCGGGAATAGGGCACTCCATATATAGAGGCTTCTTCTGGTTCGTAAAAATACTCCGATTAAAAAAATCAGTACTAAATCTTTCTTTATCCTTTCAAGAAACTTGAAATGCCACCCTCCAAGCTCTAGAAAGACAGCAAAGAATCCCTAAATAGCCTAGCAGATGTAGTTCTCCAAAACAGGAGGGCTCTAGACATCATCACAGCCAAAGCAGGGAAAACCTGCTCCATGCTAAACAAAACTTGCTGTTTTTACATCAACAATACAGGCATAATTAAAGAAAATTTACAAGTACTTAAAAACCACATTGACATTATTGCCCAAGCGAGGAAACGAGCATGTAGAGAATCCTGGTTCGGAACCTTCCTCTCATACTTCTCCTCTCCATTCAAATCGATCCTAGTGCCCTCATAACCCCACTACTTCTCTTCCTATTGCTTGCCCTTGGCCCTTGCTTCCTCAAACTGCTAATTAACTTTATTCAAAAAATGGTTCAATTCATGACAGCCTCTAATGTCCATAATATACTCTTTTTTTTTCTGCAAAAAGCTTTATTGCTTCCATTTGGTCCAATACATGGGAGAGGGCTCCAGGGTGGTTAAAGGGGTGTCTAGTCATTTCAGGGAGAATCTCAGGCAAAAGGCAGACACCAGGGAAATGCAGAGGGGCCCCTTAAAGACCTCTGGGCTCCAAAGACTTCCTTCCTAGTCATTCTTGAGGGTTAGCCTTTTGAAGAGATACTCACCCATCCCAGCCTGGGGGCTGGCCAGCTGGCGGATGTTAGTCAGGTGGTTGCCCATCTTCTCGATGATCTTCACCTCCTCATCCAGGAAATGGTTCTCCAGGAAGTCACAGAGATGAGGGTTTGTGTGGGCAGAACCCAGGGCATACAGATCCAAAAGGGGCTGGTTCAGGTTCTTCTCCAAGGCTAAGGTGGCTTCCATGGCATCCTGGGTTTTACCCCACTCATCTTGGGAAGACTTCACCACATCCTGGAAGAGAATGCAGCCACTGCACTGGTTTTGCAGCTTTAAGAGATGTTCGGTGCCCTTGCGCTTCTCCTCGGCCAACTCTCAGAAAAAGTAGCCCATGCCCTGCAGAGCCACATCATCCCAGGCAAAAAAGAAGCCCAGAGAGAAGTAGATGTAGGAGGCCTGCAGCTGCAGGTTGGCCAGGCGGTTTATGGCAGCCTCCACCTCAGTGGAATAATTCTGACGAACTTGGGAGCTCATAGTCATTTGGCAATGAAGATTTAAGGCCAAAAAAATGGTATTGGCTTGTCTCAGAGGCTGAAGAATGCTGAGATGGTTCCAAAGGCGGTGACTAAAAAAGATGTTGGAGGATAGCTGGAAAAAAAGCGCGACCCTAGGTCTGTTCCGTCCAAACTCTGTTGAAGCAAGAGACAAATCCCAGGATCGTGGAGGGTACTGTCCATAATATACTCTTATTAAGATCTTTCAGATATCAACCCATGGCAAGAGACAACCCCCAAGCTGGCAGTCAACTCCCTCCCATCGCCCTAAGTCCATAGGAAGTCATTATAGAAGAGATTCAACGACCCCTCTCCCAACTGATCTCTGCCACATAAAATTATTCTGCCATCCCCCAAAAAACACACCCACCCCTCGCCTCCTTTTATTAAAACAAGGCCAGAATGACATCCTTGGTTCCCATGCCGCCCCCTGCCCCCCGCCCCCCCTGCCTGCAGCTGCCTGGGAGATAGCGATGTTTTGGGCCGGGAGTTCCCCACGATAGCCGGGTACATCAAACCAAACCACGTTTGACCTTGATCCGCCCATCATACATGCAGCTGTGAGATAACTAAACTGAACTCAATAGTTCCTTTTTTTCTTCCCCCTATAAAGCAACCTCTTTCTTCCCTAGGAGTTTGGTATTGAGGCCACCCACAGCATGGCTCCCTCCCTGCTCACTGATTCCCCCAATAAACTTTTTTCCTGCTTGCTGTGTCTTGGTGGCCTTCTGAGCAACTCTGTTCTTATAGTATTGGCTGTTGTCATTGTTTTGGTTTGACAACCTAAGGGAAAAGAGGTCGGTGCCCCTTACTAAACAGTCAGGTATTGCATGATTTTAAAATTTTTGCTGCACACTGGTTGAAAATTGCTAGTATAACTTCTATATGTGCTGGGAAATCAAAAAAATCGATGAGCCTCACTTTATTGCAATGTTTGCTTTATTGTGTGGTCAGGCACTGAACAAAGCCCATGATGTAAGGAGCCTGATTCTTTCTCACCAAGCCTGGAACAATGTAGGTATACAGCTATCTAGATATGCTAGCCTCTTAGATTTCCTACTGCAGTGGGCACAGGAAAGATTTACTATGCCAATGAAATGTGTGCGAATGATGGTGGGGTGTCTATAACTGCAGAATTCCTATCTGATTAACATGTTTTCCCATATCTTCATATCCTGGAAATTAACAGTTCTTTTATTTGTTGTAACTCATCCCACCTGGTCCTCATAGAAATGACTTAATTTTATCACTTTGGAGATTGGCAGATAATGATATATTTTTATTGATTTAGTATTAATGAACTCAGTACATTCAAGGTGCTGTTCTAATCACACGGTATGTGTAACTTGTTTAATCCTCACAATGACAGCATGAGGTAGCTACTTTTATTATTATCCTTATTTTACAGGTAAGAAAACTGAAGTCCAGAGAAGTTAAATAATTTGTTCAGTGATAATGAGTGACAGAGGCAGAATTTGAACTTGAGTTGTCTAGCCTGATGTAACCATTGCACTGTCTTGCCTCATATCTCTGGGTCATTGCAACACAACACTTTAAAAAATATATATATGTTTCATTGATTATGCTGTTACAGTGGTCCCAATTTCTTTTCCCTCTGCTCCTCTCCACCCAGTGACCCGCCCTCCCTCCAGTTGCCCCCCCCCCCTTTAGTCCATGCCCATTGGTTGTGCATATATAGTTCTTTTCAACATCTTCCCATTTACTCCACTCCCTCCTACTATGCTTCTTAATTCCTGTACCATCTCCCTCCCTTTCCCCCTTCCTCCCTCCCCACTGACCTCCCCCTTATATGTTCCCCATACCTATCATTCTTTTCCCACTCTCGTTGCCTACTTAGTTTGCCTTTGTTTCAGTTCCCTTTCTTCTGTTGTTGGTTGTTGTGATACAGTTTTTATTTTAATGTTCATAGTCTTGATCCTCCTTCTTCTAAACAAGTCCTTTTAACATCTCATATAACAGTGGTTTGGATCTAATGAACTCCTTCGGTTTTACTTTGTCCTGGAAGCACTTTCTCTGCCCTTCTATTCTGAATGACAGCTTCACTGGATAGAGTAATCATGGCTGTAGGTTTGGGATTTTCATTACTTTGAATATTTCTTGCCAGTCCCTTCTTGCCTGTAGAGTCTCCTTTGAGAAATCAGCTGATAGTCTAATTGGGACCCCTTTGTACATAATTCTCTTCTTCTCTCTTGCTGCTTTTAAGATTCTCTTTATTTTTAATTTTTGACACTTTGATTATAATGTGTCTTGGTGTGGTTATCCCTGGGTCCAGTTTATTTGCAGCTCTCTGTGCTTCCTGGACCTATAAGTCTATTTTCTTCCTCAAGTTAGGGAAGTTCTGTTTCATTATTTCTTCACATAATTTTTCAATGTCTAGTTCTTCTTCTTCTCCTTCTGGCAACCCTATAATTTGGATGTTTTCTCTCTTATAATTGTCCCAGAGGTTTCTGAGCTTCTTCTCATTTTCCTCACTTTTTGTTTCCTCTTTCTGCACTGATTGACTGTTTGTTCATTCCCTATGTTCTGATTTGTTGATTTGGTCCCTGGTTTTCCTTCCCTCACCACTTGTTTCATATGTGTTTTCATTCATTTCAGCAGGACTAGTCTTCATTTCTTCCCCATCTTGATTAAGTCCCACTGTTATTTCTGTAAGCTGTCTTATAACTATAGTTCTGAACTGAGCCTCAGAAAGGTTATCTATCTGTTCATCTGTTAATTCATGTATTTGCTTTCTGGTCAGCTGCATGATTAGTATCTCTATCATTATCCTTGCCATCCTAGCAGTTTTTGCTTCCTGGGTGAGACTGTCACACCTCCTACACTATAGGGGGTGGAGCCCCATGCACTCATCACCACTGGGAGACCCTTCTCACCACACTGTGGCGCTTTTTGTCGGGGTGGGGGTCCAAGTTGGATTACTGCCATTGTTTCTCTGCTGAGAGAACAGGAGCTTCCTCCTTCATCCCCATGCCCTTTGGGCCTCACAGTCTGAGGCAATTGGGGTCTGCCTTGCCTGGTGTCGGAATTGCAAGCTGACGGGTTTGGTCTGTAGCCAGGGGTGCTCCCAGGCACTTCTTGCCTCCTCTTAAATATGGGCGTCTGTGCTTACTGAAGTTCCACCACCCTTAGCTGCAGCTGCCATCACCAGCACAGCTTGATTTCTCCGCCCTGGCTTCGCCCCGGCTTTGCCCCTCCTACCCGTCTGGATGAGCACCACTTGTTTATAACTTCATACGTTGGACTTCCATGTAGCTTTATTTTCTGGAACTTCTGGTTATTTCTGGTTTTGCGGTAGTTGTAATCTTTCTTAGTTGTGGAGGAAGATGGAACATGTCAGTCTAGGCCTCTATCTTGCCTGGAAGTCCTCAACACAACACTTTTGTCCCTAAGTTACAGTTATTAGTTCAGAGAGGAAGATGTGGCCCAACTCAGCTCAATTAGACTCTTCTGGGAATTTTCCTGAAGCTAATAGGAAAAAAAAATTACATTCTTTTTTTCCTGAGGATCTTTAGTTATAAGAACAATCTCAGCCCCGAGCATCCCATGTTTATAACCAAGGGGAGTGATCACTTTAGAGAGGACAGAACCAAGTGAAGAAATCAGAGCTGATATGAAGAAGTGATTAATATTTGGTGGTGGCACTTAAAATGTTATATTTTAACTTATTATGCATATTTTCAAAGATATGCAAAATTAGAGAGATAAGTATAATAAACTTGCGACTCTGAGTTATGCCCATAGTGCAAGTTTAGCAATTATCAACATTTTATCAACACATTTCTCCCTGTCCCCACCATTTCTTTCCTTTTTTTCATGCTGGAGTATTTTAAAGCAAATCTTAGACACCATCTCATTTTTCCATAGGTACTGTAGTTTATATTCCCAATAGATAAGGAATTTTCAAAAACATAGCTATAATACTAACATGCATAGCAATATTAGTAGTAATTGTTATACCAATTATATCTTGTCAACCACTGAAACTGGCTTTGCCACAAACCCACCAATTCCCTTTTCTGTTTAAGTCAATATTAGATAAAGTTTCTGTTACTCACAATCAAAGTGGTGTGCTGAATAAAACTCCGGAGGAAGAGTTTGGTTTATTTAGGAGTGACACATATTTTTTTCTCGGAAAGATTTTGACAGCATACATTAACATAAAAATAATAAGTATACAAAGAATCATCACCTAAAGAACTAACCCACTGTAGCTCCCTAATTCTCCATGGTTCACAAAGGGCTTTTGAATACATCTTGTTCACAGCAGCTATATGAAATGGATGATGATTATAACCCTCAATTTATATTAGAAATTAAGATATAGATTTCTTGAGATACTTCTCCAGGGTCAATGAAAGTGACCTGAAGGGTCAGAATCAGAACTATCCTCCTTCTAATACTCCATTTGGATCCTGGTGACTGTTTCTTATGAGCTGCTGTGAGTCATTGGTTCCAGTTTGGTACAAACATTTAACAAAAGATATAAGTAAGTAAATAATGTATATTTTAGATCAATTCAAGAGTGAGTGTATGTGTGTTTCAGTGCAAGGTAAACAATACAAGAAAAATAACCTGATGTCCCAGACAGCATTCATGTATAGCCTCTCTTATAACAATATCTGGCAAAAATTTCCAAAAGAAAATATTATTAGTTGTTTTAAAGAGTTGCTTACCTAGCAGCACTTAGCTTTGATCTACTGATTCAAGGTAAAGTCAACACTTTTTTTCAAGAATGAACATCTCAAGAACTTTAAATTAGACCCCTGGTTTCCAAAGTCTTAGCCAAGAAATCCAGTGTGGTAAACTGTCTTCTGCTGCATTTATCCAATTTGGAAGGATAAAAGCCCAAGTTTACCTGGCAGGATTTGAACTCATGGTTCCAGGAAGTCTAAATTAGCCAAAGGTAATGCTCAGCCATGGATCATTATTCCCGGCAGGAAACATGCACAACTTCAAGCTTGTTTTCACTGACAAGGTTTTTGAAGATAAAGGATGAAAAAGCTCCCTAAAAGCAGAATCTTGGTTTTTGCCTTAATGCAACAGGTAGATAGATCATTGCAGAACATTTCTGAAAAACGCCTCTGTTTTGGGATACTGTCCATGGAAAAAATAAGAAACCTATTTACCTATGACTAAAAAACAAAACAAAAAACCCCCACAAAAGACAAGCAAATTGTTCTTCCTACTTTAATATGAGTAAGGCAAGGGAGAAAGACAATCTCACGCTACTCTAAGAAACAGTTTAGAAAGGTAATTTTCTCCTCCCTCAGGCTCTGTGGGAAAGTGGCTGGAGTCAAAACCAAAGAAAAAGACTAGCAGCTTCTATTCACAGCTGAGATAATCATTTCCTGCTTGTCCTTAGGCAGATTGCCTCATCAGTGTGAGGAGTCCTGATTAAGAGTGTCTCAATTTACTCATCTAAAATAATAGCTGTTTCATCAGGAGTATTGTGGGGTTTAATTAAAGCTTGTGAAGGGTAATGAGATCCTCAGATAAGATCCTGTGTAAGCACTAAGTAATGTGTGCATGTCTGTATGTATACTCACTACATGCAGATAAAAGCCTGAGTCTACAAAACTGAAGTATCTGACAACATTGTTTTCTTCATCACATCAACATGCCTCATATTAGTTTTGTTTTCCCATGCCCAGAACATAAATTCCTTCAGGCCAGTATTCGTCAAGGATTGCCAAATGATTGGGTAAGGCTCCTTGGTTAAGCCTTAGATGCCACTGCCAAATCAGGTCACCTACCTTCTTGCAGCATTTCCTGAACCTCAGACATTTTCCAGCTTCACAGATTTTACTATTTCTGCTTACCACTCATATCATTTACTTAAGATCTTTAAGTTAGATACTTTTTGCTTTAAGAGTTTATTTAGGGCAAAAAATTTGTATGACTATTATTTATAGAAAATCAGTGTTTTCTAATATGCATTAATGTAAACACATTTATTAAATTTTAAAAGTTTTTCATGTTGTTTTAAAAATATTTTGCATACCACCAGTTTATAGATATCACATTTAGATGAGATCACAAGTAAAGATAATTCAAAATTGATAAAATCTTCAGACTATGCTTTATATTTATAAAACATTTTGATGCTATTCTTTTGGCATTTTTATCAGTGAGTCATTACAATGTAATAAACTCCTCAAAACTCGGAGGCTTAGAAAAATAATCATTTATTATTACTTAAGGGTCTGTGTGTTAGTTAGGTGGTTCTGCTGCTCTGGTCCAGATTTGGCTGATTTTTTCTGGCTACCTCATGTGTCTGTGGTCCCCTGGCAGGTTGGCTGGGGTTGGCTGGTCAAGAATGACCCTACTCACATATCTAGTGTTTGCCTGGCTTTTGCCTTGAGTTAATTTATTGACTGGACCATATGTCTTTTATCTTCCAACAGGCTATGCTGAACTTGTTCTCAGGTTTCAGGGTTCCAAGTGATAACAGAAGCCACAGGATCTCTTGAGGCCTACACTGGTATCACCTCACTTTTGCCATATTTTATTGACCAAAGAAAGCTGTAGTGAAAGCCCCATACTCAATCAACAAGGAAATGGACTCTCCCTCTTTATAGGAGTGGCTATAAAGTCATATCACAGGGGCCATATTAAATAAAAAAAGATGAACTTCAGCCATTTATGTAGTCAAACTGCTACAGTAGCTTTATCTTCTGTTCAGATTTAGTTTAGAAAAATGTTAAAATTAATGTGCCTTTCTTGAATTCACATGAAGTGATGGAGCAAAGATGATCTGAAGTTAGGGAACCTGGCTGCTAGATACAACTCTTTGTAGCAGAAGTGATCTTGGACAACTTATTTTCCTCGTCTTTGTCTCAACTTCCTCATCTACAAAGGGAACAGTTGGGTAAACATGAGTTACTAAGCCAAGGGACCATTATGGTATATTAGGATTAGGTTTTGCTGTACAGTATTCCCTCACTTATCATGGGTATTACGTTCTAGACCCTACCCCCCCACGACAGGTGAAAATCGGTGAAGTAGGAACCTTACATTTATTTTAGTATTTATATATATATATACACACATATATATTTAAGGCTTTATAGACCCTTTCCACACACTTATAAACCACTCCCACTCCCTTATTAACCTTTTCCACACTTTTATAAACACTACTTATGTTCTTAAACATATTATACACTCTTAAACCTACGAAACTTTAACAACATACATATACAGTACCGCAAAATCCTGCAATATAGCAAAATTCCGCAATAAATAACTAAACATAATATTTTTAAAAAATCCCACAATACAGTGAGGCTCCGATAAGTGAACCGCTATATGGAGAGAGACTACTGTAGTCTAAAGCTGCTGTGTTGGTGCTAAAAACTCATTATGGAACCATATTCCTCCAAGTTGTCTGCTAAGCCATTTCTAGCCTGTGGTCCTCATCTTCATGGTCTAAGTAGCTGCTAGAGTTCCAGTCATTACATGTTGAGTCCAGCAAATAGGACGCTGTCCCTCAATACATCCATGTCCTAATATGCAGAACTTGTGAGTGTTACCTTGTATGTCAAGAGGTGTTTTGCAGATGTGAATAATTAGTGTCTTAATATACAGATAAAATGAATTAAGGATCTTAAAATGAGATTATTTTGGATTATACAAGTGAGCCTTAAATGTGACCACCTGTTTCCTTGTGAAAGGGAGGCAGAGGGAGATTTGACTGTCGCAGGCAGAAGACAAGGTAATAACTGAAGTAAAATACTACACTGCTGGCTTGAAAATCGATGAAGCGGCCATGCGGCAAGTAATTCAGTCTAGAAACTGGAAAAGGCAAGGAAGTGAATTATCTCCTAGCTTCTTAGAAAAAAAAATCACAAAATTGATAAGCCTTCAGCAAGTATGACCAAGAGAAAAGAGAGAAGAGAAAAAAAACTACTGAATTAAATAAAAGAGGTAATATTACTACTAACTTTACAGAAATAAAAAGTATTACAAAAGAGTATTATGAAAAACTATGTGCCAAAAATTATATAACCTAGATGAAATAGACAAACTTATAGAAAGATACAAACTACAAAGCTGATTTAGGAAGGAATAGCAAATCTGATTAAACCTATAACAAGAAAAGAGATTAAATTAGTAAGTAAAACAATTTCCAGAAAGAAAAGCCCAGGGCCAGATGGCTTTAGTGATAAAGTCTAGCAAAAACTTAAAGAATACAAATTCTTCACAAACTCTCCCACAAAATAAAAAAGATGGGAACATTTCTTGATCCAGTCTCTAAGGCCAGTATTAACCTGATACCCAAACCAGTCAAAAACATGGCAAACAAGACAAAACAAAAAACCACAACAACCAAAAACAAACAAACAAAAAAAAACCCTACACTCAATATCTCTTATTAATATAGACACAAAATCCTCAGCAAAATACTATCAAACTGAATCCAGCAATATAGAAAAATAAGTATGTAACACAACAAAGTGAGATTTATCCCAAGAATGCAGGTTTTGTTTTAATATCCAAAAATCAATCAATGTAATATACTACATCAAGAAGCAAGAAAAGAAAAGCACATAATCATCTCAATAGATGAAAAAGAAGCATTTAACAAAATCTAAAACCGTTCATGACAAAAAAAAAAACCCACAAACTAAAAATGGAAGGAAATTTCCTCCACTTGATGAAGGGAATCTACAAAAAAATCTGCAGCTAACATTATACTTAAAAGCAAAAGACTGAACACTTTCTCTCCAAGATCAAAAACAAGATAAGAATGCCCACTCTTGCCACTTTAATTCAATATTATACTTGAGGTTCTTGTTAAGGAAGTTAGGCAAGAAAAAGAGGACTTCTGGCCAAGATGTAGACCTAGACAGACAAGCTGCATCTCCCTCCACAACTAAGAAGGAATACAACTACCTCAAAACTAGAGACAACCAGAAGTTCCAGAAAACTCAGCTGCAGGGAAGTTCAACAAACAAAGATATAAAGAAGAAATACGCATCCAAACAGGGTTGGAGCTTGAGGAGAAAGAAGAGATAAGAACAACAGAAGAGTTCTGCCTTGAATGGCATTTTCTGGACTTTGTCAACGTGTCTTCAGAGACCTCCATCATGACTAGAGGACAGCATATCTCAGCTTGACTGGTTGGTTCCTACTCCCTTGAGCTCAGGTCTTGTAACCACACAGGAACTTCATTTCTTTAATATGACTTTTTTCTTAACTCGAGCTGGCTTTGCCCAGTCTTAGACCACCATGATATACTGCATGTCCACTCCCTTAATCATTAAGCCCTTAGGACATCATGTCCTGGTCAGTGTTAAACTGTCTTAAGTAGGGCCCAGGGAATCCCTGGGGATTCTTGAGACCCTTTCAGAGAATCTTCAGATCATAACAGAGTGAAATGCTCCGCCTCTCTGCCTCCAAGCCTACTTAGTTTAATAGCTTCTAATTAGTCTTGCATATAGACATGCTAATCATTAGAGGAATTCTGCTTGTGGCTTGAGTTTTACAAAAACATCCCCTGACCAGAAAATACCTCTCCCAAAGAGATAAGGGAGTTATATATTGTTTATCAAAGATTTGCAGAAACCTCATGGTCATACTTAATCAATAGACTGAGCACAACCTTCCTTGGGCCCCTGCTGGCACCCAGGTGCCTGCAATCACCAATCACCTCTTGCTACCCCACCATTCTCTTGACATAGAAGAAGGCTGAACTCTGCACTTTCTTAAGATGGATTTGAGGAACCACTAGGTCTCCAGTCATCTCCATTGGCGTCTTCTCGAGCAATACAACACACAAACTTTGGTAACAAAAAAAAGAAATAAAGTTATCCAAATTGAAAGAGAAGTAGTGAAAGTATCTTTATCTGTAAATGAGATAATCTTGTATACAGAAAACTCTAAAATAATTTTAAAATACATAAAAACTAATAAATGAGTTTAACAGGTTTGCAGGACACAGATCAATATACAAAAATCTATTGTATTTCTATACAGTAGCAGTGGACAAAGTGAAAATGACATTAAGAAATAAATTCCATTTAGAGTAGCATAAAAAATATTTAAGGATAAATTTAACAAAAAAAGTGATACAGGGAGATCTGGTCAGATTACTGGGGAGGGTTGGGGAGGGGCTATAGGAGGAGACAATGGTAAACAGTCTAGGACAGGATTGGCTGAGAAGCTGAAAGCCTCCAGAGCACATGGAATTAAGGGCTAGAGGATTTGAAATTAAAGAGGGCTCACTTGCTGGCTCTGTTCTTCCTCAAGGATGCTTGGGTGACTGCTGCAGCTGCCTGTATTTCCCAATGGATGGTATTTTGTATGGGAAGGGACCCCAGGGACAGCCTAGGCTTGAGCTGGCCTGGCAAAGTGTGACATATTTAATCTTTGGGTGCTCTAGAGGGAACAGGCTTTGAGGCAGAAACCTGCCATTCTTCCATAATTGTGTGACTTTTGTATATTACACTGTTTTAGTTTGTAAACTAAGACTACAGAAATAAGATAACTAAAAATTAATGGGGGTGGGCAGGAATAGGAGAACCCAGGTGTTAGAATTTAGCCTTAATTGATAGATTTAAGTGATTAAAAATATGACTTGATAGGCTTAAGTGACTGCTTTTGAAGACTCCTTTATCACCAAACCTTCACCTTTGGAATTTTGCCTAAAGGGTGGCAGTGGGTAGCAGGACCCCAATTGCTGTTTGGTGACAGAAGAACAAATATTACACTCTGAAAACTACAATGAGTTGCTGAAAGAAATTTTAAAAGACCCAAATAAATGGAAAGTCATTCTATGTTTATGGACTAAATGGCTTAATTATTAAGATGTTAATGACTCCCCAAATGGATCCACAGATTCAAGTCAATCATTTAAAAAATCCAAACAGGCTTTTTTGTGTGTGCAGAAATTGACAAGGTGGAATATTTATATATGAAAGTTTAGAGACCCAGAATAGGCAATACAACCTTGAAAAGAAAGAACAAAGTTAAAGGACTCACCAACTTAAAAACTTACTACAAAGCTAGTAATCAAGACAGTATGGTACTGGCATAAGGATAAACATATAGATCAATGGAATAAAATTGAGAGCCTAAAAGTAAATAATTACATTTACAGTAAATGATTTTCTACAATGGCATGAGGAGAATTCGATGAAGATAAAAATAGTCTTTTCAACATTTGGTCCTAGGACAACTTGGTGTCCACATGCAAAAGAATGAAGTTGGACCCCTTCCTTACACCATATATAAAAATTAACCAAAATGAATCACAGATCTACATGCAAGAGCTAAAACTATAACACTTTTAGAAGTAAATATTTGACTTTGTTAGGCAATGGATTCTTAGGTAGGACACTGAAAGTGCAGGCAACAACAACAAAAAATATATAACTTGGATTTTATTGTAATTATAATTTTTGTGCTCAAAGGATACCATAAATAAATTTAAAAGATAGCTTACAAAAATGGGAGAATATATTTGTAAATCATATACCTGGTAAGGGACTTATATCTAAATTATATAAAACACTTTTATGACAATAATAAAATAATAATCCAATTAAACAATGGGTAAAGGATCTGAAGAGATTTCCTCAGGCCTGCAAGAAAGGCAGGAGAAGGCCCATCTATTTTTTTCAGAATGATGCCTAGATGTGACCCAAACTCCTGAGGAGGAAGCCAGCCTGGGGAGTGTGCAGCAGAAGATACCTAGAGCTGGGTATGCCCTATTTGGTTAAGTGGGACAAGATGACTTGACATCCAAATTTTATTGTCAGATCCAAGATGGCAGAGAAGTAAGTGGAAGCTACATTAACTTTCTCCCAGGACCAATCAGGAATTACAACTAAATTGTAGAGAAATCATCCAGAATAGCCAACTGAACACTATCTGGGGGGAACCTTATAATCATGGGCAGATGGAAGAAACCACTCACTATGATGTGACTGGTAGGGAGTATGGAGGAGGTGCGAGAGGGCTGGTTGGGCTCCCATAGGCAACAGCTAAAGTTCCAGAGGGATACTTCAGTGGCTGGGCGCTTCCCCCCTGAGAAAGTGGGGTCTGAAACCCAAGCTGGGCTCCCTAGCCTACAGCACCAGAGCCAGAAAGAAACCAAGAAAACATCCTGCTGTGAAAAGGAGCAGGATTTTTGTCTGCCAGGGAAAGATAGCTGGAATTGCAGAGAGCCTCTTAAAGGGCCAACACAAAAAATTTTGTTTGCACCCACTTACCCTGGGCTCTGGCAGAGTGAAGGCAGAGAGGACTAGCGACACTTGAGGAGAGTCTGGGGCTGTTGGCTCTGGGGAGAGACTGAAGGAACAACTATCAGGATTCCTATGCTGAGTCATTCCCCGTACTGCAGGAGCCATTACTCTTAGGCAGAGCACTCCTCTCTGAGTGGCATCAGCATGAGAAGAAGAAATAGCCCTGCCCACAGGAATTACTCTGCCCCATCCTGTGGTTCTTAAGCCAGACTACTGATCACACATTGATTAGATTAACAGTGTAGCAACTGATTAGTTTAGCATCTAAGGCATAAAATACAAAGAAGCAGCCAAATGGGAAGGCAAAGAAACAGACCCCAAATGAAAGAACTAGATAAAATGGAGGCAAGAAGTTTATCAGATAGAGTGTAATAATTATAAGGATACTCAACAGCATGAAAAAAGACATAGAAACCAAAAAAAAAAAAAAAAAAAAGGACCAGTTAGAAATAATGAATGCAATATCTGAGATAAATAATACACTAGAAAGACTAAACAGTAGGTTAGATGAAGCAGAGGATTGAATTAGTGTTTTGGAAGTCAAGGTAGGAAAAAACACCCAGACAGAGCAGCAAAAAGAAAAAGAATTTTAAAAAATGAAGAGAGCTTAAGAAACATTTTGGACAACATGAAATGTAACAACATCTGCATCATGGAAATACCAGAAAGAGAACAGAGTGAGCAAGGTATTGAGAACCTATTTGAAGAAATAATGACTGAAAACTTCCCTAATCTGGTGAAGGAAAATATCACACAGCCCAGAAAGCTCAGAGAGTTCCAATCAAATTGGACCCAAAGAGGTCTATACTGGGACACATCATAATTGAAATGACAAGGCTTAAAGACAAGGACAGAATCCTAAAAGCTGAAAAGAAAAGCAGGTAATTACCTACAAGGAAGCACCAATTAGACTGGCACATGATTAATCAACAGAAACATTTCAGGCCAGAAGGGAGTGGCATGAAATAGTCAAGGTGATGAAAAACAAGGACCTACAACTAAGGCTACTTTACCCAGTGAAGCTATCTTTTAAAATCAAAGGAGAAATAAGGAGCTTCCCAGACAAGAAAAAGCAAAAGGAGTTTGTTTACAGCAAACCAGTCCTGCAACAAATGTTAAAGGGCTTGCTTTTAGAAGAAGAAGAAGAAAAAGTGAAAGAAAAATGGATTAGAGTAGATATTTCTCCAAAGAAGATATGCAAGTTGTCAAAAGCATATGCAAAGACCTTTAGCTATGAGGGAAATACAAATAAAAACTATGAAATATTAACACTCATTACGATGATTATAAAAAATGACAATAACAAATGTCGGTGAGGATGTGGAGAAATAAAAATCCTCATACACTACTGGTGGGAAATTAAATATTTAAAGTCATTTCAAAAAAGAGTCTAGCAGTTCTTCAAAAAGTTAGAGTTGCTAAATGGTTTAGCAATTCCACTCCTAAATACATACCCAAGAGAAATGAAAACATACACTCATCCCAAAACAATGTTCCTAGCAGCCTTGTTCATAATGGCCAAAAAGTAAAAACAACCCAAATATTCATCAACTGATGGATGGGGAATAAAATATGGTATATTCATACAATGGAATATTATTCTATTCAAACATAAAAAGAAATGATAATATGCTACAGTATGGATAAATCTTGAAAGCACTGTGCAAAGTGAAAGAAGCCATTCACAAAGGACCACACAGTGTGTGATTACAGTGATATTAAGTGTCCAGAATAAGCAAATATATAGAGACAGAAATTAGATTTCTCAATGCCCAGGGATGGAGAATTTAGTTGTGGGGGAAGGATGTGAAATGACTGGTACAAGTTTCTTTTGGGACTAATTTCTAAAATTGAATGTGGTAATGATAATATAACTACATAAATATACTAAAACCATTGAATTGTACATTTTAAATGAGTGGATTATATCATATTCAGATTATATTTCAATCAGTTTATACACATGAGAAAATATGTCAGCTAAAAGAGAATGGCCAGTGAAAAAATACAATAAAAATCATCCCTGGAGTTATATTCATGAAATATTTGACATATTTGTGCTGCTTAAAATATAATCTCCCTAATATCCTCTTCAAATTCAGGATTTTCATTTTACAGCAGAAATTAAAGAAGCCTCACCAAGAAAAAAGGAATTAACATTTAATATATAAGACCAGTAAGTGGGTTCTAATTCAGGCTTGGATTTACCATTCCCAGGCCTCATTACCTTATCTATAAATAAAAATAATAATAAAATTTGTTGAGAAGATTACGGTTATAAATATACCTGGCATATTGAAGATACTTAAAAACATTAATTTCCTCTCTTCCTTTGGTGTGGCAGGAAACTCAATTAAACAGCCTAAGATGCTATAGCGTACAAGAAAATATTTCTTCAACTTTCCTCAATAGAGCCAAATCTACCATCTTGTTCCATATTGTCATTTTCTCAAATTCACCATGTATGCTCTGCTGGTATTCTGGGGGAAGCATAATTTGCTATCAGCATGATAGTATGTATATAATCAAGAAAATTATGTTGTTTCATTTAAAGGAGAAAGAAAAACTCCCTACTACCACCACTCACACTACCAAATAACATCAGCCCACTGCTTCCAGATTTCAAAATAAATAATGTGAGAAAGATAAAGAAAATGATTTCCTCAGAAAAAGTAACAGTCAGCTTTGAACCTAGAAGTGGTCCTAAAGTAGAATTTGATATAAAATCCTGTGAGTGCAGCCTAGTGCTGAAAAGAAGTATAAGGTGTTCCAGAAGGATCTAGAGCAAGAGGACCTAACTTTGTCCAGCTCTTAAAGTAGCTGCATCATCGTTTCTGTGTCCTCCCACCCCTCCCCACCAAATGACTTGAAATGGGTTGTTTGAAGCTGGTCTTTTAAACAATCATTGGCTGTCTTTAAAAAGTTTTAAAGGGCCATCTCAGTAAAAGTGAAATCAATTTTTTTTTTCAGTCCAGGCTTTTAGCAGATAATGTCTCCGCATAAATCATGAGAATAATGATACTGGAATAATTCATCATCTCGTTACATTTACATATGATGCTCCACATTGTTCTGAGGCAAAGGTTATTTTTCTTCCCTGGGATTCCATCCAGAAACAAATAAAAGACCAACGAACCAGCCATTTATAGAAGCCATTGTGGATCCCTTTTCTGTCTGTCAGCTACTTTTTCTTTACAGTTCTTCTGAACACACACTGCAGCAATATATCCTTCCAGCTCAAGCATTTCAATAACCTTTAAAACATTATTTGTTGAAGAGGGTCCCATCTAGGTTGAAGATATTTTCTCTACTCTGGGCTTCATTTTCCATCAGTGCCAAGTCCAAGGTTATTTGTAAAACAATCAAGTATTTATTGAGTATCTGCTACATTTCTAGTTTGGCACTGGATGCTGGCGATATACATGAAAGTAAACACAAATATGGTCTAATCTCATTGAGTTTGCATCACCTGGGGGAAGATGATCAAGGAACTCTTCAAAAATAATTATGCCATCTTCACTAGTAGTATTGGAAAAGTTTTACAAAGGATGCTGTTAATAGGAGAAACTCCTACCTGATCAGGTGGGGCATGGCTTCTGGAAGGCAATCATGGGAGTGATGTTTCAGGTAAGATATAAGGGTCAGGTATTAAAATTAGAGCACACTGCTAAATAAATACTTGATGAAAGAATGAATGAATAAAAGAACAAGAAAAAAGTGCGTGCATAAATAGTTCAGGTAATGGCTTCAAATTTTGAGGACATATTCTTTACCTAATCAAGAAAAGTTGAATTAGTGAACTGTCACTGAAGACCTTTCTAGGGCTGCAGCATAACCTCTTCACCACAAACTCCTACCATTTATATGGACTGTGGAATCCTGACCTGGATATGTACTTAGAGGAAAACACACCTGAGTGTGAATTTCAGAGTTCCTTCTTATGGTTAACTTGGTTCAAGTTTTCCTTGAGTGAGTTAATTTCTCAATCTCAATTTCTTCAACTGTAAAATGGGAATTATGAGATTATCTTACGGCTGCTGTGAAGATTAGAAGAGATCATATATGCCAAAGCAGAAAAATACAGGGGTTAAGAAGCTAGGCTAGGTCCCTTAGCAGACTGTGTCTGAATCTCTGCTAGGCCACTATTTAGCCATGTGACCTTGAATAAGTTATAAATAATTATGCTATAACACATCATGTGTTCCTAAAAACCACCATGGTTTGCAAAATCAGCCATAAAAACCACAGAGCTTATGGGGGAAATGAGGCAAGGGACACAATACATGAAAACTTAGCGAAACATTAAAAAAGAGATAGTAATCTAATAAATGGTAGTTTACACTTGTTAAATAGCTGGGAAATACTGTACATAAATGTGACAATAAATACTTCACTTTGTCCTGAAAAAGACCTGGCCCTTGTTTGTGGCAATGGGCTTGGGAGGGTGACAGCTTGTGGGGAGTTGTAAAGTGGCGGAAGCAGGATTATCTGAAATGAGACGGTAAGTTGCAGCACCACATGTGGAGGGTGTCGCTCATGATGCACACGGTGAATGGAAGTGGATGCTGGATGACTGCAGGGTGTGCAGCCATGCGTTCTACATATTTCCACACAGCAAAGTTCAGCAGAGCACAGTTCTGAATTCACTTAGTGTTTCTTGCCTTGAGGACTGAGTGTAGGCAAACACAAAAATCACAACTTTACATTAGGCTCAAATTGTTCCCTAACATAAGTTATGTTGGAGTAAAGAAATGTTATAGCAGACTAAATGTATTCGTATTTATCCTTGTTCTGCCTCAGTTATGATCTGTAAACGGGCAAGTTATAGGGTTGTGACCTTAGTTACACAACATGGTTCCATGGCAAATGTTTAGTACTGGGCTCGATATATAGGCTTGGTGCTATTTCCCTAAGCACTTAACATTGCATGTTGTGTTAAATTTGATTAGGAGGTTTTTACTAGAGGACAAGTGTCACTTCTTGTGAGAAGAGATTTGCCTTTTTTTGCACAGAGCTTGACAGATGCACACTCTCCTGCACACTTCTGATGTATGTACCAAGTCTCCTGTTTCTTAAAAAAACCTGCCTGAGCAGGGAGACAACAGGCCATGTCCTCAGGGAGGAGGCAGCAAGAAGATATGGCCTCAGTGATTCTTTAGATTCAGAGAGGAGATATGGACCACAGTTGAATGTTCCATGACCCACCTAGAGGGTAGTCCTACCTTAGTCCTGGCCTCATATCTAGCTGCTCCTGCCTATGGTGCTGGAGTAGGTCACAGAAGTCTGCTGCAGCTGTAATCCACTTCTTGGTGAACCTCCAAATTGAACCTGAATTCCAGAGGTTACCCCATCAATGATCACAGTCAGCCCAGCATGCTATCCTTTTGGGTAGCTGCAGACCATAGGCTTAGGACAGATGCGAGGGGCCAGGGCATGACTCACAGGCTACGGTGAGCTGAGCTAGAAAACAAAGGCCACAGGCTTGTGTGAGGTGTATGCAAACTGTTTGCAGGAAACTTATGAGGCATCAGTGCAGGCAGATATGTGGGCTCCCCTCAACTTGTTTGCTTCCAGCTAGATCTCCCATAAGCTTCTGAGTCATTCACTCTGTTTGTTTGTCAGGGACTTCCACCCCCACCGATTATGTGGGCACAGTGCTACCTCCTCCTTGGCCTCTATCCCCAGAAAGCCCTCTTTAATTTCACATATCCCACTCTCCTTCCAACAGTGACCTCAACCCACACAACTCCATTGCTGCCTTCCATCATCACTTCTGGCTCCAAACTCAACCCTTATAAGGTTATTATTAACTCCTGATGCTTCCTCCTGATAATCCCTGTGGCCTCTTGATCTCTGATTATTGTCTTTGTACACTCATCTCCCATCACCACATCTTGTAACAGAAAGGCAGTATAATTAAGAGCATAGACTTGGGAGGCCGATAGATCTGAACTGGTATTCTGTTTTTTCTACTTATAAGATGAAAGATACTTCTCTGAGATTTAGTTTTCTCATCTGCAAAATGGGAAGAGGGGTAGTTGCGTCCCTGGAGTTGCTATAAGGATTAAATGAGATAGTATCTGTGGAACACTCAACACAGTACCTGACACAGATTAAATATTCCATAAATGTAACTGTTGTGATTATTAGGTTTAACTTCTTGCAAACAGCAGTCATGGCCTCAATTCACTTAGTAGGATATCACAAATATTTACTAAATAAATGAGTTATCACTTGTCATTAATGCTGAGTGTCCCAGTTTATTTTTATATGAATGTTTCATTCATTCATTCTCATGAATTTTCTAATATTTGCCAGGCCCAAGTAGGGAAAGAAGGGACAGAAGATAGTAGTAAACAGAATAGAGAGTCCTGGAGGTTCAAATCCCCCAGAAGAAATGTATTGCAGGGAATTTACCCATTTTTGATTTTTTGCCCCAGGGATATGTCTCCTGAAAAAGTTTTAGCATGAATTTATTTTCTTCAAATGTGTATATTTGAGTATATTAGGAAACAAAATATTGATTTTTGACTCACAATATGATGCATTCCATATACAAAGCATTAATGAACTCATGTGCAAACCCCAAATGCTGAAACTCTGAAATAAATTAGGGAGTATAACTAAAAGTCAACTGCTAAAATGATTCTACTCCTTGACCTTGGTCTTTATGAGATTTGTAGTCTGTAAGATTTTAAGGATGAACTTAAAGGCTGCCCTACATTTTGACCATATTCTCTACTTAATGCAAAAGGTCTATTGATATTCAAGAAGCATGGATGAATGGTTTCATGATGAAAGAACTAGCTTAATTGAATGGGCATATATTATACAGAGCTGAGTTTCTCAAATGGTAGATTTCAGAGACAGCTCTAATGTTGTTTTTTTTTGTTTGTTTGTTTGTTTTATCTTGTTTAACAAGAATCTCCAGTTGATTTTGACACTGGCAGTATACACAGACTGCAGTTTGAGAACTACTGCTTTAGAGAAGGGAGAAGGACTGGTTTCTGAGAGTCATAGAAATAAGTTCAAAATGGATATGAATAAGGGTGCCAGGCACTGTGAGTTGGGATCATATGAATTTGTACCATGGGATTACCACTCATGTGGTATCATGACTTGGCACTTTGAGTTACAGTCTGAATTGCTCCAAATTTGCATTTTCACGAGTCCGAAAAGTATAAAATCCACTTCCTTAGGCTTTTAGCTTTATTAACTCAGACTCAATCCACAGTGCCTCTATAGAACTGTGTTAATGGAAATAACTGAAAATACTATTTTTAAGGCATTTACAGTTTATTTAGAGAGACAACATATGTTCCTATAAAACTTTCAAATCTCAGCATGGGCTAGGAGTTAATGAACTATATGAACTACAAAGATAATAAATGGAATGGGAATTCGAAGTAGGAGAGATGTGGTCCAACTAAACTGGTTAGTGGTAGACCAAGTCAGAGGTAAGGGACCAACTTATCTGAGCTCTAAAAGAGATAAAGGAATAAGTTAAAAATAGGGCATTCCTGTGGGAACTACAGTATGAATTGTGCAGGACAGCATGAAAGGGTGTTGGCTTGGTGTTTCTGTTAGACATTGGTTTTCAAATGGGGCACAACCACCAGGAAGCTTTTTTAGAAGTTTGTGGAAATGATTTAGGTTGTCACATTTGGTAGGCTACTACTGGCATTTAGTGGGTGGAGTCTGGAGGTGCAAGCCATTCTGCAATGGATGAGATGAATACACAAAATAGAAAACTGGCCTGTGTTCTGTATGACTTTAAAATGTCCTAATGGGCATTCATTTGATTGAAAAACCTATGTATGATTATCTTAATGTAGAAACTAGATTAGATATGTGACAAACAGTAAGTATAGATAAATAGATGATAGGTAGATGGTTTAATAACGTTATATATTTGCAGGAATGGAACTACAAAGGGTAGGTTATAGTTGATTACCTGCAGAATTTTACCATTATTCATTGCTTACCATTTCAGAAAATCATGTCACCGATGACAATAACATTTTTGACATTAGATTTGAGTATCAGTTTGAGTTTGTTGCTGGCACACTCATAGTAATTCTATGCATGCGAATACAAATATACTTACTTAATTCCCATTTCAAAAGATGACATGGAAAGGGAAAGAATGGGGACATTCTGTGAGAACTCTAACTTCTTAAATTCCAAAGGATTTCTTATAAGTGGATGAAAGCTTCAGTATGTCTTTAGTGTAATCATGCCTAAGCACTTAGATTTTAAAATGTATTATTTTATTATAAGTTAATTTTTTAAATTTCTCCTTTATATTATAGTGAGGTTATGTTAATATCATTCAACTTTTGTATTTAGGTTGATTTTGTTATGAAATATTTGTAACAGAAAGGGGACGTAGGATGTGATAAGAATAAATCTCCTGGATTATGACATCAAGCCTGAGAATTTCAAGGACCTGTTTGTTTAAATTCAGTGGTCAGTGCTGGGATGGTTATGGAGTGGAGGTGAACCTTTGTTCAGCCTTTGATATTACTTTCCTAGTGCCAAGGTAACATCTCTTCAAATATATCAATTTTTAGTCATCTATTTTAACAAGAGGTAGATAGGCCTTTAAAATTTTCTTGCAATATTTAAATAAGCTATATCTGATACAAATGTTTATGGAATAACAAATTTGGCCAAGCAACCAGCTGTTGTAAGACTGCCTTCTCAGCATTTTTAGTGGCTCAAAAATGTTTCCCTCATACTTAGACACTACAGCATCAAAGGGGCATCCACTGGAAGATTTATCTGAACAAACCATTTTGGTGATAAGTAAAGAACACAACCCAACAGTCTTTTTCCAACCTCCACTTATGTTTTTAAGCTCTACAGAGTTTCTTTTTTACAAGTAATGCTTCCCCCACCCCTTGACAGACAACTGATGCTTCCCAGAACTCTATGCTTCTCCAGAAACTATCCCGCAGGCAATCTGAGGTCCACTTAAACCAAACTTTGGCAAGAGGGAGAAATGTCATGTTTCCTCAAGGACGTAATGAAATCACAAAGCATGGGAAAAAGTCCCTAACAGTTGGAGTTAGAGTTGGTCATAAATGTTGTTAGAGAATTGGTGTCAGGGCAAATCCTACTCCTGGCTTCGCAATATATGAGGATGGCAGCATGTATCACAGCTGCTTAGAATATTTTACTCATAAAAGCATTGCTTTTACTTAGAACATGAATAATTTTTTGTTACTTTAAGAAGCATAAGAATAAAACCACAAAAGAAAATTAATAGTATTTGGTTATAGAAGCATGAACTGTGTATTTCTGTTAGGTGTCTAATAAAATGATTATCTAGACTCATTTTCAAAGGTCCCCTGGTTATTATTCAAGTTGAGTTTCTATCTTGAGGGACAAAAAAACAAAAACAAAAACAGGAAACAGCAAATGTGGTGCTCATTTTATTTTGGGATTGCAGCCAGATGCCACATTTGTTCTTTTGGGGTCTGTGATGCCCATTAAGAAGGGGCTGCCTATACCACAAATGGAATGCAAAATAAGTAAGTAAATAAGTAAATAAAGAAAACAAACTTGTTCATGCTGAACATGCAACTTTGATTGGTCTGAATAAAGCACGCCTGCATTTCTCCTAGGAAATGCTTTGTGAAACGTGGTACACCCAGGGACTTCAATCCAAGAGCCATTGAGTATGGCTGCCTGCTGCTGAATACATCAAATGGACTAACTCATTTTGGTTTGGGTTTTAGCTTTCTAGGGAGTTGTCTTGGCATCAAGTAGACCTTGGATAATATTATCAACTAGGCAATAGTCAACACTAGGCTCAAGTTTAGGAACTTAGGCTCTGCAGGCTAACAGAC
The DNA here is from genome assembly GCF_987537825.1 of Furipterus horrens. Classification (NCBI taxonomy): domain Eukaryota; kingdom Metazoa; phylum Chordata; class Mammalia; order Chiroptera; family Furipteridae; genus Furipterus; species Furipterus horrens. Next base: position 85,442,560 of record NW_028327177.1, read on the forward strand.
TTGGGTTTGAAACCACAGGCTCTACTCATGAGCTAGATGCCTTTGGAGAAGGCAATACAAAATCAATAGCAATGATAATATTATATGAAATGTCTTAAACATAAATAAAACTAGAGAAAATAATACAGTAAATCCTCACTTAACATTGTTGATAGGTTCTTGGAAACTAATTCAAGCAAAATTAATATAATGAAACAACTTTATCACAGGCTAATTGAAAGGAATAAGAGTAACGTGTTTACAGCATATCTCTGGTCATAAAAATATCATCAAAGTTTTTAATGAATGTCAAAAACATTTTTAATATTAAACATTGATATAAATGTGAGCTATACAGATATTTAAGAAAGATGAATAAGGACTTCTGACCAAGATGGAGGCCTAGACAGACATGCTGCATCTCCCTCCACAACTAAGAAGGAATACAACTACCTCAGAACTAGAGGCAACAAGAAGTTCCAGAAAGTTGAGCTGTATGGAAGTCCAACAACCAGAGATATAAAGAAGAAATACTCATCCAGACAAGTAGGAGGGGCGGAGCCAGGGCAGAGATGATGTGGTGTGGTGGCAGTGGCAGCTTTGGCAGCAGCAGACCAGTGGAAAGCGTAGTCACAGGTTTTAAAAACTAGGTAGGGACACCTGGAAAGCGCTCCCAGCACCAGACCAGACCACACAGCTCATGCCCAGTGCAAGGGAAAATAAAGCCTCATTGTTTCTGACTGTGCAGACCAGTGGGGGTTCAAGTGGAGGAGAAGACTGCCAGTCTGCTTGCTTTTTTCTTTAGCCAAAAATAAAATTTCATTTACTGAATATTTATTTGGGGCCAACAAGTTGAGTTTCTGTTGATCTTAGAGTGCTAAGAAGCCTGAAGTTCAGGGTGTAAAGGCACTTGCTTCAGGTGTTCTAGTCCAGAATCTACCTGACTGCAAGGGGAGGAACTCTTCTTTTTTTTCTTTAATTTTCCTTTTATTGTTTTCCTATTACAAATGTCCCACTTTTTCCCTCACTGCTACCACCCACCCAGCCAAACCCTTCTCCCACAGCCAATCCCCACCATATTGTCCATGTTCATGGGTTATTTATATTAGTTCCTTTACTAAACCCTTCCCCTACTAACCCTCTTCTCTCCCTCCCTCCTGATAACTGTTACTCTGTTTTGTGTTCAATTTTGTTCATTTGTTTGTGTTGTTCATTAGTCTCCTGTATTGGGTGATAGTATATGGTATTTTTCTTTCATGCCTGGCTTATTTCGCTAAGCATAATTCTCTAGTGTTCCATCCATGTTGTCACAAATGGCAGGAGTTCCTTCTTTCTTTCTGCTACATAGTATTCCATTGTGTAAATGTACCACAGTTTTTTAATCCACTCATCTACAGATGGGCACTTAGGCTGTTTCCAGCACTTGGCTATTGTAAACAGTGCTTCTATGAACATAGTGGTGCATAGGTTCTTTTGAACTGGTGTTTCAGGATTCTTCAGGTATAATCCTAACAGTGGAATCACTGGTTCAAAAGGCAGTTCCCGTTTTTAGTTTTTTGAGGAAATTCCACACTGTTTTCCATAGTGGCTGCACCAGTCTGCGTTCCCACCAACAGTGCAGTAGGGTTCCTGTTTCTCCACATCCTCACCAGCGGTTGTTTACTGATTGGTTGATGATGGCCATTCTGACTGGTGTAAAGTGGTATCTCATTGTGGTTTTTATTTGCATCTCTCTGATAGCTAGTGATGCTGAGCATTCTTTCATATGCCTATGGACCCTCTGTGGATCATTTTTGGAGAAGTGTTTGTTCAGGTCCTTTGCCCATTTTTTAATTGGGCTGTCTGTCTTCTTGGTGTTGATACATGTAAGTTCTTTGTATACTTTGGAGATTAATCCCTTGTCTAAGGTATTATTGGCAAATATGTTTTCCCATATGGTTGGTTCCCTTTTCATCTTGCTGATGTTTTCTTTTGCTGAGCAGAAGCTCTTTAGTTTGATGTAATCCCTTTGTTTATTTTTTTTTTCCTTTATTTCCCCTGCCTTAGGAGATATATCGCTGAAAATATTGCTACATGGGATAGCTGAAATTTTCCTGCCTATATTTTCCTCTAGAACTTTTATAGTGTTATGACTTACATTTAAGTCTTTGATCCATCTTGAGTTTATTCTGGTATGTGGTGTAAGTTGGTGCTCTAGTTTCATTATTATGCACATCCCTGTCCAATTCTCCCAGCACCATTTGTTGAAGAGGCTCTTCTCACTACATTTTATGTTTCTTCCCCCTTTGTCAAATATTAGTTGACCATATAGACCAGGGTTTATTTCTGGGCTCTCTATTCTGTTCCATTAATCTATATGTGTGTTCTTATGCCATTACCAGGTTGTTTTGATTACAGTTGCTTTGTAGTATAATATGATATCAGGTGTTGTGATTTCTCCTACTGTGTTCTTCTTCCTTAAATAGCTGTGGCTATTCAGAGTCTTTTTTGGTTCCATAAAAATATTTGAGTTATTTGTTCTAGGTCTGTGAAATATGTCACTGGTATTTTAATAGGGATTGCAGTGAATCTATAAATTGCTTTGGGTAGTATGGACATTTTGATGATGTTGGTTCTTCCCATCTATGAACATGGTATATGCTTCCATTTATTTGTATCTTCCTGAATTTCTTTCTTCAGTGTTATGTAGTTTCCCAAGTACATATCTTTTATCTCTTTGGTTAAGTTTATTCCTAGGTACTTTTTTTTCTTGTGGCTATAGTAAATTGGAATTTTTTTCTAGTTTCCATCTCTGATATTTTATTGTTGGTGTACAGAAATGCCTTCAATTTCTGAATATTGACTTTATACCCTGCTACTTAGCCAAATTCACTTATTAGGTCGAGTAGTTTTTCGTGGAGTCTTATGGTTTTCTATGTACACTATCATGTCTTCTGCAAATAATGCCAGCTTTAATTCCTCTTTTCCAATTTGGATGCCTTTTATTTCTCTAATTATTGTGGCTAGAACTTTCTAGACTATTTTGAATAGGAGTGGAGAGAGAGAACATCCTTGTCTTGTTCCTGATCTCAGGGGAAATGCATTTAGTTTTTGCCTATTGAGTATGATGTTGGCTTCAGGTTTCTCGTCTATGGCCTTTAGTATGTTGAGGTATGCTCCCTCTATTTCCACTTTGCTGAGAGTTTTCATCATAAATGGATGTTGTACTTTATCAAATGCCTTTAGAGCAACTATTGATATGATCATGTGGTTTTTGTCTTTCATTTTGTTTATGTGGTGTATTATGTTTATTGACTTGCAAATATTAAACCATCCTTGCATCCCTGGAATGAATCCCACTTGATCATGGTATATGATCTTTTTTAATGTGTTGCTGGATCTGGTTTGCCAATATTTTGTTGAGGATTTTAGCATCTATGTTCATCAGCGATATTGACTTGTTGTTTTCTTTCTTTGTTGTGTCTTTACCTGGTTTTTGAATTGGGGTAATACTGGCTTCATAGAAAGTGTTTGTGAGTCTTCCCTCTTCTTGGATTTGTTGGAATAGTTTGAGAAGGATAAGAATTAGTTCTTCCCTAAACGTTCTGTAATATTCACCTGTGGAGCCATCTGGTCCAGTGCTTTTGGGTGCCAAAAGTTTTTTGATTACTACTTCAATTTCACTAGTTGTTATCAGTCTATTTAGGCTTTCTGCTTCTTTCTGACTCAGTCTGAAAGAGTATATGTTTTCAGAAATTTGTCCATTTCATCTAGGTTGTCAAATTTCTTGTCATACAGTTATTCATAGTAATTTCTTACAATCCTTTGTATTTCTCTGGTATCAGTTGTGATTTCACCTCTTCCATTTCTGATTTTGCTTATTTGAATCCTCTCTCTTTTTTTCTTGATGAGCCTGGTTAAAGGCTTGTTGATTTGTTCATCTTTTCAAAAAAAACAGCTCCTGGTTTTGTTGATCTTTTGAATTGTTTGTTTAGTCTCTATGTCATTTAATTCTGCTCTGATCTTGATAATTTTCTTCCTTCTACTTACTCTGTGCTTTGTTTGTTGTTGTTCCTCTAGTTTTTGTAGCTGTAGTGTTATATTTTTTATTTGAGATTCTTCTGTCCTTTTTAGCTAGACTTGTATTTCTATGAACTCTCTTCTCAGGACTTTTTTCTTTGCTGTGTCTCATAGTTTTTTGGCTGTTGTGGGTTGAATTTTATTTGTTTCCAGAAATTTTTTGATTTCTTCCTTGATGTCATTGTTAACCCATTTATTATTTAATAGCATGTTATTCATTCTTCATGAGTTTGAATATTTTTGAGTTTTTTTCTTGAGGTTGATTTCCAATTTTAAGCCATTATGATCTGAGAAGATGCTTGATATAATTTCAATTTTCTTGAATTTGTTGAGGCTTGTTTTGTGTCCTACCATGTGGTCTATCTTTGAAAATGTTTCATATGCACTTGAAAAGAATATATATTTTGCTTCTTTGGGGTGAAAAGTTCTATATATTATCAACTAAGTCCATTTGATCTAGAGTGTTGTTCAATGCCTCAATATTCTTGGTGTTTCTTTGCTCCGAAGATCTGTCTGCTGTTGACAATGGGGTGTTAAAGTCATCTACTATGAGTGTGTTGCTGTTGATATCCTTATTGTAGTCTTCCAAGATTTTTGTTATGTATTTTGGTGCACCTCGTTGGGTGCATATATGTTTACCAGGGTTATGTCTTCTTGATACATTGTTCCTTTAAGTATTATGAAATGTCCTTCTTTGTCTTTTTTTTTTTTTTTTTGGTCTTTGCTGTAGAATCTGTTTTGTCTGATATAAGTATTGCTGCCCTAGCCTTGTTTTCATGTCCATTTGCTTGGAATACTTTTTCCCATCCCTTAACTTTCAGTCTGTGGAGATCTTTTGTTCTGAGGCGTGTCTCTTGTAAACAGCATATATGTGGGTCATGTTTTCATATCCATTCCACTACCCTGTGTCTTATGATTGGAGCATTTAATCCATTTACACTTAAGGTTATTATTGACAGGTATTTATTCATTTCCATTTTTACCTATGTTCCTCTCCCTCTCTCCTTTTCTTCTTCTTCTTAAAGCAGGCCCTTTAACATGTCTTGCAATGCTGCTTTGATGGAGATGTATTTTTTTCATCTTCTTTGTCTGGGAAACTCCTTATTTCACATTCCATTTTGAAACAGAGTCTTGCTGGGTAGAGAAGTCTTGGTTGTAGGCCTTTGTTTTTTATTGTTTGAAATATTTTTTGCCATTCCCTTCTGGCTTGTAGTGTTTCTGTTGAGAAATCAGCTGATAGCCTTATCAGAGCTCCCTTGCATTTTATTTGCTGTTCTTCTCTTGCTGCCTTTAGGATTCTTTCTTTGTCTTCGAATATTGCCATTTTAATTATGATGTGTCTTGGTGTGGGACTCCTTGAATTCAGCCTCATTTGGATCCTTTGTATTTCCTGTACTTGTGAGAGTTTTTCTCCCCTCATGATTGAGAAGTTTTCTGTCATTACTTTTTCAATCAGATTTTCTATCCCTTGCTCCTCTTCTTCTCTTTCTGTTATCCCTATGATATGGATATAATTATGATTCATGTTTTCCTGAAGCTCTCTTAAACCGTCTTCATTCCTTTTAGTCTTTTTTCATTTTCTTGCACTGTATGGGAATTTTTTCTACGTTGTCCTTTAACTCACTGATCTGATCCTCTGCTTCATTTAGCCTGCTTTTGATTGCTTCTACTGTGTTCTTCAGTTCAAAAATTGCATTCTTCATTTCTTCCGGGCTCTTATTGATAGTTCTTATGTCCTTTTTCTTGCTAGTGTAGTTCTCAGTAAGTTCCTTGTAGCTTCCCTGGAGTTTGTTGTAGTTTTCTCTAAGTTTGTTGAGTTCGTTGAGCTTCCTTTTTACCATTGTTTTGAATTCCATGTCTGATAGTTTACTTGCTTCTCCTTCATCTATCCCTCCTTCTTGGAATTCCTCCTTTCCTTTTGATGGGGTGTTGTTTCTTTGTCTCTCCATTTTAGGTGGCCCTTTTGTTTGTTTCCGCTTCTTATATTGATCCGATTTTATTTCCTGCCTTTGTGGTGTGACCTTCTTCTAGGCAGTTGTTGAGTTGCTGCCTCTGGCTGATGTCACTTGGAGGTGAGTTGTCTGTTTTAGAGATTTCTCCCATAGCACTGGGGATGAGTTTGCACTGGGATCCGGTCCACTGCTCTCTAAGCTCTTTCTTCAGGACCAGTGCCTAAAACTATTCGAAAGCGTCTCTAGTTCACTTCACCCTCCTTTGGCCAAAGCCCGGGTTGAGTGCACTCCCTTGCACAGGCCAAGGGTGGGGCAAAGGTGGGCCAGCCAGGTGCCAGGGCAGGTGGGCCTGAGTCACTCCTTTGCACAAGCCTGGGGTGGGCTGAGGGTGGGCTGGCAGCAATCAGAGGCGGGCAGACCCATGGTCACTCCTGTCTGCCCGCTCCAGGTGGTGTGGGGCAAGTGCAAGTGTGCTTCTGTGCGTGCTCTCCTCAAGAATCTCACCCTACCCCTAGCCTTTCCTCTTCTATCTGCAAAAAACAATAATAATAATTAAAAAAACCCAAACACACACACACACACACACACACACACACACACACACACACACACACACACTATGCTGCTCCTTGCCTCTCAGAGTCAGACACCAGCTGGCCAACTCCTGGCTCTGCCAGCAGGAACAGCTTCGATCTCCACCACCAACTCCTCTCAGGGGAAACCTAGGGGCATTGAAAAATCTTTGTGCACTGCCTGCCACAGCCTGGGTAGCCAAGCCAGCCAGAATTCATGTCTCACCTGTTTCTGCTCCATGATCCTCTCCAGACAGGCCACTCCGAGGCTGTCTGCTCTGCTGCCAGTAGTGCCAAAGCTCAACTCCTGCCAGTATCCAGATGTTAACTGGGATGCTCTGTCCACAATTAACCAAAAATACAGACTGCTCTCATGAGCAAGCAAGCACAGCCTCCCCTCACTCTTCCGCCATCTTCCCCCTTCCTGATCAGGGTTTGAACTGACAACCTAGGTATGTGCCCTGTCTGGGAATGGAACCAGCAACCTTTTGGTGTATGGGATGACACTCCAGCCAACTGAGCCACCTGGCCATGGATGGCCAAGCTTTTAAAGAAGTTCTTTAGGGAGATGACTCTCCTTGAAAAAATAGTAGGTACAATAAAATAATAAGTTTATGGCTAGAAAATCTTACCCCAAGGGAAGAATATCCTTGTGCCTTAGGTCTCTGGGCCACTAACACTAAATGATCTAATTAAGATCAGTCCCGCCATTTTCTTTTGCCAATCAGTTCTCAAAGGCCTTCCTGGTAGTGAATGAAAACATTCTTTTGGTGCCAGAAATAGTTGTTGCTGTTGGGCTAGAATGAAAAACTTTTTGCTGAGCTTCAGAATTCAGAGTGAGTAATTTGCAGAAAGCTCTCAAGGGCCAATCAGATGGGGTTCCCTTGCTTGGAGAGGTGGAAGAGAAGATGAGTTTTTGAAGATGAAAAATATGCTGGATACCCAACCTGCTTTAAAGAGCAGCTCAAAAACAAAACAAAACAACAAACAAATAAAAATGAAGGTGGAGGGATAATGCTGGGGAGAAAAAGTAATAAAGTAATTTCACACTTGATTTTTGATGATTGTTATGATCTTAAAAGAGTCAGTGAGCAGGGTAAATAAGAACATAGAACTTTTTAAAATTCAGAACTAGAGAGGTTTTCTTTTGGACAAAAAAAAAAGTTAATTTTTAAAAGGAGAATTATACCGTAGAACACATGCTTTTAGGTCTCAGTTCTGCCCCTCAAATTTTATGACTTTGGACAAATTTCATAACCCATCCTAGCGTGTTTCCTTGTCTGTGAAATAGAGGTAAAAGTGTCCATTTCATGAGGTTTCTCCATCAAGGTAAAAGAGATAACATAGGCAAATGTATGCATGTTGCTTTAAAATACTGAAGGTAAGTTTGTATCATTATTACTATTATTCTTATGGATTGATTAGTGATGATACTGGAGGGAGGAATTTTTCCAAATAACATTTCTGTTGTCCTTAACTTGGTAATAGGTGAATAATGAACTCGATGTGGAAATCTTTTATTTTTTCTCAAACAACTGAAATTTATTTTCTCACAATCTGGAGGCTAGAAGTCTAAGATCAAGGCTTAAGTAGAATTAGTTTCTTCTTAGAGCCTTTCTCCTTGGCTTGTATTGAATACATGGTCATCTTCTCTCTGTATCTTCACATGGACGTGTCTCTCTATGTGTTTGTGTCCTAATTTCCACTTATTTTTTAAAGTATATTTTATTGATTATGCTGTTACAATCATCCCAATTTCTTACTCTTTTGTTCCCCTCCACCCAGCACCCCCTTTCCCTCCAGCAATCCCACCCCTCTTAGTTAATGTCCATGGATCATGCATATAAGTTCTTTGGTTTCACCTTTTCCTATATTATTCTTAACTTCCCCCTGTCTATTTTGTACCTACCAATTATGCTTCTTAATCCCTGCACCATTTCCCCATTTCTCTTCCTTCCCTCTCACAGCTGATAACCCTCGAAATGATGCTCACACTTATGATTCTGTTCCTATTCTGGTCGTTTGCTTAGTTGGTTTTTGCTTTTATTTTTTAGATTCAGTTGTTGATAGTTGTCAGTTTGTTGTCATGTTAATGTTCATAATTTTTATCTTATTTTTCTTAAATAAGTGCCTTTAACATTTCATACCATAACAGCTTGATGATGATGAATTCTAGCTTTACTTTATCTGGAAAACACTTTATCTGCCCTTCCAGTCTAAATGATAGCTTTGCTGGATAGAGTAATTTTGGTTGTAGGTCCTTGCTTTTCATCCCTTTGAATACTTCTTGCCAGTCCCTTCTTGCCTGCAAAGTTTCTTTGGGAAATCAGTCAACAGTCTTATGGGAACTATTTGTAGGTAACTCTCTTCTTTTCTCTTGCTGCTTTTAAGATTCTCTCTTTATCTTTAACTTTTGGAATTTTAATTATGATATGTCTTGGTATAGTCCTCTTTGCGTCTAGCTTTTTGGGACTCTCTTTGCTTTCTGGACCTGTGTGTCTATTTCCTTTGCCAAATTAGGACAGTTTTTCTTCATTATTTTTTCACGTACTGTTTTTTTTTGCTCTTCCTCCTCTCCTGACATCCATATGATTTGAATGTTGGCACATTTAAAGTTGTCGCAGAGGTTCCTAAGACTCTCCTTGTTTTTTCTCAATTCTTTTTTCTTCATTCTGTACTGATTAACTGTTTATTTCTTCCTTATGTTCCAAGTCATTGATCTGAACCTGTTTCCTTCCCTTCACGATTGGTTTCTGTGAATTTTTCTTTGTTTTGCTTAGCCTAGCCTTCACTTCTTCCTTTCTGTGTTTGCCATATGCAAGCATATTCGTCAAGTCTGTGAGCATCTTTAACACCAGTGTTTTTAACTCTGCATCTGTTAGGTTGACTATCTCCTCATCTATTCTGTTGGCTATCTCCTCATCGTCTGGTTCTTTCACTGGAACCTTGATCTGTTCCCTCTTTTGGGCCGTATTTCTGTATCTCCTCAGTTTGACTACATCCTGTGTTTGCCTCTGTGCCTTAGGTAGAGCTGTGGCACCTGTTACATTGTAAAAATGGAGTCTTAGGTATTCATCAGTATGGGGCACCCTGTTTCACCACGTTGTGGTGCTATATGTGGAGAAAGGGTCTGAGAGGGAACAATGCCACTTGCTCAGCACTCACCCCTTTTTCAGGCACTTCTCCCTCTTCCCATATGAGACTGGCACCTCTCTAGCTGTTACCCAGACTGGTTGGAACATTCTAGGACCATAGGAGCGCTCTAAACAAATGGACTCTGCTGAGAGACTGCCAGTTTCCTCCTCTACCCCAATACCCCACTGGTTTTCACAGTCAGAAACAATGAAACTTTATATTCCCCGGTCTTGGAGCTGTGAGCTGCGTGGCCTAGTGTAGTGCTGGGAGAGCTCCCCAGGTGTCCCTTCCTATCTTTTTCTAATCTGTGACTGTACTTCCTTTTTTTTTAATTTTATTTTTTGGTTTTTTAATTACAGTTGTACCATATTTTCCCCATCGCCCCCTCCACCCAACCCACCCCTTCTCCCACAATTATATCCCTCCCTGTTGTCTATGTCCATGAGTCATTTACACACGTTCCTTGACTAAACCCTTCCCTTACTTATCCCTGTTCTCACCCCCCCCCATTGACTGTTATTCTGTTCCTTGTTGTATTTAGTTCATTTGTCTTTGTTGTTTTTTAGGTTCCTGTATTAAGTGATATAATATGGTATTTTGCTTTCTTTGCCTGGCTTATTTCACTAAGCATAATTCTCTCTAGTTCCATCCACATTGTCGCAAATAGCAGGAGTTCCTTCTTTCTCTCTGCTACATAGTATTTCATTGTGTAAATGTACAAGTTTTTTGATCCACTCATCTACAGATGGGCATTTAGGCTGTTTCCAGCACTTAACTATTGTAAACAAGGCTGCTATGAACATGGGGGTGCATAAGTTCTTTTGAATTAGGGTTTAAGAATTTTTCAGGTATAATCCTAGCAGTGGAATTGTTGGTTCAAAAGGCAGTTCCATTTTTAGTTTTTTGAGGTAATTCCATACTGTTTTTCATAGTTGCTGCACCAGTCTGCATTCCCACCAACAGTGCAGTAAGGTTCCCATTTCTCCACATCCTCGCCAGCACTTGTTGTTTGGTGATTTGTTGATGATGGCCATTCTGACAGGTATAAAGCGTATCTCATTGTGGTTTTTATTTGCATCTCTCTGATGGCTAGTGATGTTGAGAATTTTTTTCATGTGTCTATGGACCTTCTGTATGTCCTCTTTGGAGAAGTGTTTGTTCAGGTCCTTTGCCCATTTTTTAATTGGGTTGTTTGTTTTCTTGATGTTGAGTCGTATAAGCTCTTACATATTTTGGAGATCAGTTCCCTGTCTAAGATATCATTGGCAAATATTTTTTCCCATATGGTTGGTTTCCTTTTCATCTTGCTAATGTTTTCTTTTGCTGAGCAGAAACTCTTTAGTTTGATGTAGTCCCATTTGTTAATCTTTTTCTTTATTTCTCTTGCCTTAGGAGATGTATCTGTGAAAATATTGTTATGTGGGATATCTGAAATTTTCATGCCTATGATTTCCTGTAGGACTTTTATGGTGTCAAGGCTTACATTTAAGTCTTTGATCCATCTTGAGTTTATTCTCATGTGTGGTGTAAGTTGGTGTTCTGGTTTCATTTTTTTCCACTTCCCTGTCCAGTTCTCCCAGCACCATTTGTTGAAGAGGCTCTTCTCACTCCATTTTATGTTCCTTCTTCCTTTATCAAATATTAGTTGACCATAGAGGCCTGGGTTTATTTCTGGGCTCTCTATTCTGTTCCATTGAGCTATATGTCTGTTCTTATGCCAGTACCAGACTGTTTTGATCACAGTGGCTTTGTAGTATTGTTTGATGTCTGGTATTGTGATTCCTCCTGCTGTGTTCTTCTGTCTCAAGATTGCTTTTGCTATTCAGGGTCTTTTTTGGTTCCATATGAATTTTTGGAGTATTTGTTCTAGGTCTGTGAAATATGTCATTGGTATTTTAATAGGGATTGCATTGAATCTATAAATTGCTTTGGGTAGTATGGACATTTTAATGATGTTGATTCTTCCCATCCATGAACATGGTATACGCTTCCACTTATTTGTATCTTCCTGAATTTCTTTCTTCAGTGTTATGTAGTTTTTTGAGTACAGGTCTTTTACCTCCTTGGTTAAGTTTATTCCTAGTTACTTTATTTTTCTTGTTGCTATGGTAAATGAAATTTTTCTTTTAATTTCTATCTCTGATATTTTATTGTTGGTGTACAGAAATGCCTTCAATTTCTGAATAATGACTTTGTACCTTGCTATTGTGCCGAATTCACTTATTAGGTTGAGCAACTTTTTTGTGAGGTCTGTAGGGTTTTCTATGTACACTATCATGTCTTCTGCAAATAATGACAGTCTTACTTCCTTTTTTCCAATTTGGATGCCTTTTACTTCTCTTTCTTGTCTGATTGGTGTGGCTAGGACTTCCAAGACTATGTTGAATAGGAATGGAGAGAGTGGACATCCTTGTCTTGTTCCTGACCTTAGGGGGGATGTTCTCAGTTTTTGCACATTGAGTATGATGTTGACTTCAGGTTTCTCGTATATGACCTTTATTATGTTGAGGTATGCTCCCCTTATTCCCATTTTGCTGAGAGTTTTCATCATAAATGGGTGTTGTACTTTATCAAATGCTTTTTCAGCATCTATTGATATGATCATGTGGTTTTTGTCTTTCATTTTTCTTATGTGGTGTATTACGTATATTGATTTGCAAATATTAAACCATCCTTGCATCCCTGGGATGAACCCCACTTGATCATGGTGTATGATCTTTCTGATGTATTGCTGGATCCTGTTTGCCAATATTTTATGGAGGATTTTAGCATCTATGTTCATCAGTGATATTGGCCTGTAGTTTTCTTTCTTTGTTGTGTTGACCTGGTTTTGGGATTATGGTAATACTGGTTTCATAGAAAGAGTTTGGAATTTTTCCCTCTTCTTGGATTTTTCAAAATAGTTTGAGGAGGGTAGGAGTTAGTTCTCCCCTAAATGTTTTATAAAATTCACCTGTGAAGCCATCTGGTCCAGGGCTTTTGTGTGCTGGGAGTTTTTTGATTACTGCTTCAATTTCACTAGTTGTTATTGGTCTATTCAGGCCTTCTGCTTCTTCTTGATTCAGTTTTGGAAGATTATATGTTTCCAGGAATTTTTCCATTTCCTCTAGGTTGTCAAATTTCTTGCCATACAGTTGTTTGTAATAATTTCTTACAATTCTTTGTATTTCTCTGGTATCAGTTGTGATTTCTCCTCTTTCATTTCTGATTTTATTTATTTGGGTTCTCTCTCTTTTTTTCTTGATGAGACTGGTTAAAGGCTTGTCAATTTTCTTTATCTTTTCAAAGAACAAGCTCCTACTTTTGTTGATTTTTTGAATTGTTTGTTTAGTCTCTCTATCATTTAATTCTGCTCTGATCTTGATGATTTCCTTCCTTCTACTCGCTCTGGGCTTTGCTTGTTGTTCTTCCTCTAGTTCTTGTAGCTCCAGGGGTAAACATTTTATTAGAGATTCTTCTAGCCTTTTAGGTAGGCCTGTATTGCTATGAACTTTCCTCTCAGGACCGCTTTTGCTCTACCCATAGGTTTTGGGTTGTTGTGTGTTCATTATCATTAGTTTCCAGAAACCTTTTGATTTCTTCCTTGATGTCATTGTTAATCCATTTATTATTTAATAGCATGTTATTCATTCTTCATGAGTTTGAATATTTTTGAGTTTTTTTCTTGAGGTTGATTTCCAATTTTAAGCCATTATGATCTAAGAAGATGCTTGATATAATTTCAATGTTCTTGAATTTTTTCAGGCTTGTTTTGTGTCCTACCATGTTGTCTATCTTTGAAAATATTCCATGTGCACTTCAGAAGAATGTATATTTTGCTTCTTTGGGGTGAAAAGTTCTATATGTATCGAGTAAGTCCATTTGATCTAGAGTGTTGTTCAATGCCTCAGTATATTTGGTGTTTCTTTGCTTTGAAGATCTGTCTATTGTTGACAATGGCGTGTTAAAGTCCCCTACTATGAGTGTGTTGCTGTCTATATCTTTCCTGGAGTCTTTCAAAATTTTCCTTACATATTTGGGTACCCCTAAGTTGGGTGCATATATGTTTACAAGGGTTACATCTTCTTGATGGATTTTTCCCTTAAGTATTATGAACTGCCCTTCTTTGTCCCTTTTTATGGCCTTTGCTGAGAAATCTGTTTAGTCTGATATAAGTATTGCTACACCAGCTTTTTTTTCATGTCCATTTGCTTGGAATACTTTTTTTCATCCCTTCACTTTCAGTCTGTGTAGATATTTTGTTCTAATGTGGGTCTCTTGTAGACAGCATATATGTGGGTCATGCTTTCTAATTCATTCAGCTACCCTATGCCCTTTGATTGGAGCATTCAATCCATTTACATTTAAGGTTATTGCTGATAGGTATTTATTCATTGTCATTTCCCCCCTTTGTACTTGTGCTCCTCTCTGTCTTTCTCTGTTTCTTCATCTTCCTAAAGCAGACCTTATAGCATTTCTTGCAATGATGGATTGGTGGAGATGTATTCTTTAAGCCTTCTTTTGTCTTGGAAACTCCTTATTTCACCTTCCATTTTGAATGAGAGCCTTGCTGTGTAAAGTATTCTTGGTTGTAGGCCTTTGTTTTTCATTGCTTGAAATATTTTTTGCCATTTCATTCTGGCTTGTAGTGTTTCTGCTGAGAAATCTGATGATAGACTTATTGGAGCTCCCTTGTATGTTATTAGTTTTTTCTCTCTTGCTGCCTTTAGGATTCTCTCTTTGGCTTTGAATGTTGCCATTTTAATTATGGTGTGTCTTGAAGTGGGCCTGTTGGGGTTCATCTTCATTGGGACCCTCTGTGCTTCCTGGACTTGCGTGACTCTTTCTCTCCTCATGTTAGCGAAGTTTTCTGTCATTAGTTTTTCAAAGTCTTTTTCTCTCCCTTGCTCTTCTTCTCCTTCTGGAATTTCTGTGATACAGATATTATTACATTTCATGTTGTCCTGCAGCTGTCTTAAAACCTCTTCATTCTTGTTCAGTCTTTTTTCATTTTGTTGCACTGTCCTGGAGTTTTTGTCTACATTGTCCTCCAGCTCACTCATCCAATCTTCTGCTTCCTCTAGCCTGCTTTTAATTCCTTCTACTGTGTTCTTCAATTCAGAGATTGTATCCTTCATTTCCTCCTTGCTCTTATTGATAGGTTCTATGTCCTTTTTCATTCTGGTGTAATTCTCAGTAAGTTCCTTGTAGTTTTTCTGGAGTTTCTTGTAGTTTTTCTGGAGTTCTTTGTAGTTTCTGCTGAGCTCATTGTGCTTCTCCATAATCCATGTTTTGAATTCCATTTCTGATAGTTTGTTCCTCTCTATTTCATTTAGCACTCTTTCTGGGGATTCTACCTTTCCTTTCAATGGGGGGTTGTTTCTCTGTCTCCCCACTTTTGTGACTCTTCTTGTTTGTTGCTGCTTCTTAGAATGATCTGCACTTCCTGGATCTGCCCCTGGTCGTGTCAGATCGTGTACCAGTCTGGCCCTAGGCAGCCTGTTGGAGACTTCCAGGGATCTACTGCCTTTGTCTGTCTCCTTTAGTTGTTAATCTATTCAATCTGTGATTAGCCATCAGGCTTAATGACCATGGGTGTGGCAGCTTAATTCCTATAGGCTGGCTTTTGCTTCCCCTCAGGCCGACAACACTCAGAGGGGAATAGTCTGCCTGCAGTACTGGGGATGAATCACCACTGGGACTCGGTCGGCTGCTCCCCCAGTCTCCCCTCAAAGCCACTGCACCATATTCTCCCCAAGCATCGCTAGTCCTCTCTGCCTTCCCTCTGCTTGAGTCCAGGATAAGTGCAGGTCAAAATATTTTTGTATGTTATCTGCTTAAGAGCTCTTTATCTCCAGCTGTTTTTCTTCAGTTAGCAAGAAACCCTGTGGCTTTTCACTTTTCACAGCTGGATACTACTTTATTTTCCACTCTGTTGCTGTAGGCTGGGAAGCCCAGCTGGAGGTTTAGACCCTGCCCTTCTCAGGGGGAACTCCCAGCTGGTGATCAGTCTCTCAGTCCCTTCAGCTGCCCCCCTTGTGAGCCAAGCCAGCCCTTCTGCGTATCTGCACTTCCTACCGGTCACGTTGTGATGTAGCGGCCTTTTCTGTCTCTCTGTGGTTATAAGACTTCTCTCCACCTAGTGTCCGGTTGGTTATTTGAGATGATTTCTCCAAAATTAAGTTGTAAATCCAGACTGGTCCTGGGAGGAGGTTAGTATATCTTCCACTTACTCCTCCGCTATCCACTTTTTTTTCTTGGTGAGCCTGGCTAAAGGCTTGTCAATTTTGTTTATTTTTTCTAAAAACCAGCTCCTAGTTTTGTTGATCTTTTGAATTGTTTGTTTAGTCTCTATGTCATTTAATTCTTCTCTGATCTTCATGATTTCCTTCCTTCATCTTGCCCTATGCTTTGTTTGTTGTGGTTGTTCTAGTTCTTGTAGCTTTAGAGTTAAATTTTTTATTTGAGAATCTTCTATCCTTTTTAGATATGCCTGTATTGCTATGAACTTCCCTCTTAGGACTGCTTTTGCTGTGTCCCATAGGTTTTGGGCTATTGTGTGTTAATTATCATTAGTTTCCAGAAATTTCTTGATTTATTTCTTTTTTTTTTTTTTTTCCTTGATTTATTTCTTGATGTCATTGTTAACCCATTCATTATTTAATAGCATGTTATTCATTCTCCATGAGTTTGGGTGTCTTTGATTTTTTTCTATGATGTTTATTTCTAGTTTCAAGGCATTGTGGTCTGAAAAGATGCTTGATATAAATTCAATCTTCTTGAATTTTTTGAGGGCTTGTTTTGTGTCCTATCATGTGGTCTACCTTTGAGAATGTCCCATGTGCATTTGAAAAGAATGTATATTTTGCTTCTTTGGGGTGAAAAGTTCTATATATATCAGTTAAGTCCATGTGGTTTAGTGTGTTGTTCAATGCCTGAACATCCTTGGTGTTTCTTTGCTTGGATGATCTGTCTATTGTTGATAATGGAGTGTTGAAGTCCCATACTATGAATGTGTTGTTGTTAATATTCTTCTTGTGGTCTTCTAGTATTTGCTTTATGTATTTGGGTGCTCCTATGTTGGGTGCATATATGTTTTTCAGTGTTATATCTTCTTGATGGATTGTTCCTTTAAGTATTATGAAATGTCCTTCCTTGTCTCTTTTTATTTTCCTTGCTTTGAAATCTGTTTTGTCTGATATGATAACTGCTACCCTGGCTTTTTTTTTTTAAGGTCCATTTGCTTGGAATATTTTTTTATATCCCTTTACTTTCAGTCTATGTAAATCTTTTGTTTTGAGGTGTGTTTCTTGGAGACAGAAAATAGTGGGTCCTGTTTTCTTATCCATTCCATTACCTATGTGTTTTAATTGAAGCATTTAACCCATTTACATTTAAGTTTATTATTGTCGTGTATTTATTCATTTCTCTTTGTACCTCTGTTCCTCTCCTCTTTTTTTTTTTTCCTTCTTTTTTCTTAGAACATTCCCTTTAGCATCTCTTGCAATTCTGGTTTGGTGAAGATGTATTTTTTTAGTCTTCCTTTGTCTGAGAAACTCCGTATTTCACCTTCATTTTGAATGAGAGCCTTGCTGGGTAGAGTATTCTTGGTTGTAGACCTTTGTTTTTCATTACCTGAAATATTTTTGACCATTCCCTTCTGGCTTGTAGTGTTTCTGTTGAGAAATCGGTCAATAGCCTTATTGGAGCTCCCTTGTATGTTATTTGCTGTTTTTCTTTTGCTGTTTTTACGATTCTCTCTTTGTCTTTGAATGTTGCCATTTTAATTATGATGTGCCTTGGAGTGGGCCTTTTGGGATTCCTCTTCATTGGGACGCTGTGTGTTTCTTGAATTTGCATGACTTTTTCTCTCGTCAGGTAAGAAAAATTTTCTGTCATTACTTCTCTTATCTGCTTCTCTATTCCTCATTCTTCTTCTCCTCCCTCTTTTATTCAGATGATCTGGATATTATTTTATCTCATGTTATCCTGTAATGCCCTTATCTTCTTCATATTTTTCGATCGTTTTTCATTTTGCTGTATTGTCTGGGAATTTTTTTCTACATTGTCCTCTAACTCACTGATCCGATCCTCTGCTTCATTTAGTCTGCTTTTGATTGATTCTACTGTGTTTTTCAGTTCAGAGATTGTATTCTTTATTTCTTCCTGGTTCTTATTAATAGTTTCTATGTCCTTTTTACTGCTGGTGTAGTTCTCCATAAGTTCCCTGTAATTTTTTTGGAGCTGTTAGTAACTTCCTTGGAGGTTGTCGTAGTTGTTTTTGAGATTGTCGAGTATATTGAGCTTCTTCACCACCATTGTTTTGAATTTTATGTCTGACATTTGGGTTATGTCTATTCCATCTACCTCTCTTTCTGGGGATTCCTCTCTTCTTTTCATTGGGAGGTTGTTTCTGGGTCTTACCATATTGAATTATTCTTGTTTGTTTTTGTTTTTTGGATTTGTCTGCTTTGACTTCCCACCTATGTGGTATGAGATTCTTTATAGGAGATCTGGGGGTTTCAGTGGTGCAGTCTCTTTGATCTCCTGAGCCTGATGTTCTTGGGATACCCTTTATGTCATTTGTTTATTCTGTCTGGTTATATTTCAGATGCTCTTTGGTGGGACCTTTCCTCTGGCTAGTTGATTGAGAGTCACTCTGTCCATTTTGTCTTGAGTTCTTTTGTGGAGATGTTGTTAAAAACATAAACACACATCTCAGACAGGAAACCCAAACCCTTAAAAATATACCCCACCCTGTATCCCACTATCATCAACCAATGAGCTAGTATTACTATAAATGTAGAGTGGTTAGTGATTTTATACTATAGGAAGAATAGATAAGAGTTGTTTTTCAAGAGGAAAAATATAATTTTTATGAGAGGGGATAATAGATTAATAATAGTAGCAAGTAGTGTCGAGACTATGCAAGACAGTATGTAATATTTACACTGTATGTCAATAATAATAAAAGAAAAAGAGGGAAGAATGCAGAATATAGTAAGAAAGTGGAATTGTATAGTATTAGATTTATATAGTAGTTATATGCTATATATTTAGTGTGAAAGAGAGGCAAACAAAACAGACAAATAAACCAAAATTAAAGAGGAAGGATGAGAAGAGGAGATGGTATGAGACAAAGAGATAGTTTTTGAAAAAAAATTTTATAAAAAGTAAAAATTAAAATTAAAATAAGACATTTAAAAAATAAAATCAAATAAGATACAAATAAAAAAGTAAAATAGAAATAAATATTAAAAAAAAAAGAATGTTTTTACTCAGTTTAGCCTTTGTGTGCTGTCTTCTTTTTCTGGATCCACAGGTGGTCTATTGAGGCAGGCCAGAGGTTCCTGATCCTGGCGGCAGTGGTGTGTGGCGTGTGCCTGCATACAGTATTGGTCGCATGCCAGGTAACACCCACGCGTCTCTGGTGGCCGGCGCATTTTTTTGGCGCCTGTTGAAGCTGGCCAGGGTGCTTGTGCGTGAGCGCACGTTTGCCTGTGTGCTAGCCTCAGGCCTGCCAAGCTGCATCCCGGAAGTCAGTTTCTCGCCTCTTGGGGTGGGGCCCTGGACACTTGTGCACAGTGGAAGTGGGCATCTGTGAGTCGCCGCTGCCCGCTGTTCCTGTGCCTCAGCCACCCACTGTTCCCACACCCGCCTGGGCAGGCATTAGCAGAGCCTGCGCAAGTGGGGAATACGCTGTTTCTTCTCTCTTAGCGCCAGATGCCACCTGGCCCACTCCTGGCTCTGCCAGTGGGCCGAGACCCGCCATCCTCCTGATTCCTCTCCGGGGAAGCCTGTGGTCACTAAAAAGTCTTTGTGTACTTCCAGCTGCAGCTCGGGAAGCCAACCCAGTCAGAAATCCCGTCTCGTTCCCTTTTTCTCCACTATCCTCACCAAAGAGGTCGTTCCCAGATGGTCTTCTCTGATGCAGCAGTGCCGTGGCTTGACTCCTGCCAGTGTCCAGCTGCTCACTGAGATGTTCTGTCTGCAGTCATTCGAAACTGCAGATGGGTCTTGGGAGCCAGAATGCGCAGCCTCCCCTTACTCCTCCGCCATCTCCAAAATATGACTGCACTTTCTGCCAGCCAGCCACAGCCACTGTCACCACCACCTCCATGCTGCCCCAGTTCTGCCCCTCCTGTCTCTCTGGATGAGTATTTCTTCTTTATATCTTTGTTTGTTGGACTTCCATGCAGCTTGATTTTCTGTAACTTCCATTTTTCTCCAGTTTTGAGGTAGCTGTATTCCTTCTTAGTTGTGGAGGGAGATGAAGCGTGTCTACCTATGCCACCATCTTGGCTGGAAGTCTGATGTGGAAGTGCAGATGTAGTAATTTCATGGTTCCTTATAACAATCTGCAGAAAATCTTTCCATAAATCACATCTCTGCTCCTCTATTTGGCATTTGATTGGTTGACTTTATTTCAGCTTTAAACAATGAGCCAAGGCTATATCTGACAGGATGGGAGTTGAAAAACAACAAAATCTGATTTTTTATTTTTTATTTTTTTTCAGATTTAATTTGTTTTATTGATTAAAATATTACATTTGTGCCAATTTCCCTTCCCTCTGCTCCCCTCCACCCGGTGGCCCCCCTCCCTCCAGTTGTCCCCCCCTTTTAGATTATGTCCATTAGTTGTGCATACAGTTCCTCCCAACCTCTCTCTGTCTATTCTATTCCCTCCTACCTTGATCCCCAATTCCTATATCATCTCCCTCCCTTTCCCCATTCCCCCTCCCTGTTGACCTCCCCCCAATATGCTTCCCGTACCCACAGTTCCTTTTCCACTCTCGTTGCCTATTTAGTTTGCCTTTGTTTCATCTCCCTAGCTTCTGTTTTTTTAAACCAGTCCCTTTAACATCTCATATAACAGTGGTTTGGATCTAATGAACTCTTTCAGTTTTATTTTGTCCTGGAAACACTTTCTCTGTCCTTCTATTCTGAATGACAATTTCGCTGGATAGAGTATTCGTGGTTGTAGGTTTTGGATTTTCATTACTTTGAATATTTCTTGCCAGTCACTTCTTGCCTGTAGGGTTTCCCTTGAGAAGTCAGCTGATAGTCTAGTTGGAACCCCTTTGTACATAATTCTTTTCTTCTCTCTTGCTGCTTTTAAGATTCTCTCTTTATCTTTAATTTTTGACATTTTGATTATAATGTGTCTTGGAGTGGTTCTCCCTGGGTCCAGTCTCTTGGGAACTCTCCTTGCTTCCTGGACCTGCAAGTCTATTCCCTTCCCCAAGTCTGGGAAGTTCTCCTTTATTATATTTTCACTCAATTTTTCAAGTTCTAGTTCATCTTCCTCATTCTCTGGCAAACCAATGATTCTTATGTTGGGTCTTTTATAGCTGTCCCAGAGGTTTCTGATCCTCTCATTGTTGCTTCCCATTTCCTCTCGCTGCATTAGTTGACTGCTTGTTCCTTCTCCATATTCCAGTTTGTTGAAATGAACTCTGGATTTTTTTTTCTCACCATCTATGTCGTATGCGGTTTTGTTCCTTTCGTTATGAAAGTTTTTCGCTTCTTTCTTATCTTTTTCCTGCTCTTTTGTGAATTCTGTAAGCCACCTGATAACAATGGCCCAGAACTGAGCCTCTGACAGGTTTCTTATCTGTTCATCTGTCAGGTTCTCTATCTGCTGCCTGGTGAGTTGTGTCACCGGGATTTCTATAGTTGTCTGCCTCATTTTGACAGATGCGTTTTGTTTTCTTGGGCCGGCTGTCCGGGGCAGTGCCTGTGTACGCGTCACAAATCAGCGACCGGCGCCTGCCTGTCCGCGACCTATTTCGCAGCCCTGTGGTGCTTTCTTTGGGGGCGGGGGTCCAAGATGGATTCACACAGTTATTCAGCTAGGAGACCAGGATCCGTCCTCCCGCCCCCCTGGGCCTCACTGTTCAAGGCGATGCGGCGGCGGCTCTCCCCAGTGCTGGGGTCGCGCACCGCCAGGGGCTTGCCCGCAGCCGGGATTCCTCGCCGGGGTCGCGCACCGCCAGGGGCTTGACTGCAGGCAGGATTCCTCGCCCGCCCGCCGCTGTCCAGGTGCGACCGCAAACAGCACTGCCCTCTTTAACTCTTACCTGCCCAAATGGCACCGCTGGTTTATAACTTCATATGTTGGACTTCCGTGTAGTTTTATTTTCTGGAATTTCTAGTTATCCTTTGTTTTGAAGTAGTTGTATTCCTCTCTAGTTGTAGAGGGAGACCTAGCATGTCCGTCTAAGCCTCCATCTTGGCCGGAAGTCGTGATTTTTTAAATATTGATTTTAGCACATGCCCTTTTAGTAAGTGAATGTTTAGAGCTGGTTTGTTGAATGAATGGATGGATGGATGGATGGATGGATGAATGAGTGGTATGTCTTTTCATTGTATATTCTGGTTCTTTTCTCTAAGAAAATGTGTTAAGCCATGCTTCATTTTTTTCTTATGTTTCTTGTATCTGCATATTCTTAAATAAAACCAGCAATTCAATTACTGTATTTACTCTCTCTTTTATAACTTACCTCATTTTTTAAAATAGAAGCTAAGTAGTAAAAAGTTGGGAGTATTTAATTTTAAAAAGGAACTTCAACAAGCTCCTTTTTTTTGGAACTAGTGTGTAGAAAAGCCCAAATAAATACTTGGGATTTGACAACAACCTTTGGAAAGCAATACCATCTTGAAGGGCTGCTTTTCTTCCTTCTTTATGTTTGCTTGGCTCACTATAATCACTATTGTAATGAGTTAATTGCTTATCATGAGATAGGCACTGTCCCAAACAGTTGAGCTCAGAGAGGTTGAGCATCTTGCCTAAGGTTACATATCTGGTAAATTGCAGAGCCAAAGTTTGTTTCCTAATCTATCTGGTCCTGAATCCCAAACTTGAACTTTACTATTAAGCAGGGAATGATTTGGGCCAGAAAAAAACATTTATTTCCCATATAGACACAGACTCCTCATGTAAGTAAAGATGGACTCCTCACAGAAGTACTGTGATCTTTAACTTTACATTGCTTTTACCTTATAATGGTCTAATTAACAAATCTTCTCATAATTGTCCATTCTCCAAAGGTAACTGGTCAAATAAGAGAAACAAGAGCAGGACCTAGAGCCTTGCTTTCTTGATATCTCCTTTAATGAAAAATAGGAGAAGGGTTTTTTCTTATAAAGAGTTTTGCCAACTCTCATTTGGCTTGCTATACCAAATTAAAAATGGATATTGTATTTAATAAAAATGTAATGGGACTAGAAGTCAAATTAGAGTGGTGGGAAGAGTGAATAAAAGGTAAAGAAAAAAGCAAAGAGTGAATTCTTGATTCACATGGCAATAAATAAGGAGGAGAAATAATGAGTTTGGTCTATAACTGGAGAGAAAGGAAATTGAAAATAATACCACATGAAGGTTGGGAATGAAACACTCTCTCTCTCCTTCTTCTGCAGCAGGCTACTCCCAATATCTCCTTTCTCCCTTTGCCAAACTTCCTTCATCATGGTCCCCTCTACCTTCCTAATCCAGTGTCTACATTCCTCAATTCTCATCTTAGTTAACTTCTGAGTAGCACCTGCATAATTAGCTATTGCTGCCTCCCTTCCCTTGGCTTTAGGGCACAATTCTCTCTGAGTTTTGTCCAATTACTACTTGTCTTTCTCCTTTATTGGCTTATTTTCTACCCAGCTTTTAAATGTTCGATGTCCTAGGCCCTCTGCTCTTCTTATTCTGATTCCTCTCACTGGTGATCTCATTCACCACCATGGTTTCATATCACACATATTCTCAGATGTCTCGCAATTCTTATCTGCAGTATTGATCTCGCCACTTAACTTCAGACCCATATATTTATTAATTGTCTGCTTGCCATCTTTTGAATGCCTCAAAAGTGCCTTTCGCTCATCAGGTCTGAGGCTTAGCTCATGATCTCCTCCAGGCCTGGTCCTCATCCAGGCTCTATCTCAGTGAATGGCAGCACCACTGTCTGTCTAGTCACTCAAGCCAAGGAGCTATTGTCTCCCTTAATTCTCATATTCATCACCAATTCCTATTGATTCCACCCTCCTAAATCTCTAAAATCCATCTACTTTTCTCTAATTCGCTGCTATTATCTTAGTACAAGTTACAATTAATCTCTTTTTTAAAGAAAAATAGACCTTCTGATTGGCCTACCTGCACTCACACTGGCCCCCCTACAAACAAACCTTTCTCCACCCTGTAGCTAGAGTCCCTTTTTTTCCCTCTCTCTAAAATATAAATTAGTTTATGTTACCTGGGTACTTGCAATCCTTCAGTGACTCTTATTTCTTCATAGGACAGACTCAGAAATCCATCCCCCAGACCACCAGATACTGTATAACGAAGGGCAGTGGTTCTCAGTGTTGTCTCAGAATGTGTCAGCATCACTCAGGTGTATATTTCAAAATGCAAAATCTTGGTCCCACCTGAGATCTAATGTGTCAGTAACTCTGGGGATGGAATCCAGAGGTTATGTTTTGACAAGTCCTCCAGATGATTCTAGTCTACACTCAAGTTGAGAAAACTACTGTTTTAAAGCCTATCCTATATCTGTCTGGCTTCTTGCTCTTACATTTTTACTTCTTATAGATTTCTTTAATTCCCCCATATAGAGCCAGGTTTCTTTCTACCACAGGGCCTTTGCACAGCTCTTCCCTCTTTCTTGAAAGCATCTCTCTCTGCTCCTTCTCTGGTTAATGTCTGAGCTCAAGAAAACTGACCAGAACTGATTTCTCCTAATACTATATACTGCTCCTTCATAACACTTAAAATAGTTGTATTTTTTGTATGGTTATTGATTAATATGTGTCTCCCCAACTAAATTATAAACTCCAGAAGAATTGGAAATGTATGTGCATTTACTTGTTATTTTCTACAGAGTCTAGTACTAGGACAGACTAGCCTGTGCTCAGATATTTGTTGACTGAATGGATGAATGAAAAAATGAATAAACTTTTTCATGTAGCATCCACATATTCTTGAATACACAGGCAGCCTGGAGTTCTCACGGTCAGATCCCAGTCCCCTCATTCTATAAAATTGGGCTACTTACCTGATAGGCTCATTGAGATGATTAAATAATGTAATACATGGATAAAACCTAGCACAGGCCCTGGCACACAAATCCAGTTAGGTCTGATCATCATCATTATTATAACTCCACTCTTATCATTATTCCAGTTCCAATATCTTCCTCAACTGTAATGATTGAATGTGGTTAAAACCAAATAGTGTAATTCTTGGCAAGAATATACATGTAAACATATTAGGTGAAAATCAATGCTTGTGCAATATTTTTTTTCAAAAATTATTCTTCTCCCAAGATATTTTCTCCAGGAAATTCTTATTAGACTTGTCACTGGTTTTTAATGCAATTTATTTACTCAGCAAAAAATTAGGAAGCACCTAGACCTACTGTGCTAGGTTCCAGGAGGTGGTAGTGATTAAGACTGGTGTGACCCTCATACAGTTGGTAGTCTAGTGGGGAAAAAGATATTAACAGTCTGGTGGGAAAATATTTCACCACAATACCAATAAATGCTAAAGAGCAATATATAGTCCTAGTGTATGTGAACTTGGAGGCCAAATATAAATGGGAGGGACTTTTCCACCCCCAGGCCCACCTTCAGCTCTGAGGTGGGAGCTACCTGTGCACAAAGCAGACCCACTAATTGGTGTATGTGGTGGCATGTGATGTAAACATAGGTGAAGTTAATAATGTTTTCCCAATCTCTGTTAATTCTGCATTGCTCTTGCAAAGAGAGTTTCCATGAAAACTAACTAAAAGAGAATCAAAAGAGAAAAGCCGGCCGGGAAGCTTATATTGCTAACATATTTCCCAGATGCTTTCTATGCACGTTTAGTGGCTGAGAACTATTCCTTTTCAGGTCCTCTGCCTGGTTTTCTTTTGACTGCCTCTGATTTCTTTACCACCTTGAACACCTGGGGCTGAGGCTCCTTTCATAGCAGTTTGAAAGCAATCTTTTCTTTTTCTCTTTACTCAGTTTGGTCTAGGTCTTAATCTTTGAACAGCATCAAATATTCATTGCCATTTGACAAAGCTGCCATTGGAGGATCCAGAGTTTTCAAAAGAAGGTCTTGCCTTACCATTGGTGATCCAATGAGCCTTTCAGCAAGAGGGGACTCTAAATCATCCAGGCTCAATTAGTTTATTTCAAAGAAATACCCAGGTGTTATTTGACCTTCAAACATATGAGCTGCTGGAGTCAATGAAAGTCTCGCCTGTTCCCATAATGCTGAGGGAACTGGATAGGGTAATTCTTTTTCATATTCTTTGAGTTTTGTGTAGGGATTATTAGGTTTGGGCTGAGTTTATTTACTTTAGTAATATGCTCAGTAGTGGGCTGCAATTGACTTCACCAAGGAAACGGCCAGGTGTGAGCAGTCACTAGCCACCACTAAAATAGTGAGAGATATGAAGAAGAATTGGGCAATGTAGTAGAGGTACGAGCTGTGAGAGTTAGGGAAAGCAGCTCCGGGTACAGTCAGAAACAATTAAATCAGATGTCTAGCTGGGCTTTGTATCCAAAGCTTAGGAGAGAATGGCCCAGGGTTCTATTTTGCCTTTTCCCAGCAAGGGAGGTGACTGTCTTTCTTTCGGATTCAGACTCCTGACTTAATAACCTAAGATTTTTAGTCTTGTTCAGGAGGCTATTCTACTCAGAATAGTCAGGGCTTAGCACAGCAGCCTATGTTTTTGCAGCCTAAAGAATTTCTAAAAATTGGAACAATGTTGAAAATATTTTCTTATGGCCAAGAATGTGGTTTTTAGTGTTAGAAAGACCTGGTTTCAAACTATGGCCCATCCTGCTTGCTAATTGTGTGACAGGCAACTTACTTAACTTCTCTGAGCACTAGTTTTCTTAAGTATAAAATAGAGCTGATAATTCTTATTTCAGCCTTACACAAGGTATGTTTTAAAGGTATTTTAATATGCATGCAACCAAAAAAGGGACTTAATGGGCAAATATATTTGGAAAACCTTTCAGACTCTTTTTCTCTGTCTTGGATTTGATAATGCATATTGTCTGAAGGAAATAAATCTGTTTAACTTTATTTGATCCAAAATGTCAAAATATATTTGAGTTCACAAACATTTTTTTCCTTTGTAGAAAATGGAAACTTTGTTTCATGAAATATGACTGACCTCATAAGATTGTTTTAAGAGTTAATTAAGAATTCAGGATAAATGCTTCCTATGGTATCTGGCCTGAAGTAAGCTCTCAATACTACTGAGTATTATCATTGTATGATTATTATTGATGAGGGCTGTGGTCTCTGAAATATAAAAATCTAAATTTGATATGCCTGTTCTTTTGACCACAGGCACTTTATCAGTGTTTGCCAGTTGAAATTTTATAGATTTCAGCTATTGGTGATGGCTAATGGTTAATGGTCAGTGCATACAGTAGATACTTGAACTGAATCATCACTATATTTAGTGTTCGTGATTACTTAACAAAGTAGTTATTCTTCCATTATTAGATGTCAAAATTTAGGCTCAAAAATGAGATATGACCTGCCCAAGCTTGTGTAGACACTCAGCTGTGGAACTGGTAATTTAGCTTGGATTTGTTTGGTTCAAATCCCTTTATTATTCTCATTCGGGAATCCACAATCCTTAGGGGTCTGTGAAAGCACCAGTGATCTGGGGAAAATTTGCAATTTCTATGACTGAAAGCAAACACTTGACCAACATGAAGCACTGAAGGACTAACTATGTTGCCTACTAAAAATCTTTTCTTAAAAAAAATAAAATCTTTTCATATGGAATTCATCTGCTCTCTCACCTTGAAGCCTAGCACTTGTAGTTCCCTTTGCCCAAAGCATTCTTCCTATAGCTCCTTCCTTGGCTATCTCTCATTCATCCTTCTATTTGTCTCTCTCCATCACACTGTAAGCAATCACCAAGTCCTAGTCAGCATTGTGTCCCTAGCATGTAACACATTGTATTCCATAGATATTTATTGGTGAATAAATAATGTCAATTCAAAACCTATATTAACAAATTACTTATGCCTTAGAGTAATAGAGTGGGAAAATAAGTTTTTTGCTTAATAAACATGGTTTCCTGGAGAGTTTCAACAAGAAAGTTGAAAATCCCTGCATAGAATAGAACAATGCTTGCTACTAAACTGTAAGGAAAACTTGGTACTATAGTGGAGATTGTTGAAAGCAGCATCCTATTTTTAGCTGAGTCTTGAGGGTGTCTATGAACATTGCACAACTTTGCAGATTCAGAAACTCACTTTTTCACAGAACCCTGTGTTCAGAGGAGGGTAGTGTTTGTGATTCAGCTCAAGGAAACCAATTCACCTAGATGTCACTTAGTTATTGTTGCTGTCTGTGGAATGCTTTCCTTTATCAAGCATGTCCTAGGCATATCACACTTTTTACCTCTCATTTTTATGGAACACCTTCAAAGTACTGGTTATTATTCCCATTACAAATGAAAAAGCACAGCCTCCAAGAACTCTTGCAACTACCAAGACACACAGTTAGAAAGTAGTGGAGCAAGGATTTAAATCCAGGTTGTCCTGTCTCTGAAGTCCATTTTTCCATACTAGGCCACCTTGTTGTCAAAGATGAGAGCTTTCTTTTTCTCCATGAGAATTACTCTGGCAATGTCATTGGTACTGGGCACAGATGAGTAAGTTCCTTTTGGAATCTAACCTTTGCAACAGAAGAATGCATAGTGACCTTAAACTAAAAATCAAGACAAGTGTTGCTTTAAAGCTTTGTCCACCCAGGGCCTTCCTGCTCTGTCATCTTCCTTTATGTCAAGATCATTTTGATAAGAAGAAACAGTTCCTAATACCAGAACACCTCTTTCCTTGGCTAATTCCAAATCCACACTTAGTTTTGGAAGTCAGATTATCCTTATGCCCAATTTCTTTCATTGTTTGAGAGTATCTGTTGTTGGGCTTGTTCTAATTCCATCAATTTATTAATTTTGGCTTTGTATGCAGAAAGTCATCCTTGCTTAAGAGCCTGACTCACTACTTCAAAGGTCAATAGATTATTTCCTGCAAAGATTTCCATAGATGAATTCTTTAATGCATTTTGCTTTCATCTTACCTACTTCATGGCATATCTGAAAGGCAAGTAGGAGATGGGAAATCTATTTTCTTGAGCATATCCTCAAAGAGTAGTATATTTTCAATCATATATTATGGTAATATATTGACAAGATAGTTGTTTTGGTTAAAATTTTTAAATGTTGGGGAAGCAACACTAAAGCAAAGGGAAAATGTGTTGAATGCATGGTTGAAACATTACCCGGGAATATTAAACACTTGGAAAATCCTTTTGCAAGCACAGAGCTGTATGACATTCAGATGAAAATACATCTGGGGTAGTGACTAAATATTTCACTTTTCATATAAATATTTTGAAATTATGAAATAGTTATTTCCATTGGTCTGTTTGAGGTGTGGCTTAGTGAGGTACTTTGTCAATTGTTTGAGAGTTTCACAAAGCTTAATTTACATTTGATTGCAGGCTCTGTTTTTTCATTTCAGAAGTACCTTACCTTAAACATTACTTTGGAAAGGGAGGTTTATTTGTTTTTATGTATTTTTTTATAACTTAAAAGCATCTTGAATTATTAAACCAGTTATTTTCCAGACCTGCAAATGTTTTCAGCATGTTGTCCTAAGTTTCCCCGAGTCAGCACATAGTATTGCATCTTGGAAGATCTTACAGTCAGTCAGGACCATTTCTTTAAGATGTTTGTATTTTTCTTGGGTGGTGATATTTGGGGTGCTCATTTGGAAAAAAAAGGGAGTATTTATTTCTCCCAAATCCTCACGTTCAAGGTCATGAGAGGAATTCTGCTCAGGGTTAAGGGATGTACACCACAATTTCAAAAGTGAGTAAAGAAGAGAAACTCAAGTGGTCAATATTTTCCTCTGATGTTGGACTCTTGCTTACTTTTTGCCAGGAGCCAAACCAAAAGGTAAATTCTCCAACCCACATTTTATGAGAGACAATAAGACAGTACTCTGAGTTACAACTAAAAAATTCTTTTTCTGCTTTGAAGCCAAATGTTTTTACAAGAGGCAGAGAAAAAAAAATGTCTGAGTCAAATTGATGAAAACCAGTCAAAATATGGCCTTGTTGTGGTTGATACAGCTCTGGCAGGTCCCAAAACCTGTAAGGCATCTTCAGGCATGGC
Organism: Furipterus horrens; assembly: GCF_987537825.1. Lineage (NCBI taxonomy): Eukaryota > Metazoa > Chordata > Mammalia > Chiroptera > Furipteridae > Furipterus > Furipterus horrens. The sequence goes on from NW_028327177.1 coordinate 85,472,419, forward strand.
TCTCAGCACTGACTGAACTAGATTTGTGTCAATTGCTTGAAAGTTGCAGACCCACACCACACATTTCCTGAGTATATTATTGAAAATTATCAGGCCTGTTTTGTTCATTACCAGGAAGCTGAAAGAATGTCCAGCAAAAAGGCTGAAAGCCTTTCTATAGCCAGTCAGGCTGACTTTTAAACAAATGTCCTCAAAGCTCAAAGCTCATGAATATATCATGTAAGTGCACAGACCTTGGGGAAGATGTCCTTCATAATAACCCCATGGAAATCTCTACTGAAAGCCACTTGCCCCTGGACAATGGATAGCCTCCCAGCTAAGTGTGTTCACTTGCTAAGCACTCAAAGCATGTGGTTTGCTCTTAAGGTGCAAATAAGTATGTTCATTCCTAATTTTTATTTTAAATAATACTGATACAGAAGCCAGAGAGAGACATTTTTTCCCTATGCTAATCTGAATTCTGCATAATGAAATAATGAGATTATACCCTTCAAGGAATGAAAAGGACCTTGCTCATCATCCAACTCAGTTTTACAGACAAGATCCTAAAATCCACGAGCTAATTATGCATGAATGGGGAGTAAACAGAGCCTCAGCAGAAGTTTTTGTGCTATAATACATGTGGCAGCCAAGGTCTTACTGCTGTTAACTCTTTTCTTTCTTGTTGTCATCTAAGACTAGACCGCCAGCTCTAATTTCTCCTGATATTCTTAGTTCATTTATAACCCCTACCCATTTCCCACATCTGACTTTGAAGAACCTGAATTCATTTAGGCTTTGATTAGTGGTAATTATTTGCCTGTCAGACCCCAGCTGGACTGCATCACCAAAGCTGAGTCACATAGATATCGCTTTATTTCCAGTGTCTGTTCCCAAACAATTAAATTAGAGAAGCACCTGTGTAAATATATAATATTTGCTGATAAGAAAATGATTATGTGTCAGAAACTGAGCTGAACTAGTGAAAAATAGTAAATATTTTCCTCTAGGGACTTTTCACACATGCCTTTAAGCATCTTCCCTCTCAAGAACAAGGTTGAGTTATTTTTCCACTCCTCCTACATCTTGTTTGTTTGGAAAATATAGTTAATGTAAAATCACCATATATGACTTATTTGCAGTCATGCAAATTTAAGGTAATCATCTCATGGGTAAACTAAAAGAGATGAAAACAGCTAACCAGTGATGTGCTTTCAAAAACCAAAATATCAACTCAGCAGGTGAACTGACAACTGAAACTTATCCTGGACAGTGATAGCTATTCTTTTTTTGTATTTAGGGCTTCTGTGATAGGATTCAAAGCTTAGGATAATAGAAAGTGAGAGCTTTTGTAATAACATAGACCAAGATATGAATCTCAACATTACCACCTAGCAGCTGTGTGACCTTTAACACATTTTAAGCCTCAGGTTCCAAATCTGCAGAAAGGACATAATTCCCAATCTTACCTGCCATGCCACATATAAAGTGCCAATCTCAGTGCCTGCTTAGTGAACATTGACTACGCCCTACTCCATAACAATAGACTAAAAAATCCATCATCTTGATTAGCTCACCATTTAGTAAGCCACAAAATGTTGTTGACATTTTTTAAGTTGGATTCTGAAGATCACTTTTTAGCAATATGAAATACCACCAGAAATGATTCTAAAATTTCCTTATTATATGCCAAAAGGCACTCTGCCTTGCATTTGGAATTTGTTCCTTCTTTAACACAAATTCATGTAGATTAACTGTAAGAGAGATCTTTTCAGTTCTACAATTGGACATAGATATTGACCCCACCTGATTAAGTTTTTGCTATTTCATTTTCTCTTGGCTGGTATTTTTAGCTGAAGGACATTCACAGGTGATACTTCAGATACTCATTCCTGTTGCACTCCTGTGCATTCAAGGATATCATTTTGTACAGATCTCAACCCTGGTTTCATCTCTTCCTAAGCACTGTGATCTTGGGCAAGTTAATTATTCTTTGCGTTTTACTTCCTTCAAAAGCAAAATAGAGATGATTCTAAGTAATGTGTACAATTATTGAAAGGGTTTAGTGAGTTACATGGAAAGAACTTCTAACAGTCACTTAAACAGAGAAAAATGTTGTAGTTGTGGTTGCTATTATTACTGGGACAACTACAGGCAGCTAAAAATAGAGCTGGTCACTGGTCACACACAAAGAGCTAGTGTGCATAGCAGAGCATTCAAACCCTCAATCAAATCTCTCCAAGTCAAAAAAAATAACTTAAAATTTTCGTCCTCTTTTATAAAAGTCATTCTTAATTTTATTTAGTTTGAATGCAATGTTTTATTTGTGGCTTTTGAATCGTCGTCGGCAGCCGTCCGTCTCGAGAGACGATGGCGTAGCTTCTTGAGAGTCTATCTGCACCGCCGAGAATGGCTGTGCAGTCCGATTCGGGAGTGACAATCCCTGCCGCACTTGGTACAGGTGAAGGCAGATGGCTGTTGTTGCTGCTGCTGACGCTGCTTCCGCCTCGATCTTTTCTGGACCGCCTCCTCGTTGCGCGCAGCCTCCGCGCGTGACGTACCTTGCCTGACCGCGAGCCTCCAGGCTAGGCGGTCGTCTGCTTGAACTTCCCATGTGTTGAGATTGATGGAGCATTGTGTCATGTCCTTTTTGCAGATGTCTTTGAACCGCAGTTTTGGGCGCCCTGTCATCCTCTTGCCTTCTGCTAGCTCGCCGTAGAGGAGGTCTTTGGGGATACGGCCTGCATCCATTCTTTTGACATGGCCGAGCCACCTGAGGCGTCTCTCGCTAAGAACTGCATGCAAACTGCTCATATTGGCTCGCTTCAGCACCTCGGTGTTGGGGACCTTATCCTGCCAGGCGACATGCAGGACGCGTCGCAGGCACCTCATGTGGAAGCTGTTGAGTTTCCTTTCGTGCCTTGCGTAGGTGGTCCACGTCTCGCTGCCATAGAGGAGAGTGCTGAGTACGCAGGCTTGGTAGATGCGCAGTCTGGTTTTCTCAGTGAGGCTGGAATTGTTCCACGCTCGCCGGTTCAGTCTGGCCATAACTGTGGCTGCCCTGGCGATTCTCCGGTTGACCTCCAAGTCGACTGACAGAGAGCTCGAGATGGTGGACCCGAGGTAAGTGAAGTCGTTGACAACCTCCAGGGTGTATCCGTCGATGGTGATGCATGGGGGTGTCCCCGTGCCTTGAGCCATAACGTTCGTCTTCGTCAGGCTGATGGCTAGTCCGAACTCCTTGCATGCGTGGGAAAGGCAAGTGACTAGCTGCTGGAGTCCCTCTTCGGAGTGTGATGTCAAAGCTGCGTCGTCGGCGAAGAGCATCTCACGGATGAGCACCTCTTTGACTTTGGTCTTGGCTCGTAGACGGGCCAGGTTGTAGAGCTTGCCATCGGATCTGGTGTGAATGAAGACACCCTTGCTGCAGTCCTTAAAGGCGTATTGGAGGAGCATGGAGAAGAAGATTCCGAACAGCGTAGGCGCGAGGACGCAGCCCTGCTTTACTCCGCTGCTGACTGGGAAGGCCTCAGAGGTTGCGCCGTTGTAGGACACCGTGCTGTGCATGTTGTCGTGAAAGGACATGACCACAGCAAGCAGATGTGGTGGACAGCCAATCTTCCGTAGCAAGCTGAAGAGTCCGCTTCGACTGACCAGATCAAACGCCTTCGTGAGGTCAATAAAGGCGAGGTAGAGTGGTTTATGCTGCTCGTGACACTTCTCCTGCAGCTGGCATAGGGAGAAGATCATGTCCACTGTTGATCGGCCAGCTCTGAAGCCACACTGGGACTCTGGGTAGACGCGGGAAGCAAGGCTTTTGAATAAGACAATGAAAAGTGAAAAAGCCTTCTATGAAATGTCACTCAATTATTTACAGAGTCAGGTCCAATTTTCTTTGGACCTTGAATCTAAAATTAAATAGTTATTATTTTTTTAAATCACATAATACTATCGTCTGCCTTCAGGTTGATACACTGGTAAAGGTAGGTAAGGGGGTAAATAGCAAAAAGTTGTAAATTGTCAAGGTTTATTTTAGTATCACTTTTTAAAGAAGCATTTTGAAACAAGAATATGAAATGTTTGAAGATATAAACATATCTCATTTGCTGCACTAAGCATTGAAGCTACTCAAAATTACCAGATTATTTTGCCAGTTTGACAGCATCTTTTATTTTTGCTGATCCCTTTGTTTGCAAAGGTGTTTTATACTGTAAAAAGTGAGCATCCTAAAAACATCCAAATTTGCTGAAGCCAAAAGATACCCTTTAGTGTGATAGTAGACATAGATTTGTAGTGGGCTGCGAAGGAGTTTTAAGTGCACGATTTAAAGATAAGAAAGGTCACTTTACTTGGAGTCATCCTTTCCCTCATAATCCATTAAGCAAACTGATCAGTGTTAAATAAAAAGATGTGAAATGATTTTCTTTAGGTAGAAAAAGCACTTTTTATTATTAAGATTTCTACGCATTTTAAAATTTACTCTGAAAATTCCCATTAGATCCCATGAAATTCTCTGAGCAATATCGCATCCCTGTCTTGTTCAACAGCTACACATCCCAAGGGTTTTAACAACTCATTGTGTTGGAGTTGAGCTCTAACGTGCTGCTTCCCTGAGGCCTTATCACTTACCTAGTCCATTGATTAACTCTACATTAATATACCATGGTCCAATTGAGTAGGCTGTTTGAGAAGCATTTCAATAATAAGACCATAAAATCTAAGAAGAGAAATAGATGGGCACTAATAAATAGAAGCACATGCACTGAATTTTAAAAATATGTTTTGCCATTCCGCACTTTCAAAGCTGGTTTAAATACCCAAAGTCCTTTCCATGAATCCATCAATGTATAATTCTATAAATTTTCTATACTTTTACTAAACATTGGTTCAGGTTTTCTAGGAAGTTGAAGAAATCATTATTCTAACACCACACTTTTGGCCACTTATTTATAATTAACCTATTTTTTTTATCTGGTTTAAATATTCTGCCAGCACCTCTTTCATTTGACTTCCTGGTCAATTTCCACAAAGTTTCTGTAGTTGCACACTCTCAGGCAGTTATTGATTCTTTGTCTCTTTGCCAAAGGTTACTAACTTCATCAACAGTAATGCTATAAATTACATCTATTAATATTCTCTTCTTGTTGCTAGCTGACAATGTACTTTTGTTTTCTGGCTATTTAATATTCCTGATATTCATTTTGTCTATCACTCTACAAAGACCATTAAACTGAATTATTCCTGGATACTATTACTCAGATGACATACTTTCAGCTTCTGGATCATGAGCTGAAACCCTAAATCTGATGTTTTTGGCAACAAAATCCAGTCTTTATTATCTTTGGTCCAAAGAGGCTTCCAGATCATGAAAAGCATGTTGAGTCTTTACTCCAAGTTTCTTCCCAACTCTCTTCACCAATGCATGGCATTCAGGAGCAGAGACTTAGGATAACACTTAGTTTGTTGTGTTTAGAAGAAGAAAAAATGCAAAATTGTTTAAGATTTGCATAAGGAATAATTATCTTAGGCATTATGGCATGATTATGAGCTAGAAGATTATAGGTCTGTGGGTCTCAATTGGCATATCACAAACCTTTCACAGGTATGTTGCCTAATGGGGAATAGTCTTGTGAAGTTTTCTTTATGTGCAACAGAAGGTATTGTAGACATGACAGCAGCTATAACTTTAGGTTGGTCTGTGTTGATCATATAACATGACTCATGAAACTTACCATGAGTAGTAAAGGAGAGACAGAATAACATAAATCTGATAAAAAAGAAGGATCAAAAGTTATCTGATACAGAAGATGCATAGGTGGAAACCTGCAATAACTTTACACTATGAGTGTGTAAATATACACATATTATCAAATCTATTGAAGTATAATTTACATATTAGAAAATAAATATATTCATTTTAATGCATATTTTAATGAGTGAGGTTTTATATATTCATAAATACATATAACCATCATAGAATGAAGACAGAAAATTTTCAGCACACTAAAAGATTCTGTCCCTGCCCCAACCACCTCCCACCCAACCCCACTGCCACACATTTCTATCAATGCATACTAGAGCTACCTGTTTCAGATCTACATACAAATGAAATTGTGCGCTGTGCACTTTTTTTTCTTTGGCTGCTTTAGCTCAGCAAAATATTTTTGAGATTCATTAATATTGTGTGCACCAACAAATACTCATATACAAATATACAAGCAGTCTGTATAGACATATGTTTTTATATATCTTAGTTTCATACCTAGGAGATGAATTGATGGATTATATATGGTGAGTTTAAGTTTACAAGAAACTACCAAATTGTATTTGAAGATATTTATACCATTTCACACTCCCGTCACCAATGTATGACATCACCAGGTCTACATCCTTGTCAAACTTTGGTAATGTCAGTTGTTTTCATTTCAACCATCTTAGAGGATATAGAGTGGTATCTTATTTTTGTTTAAAATTGCATTTCTGCAGTGGCTATGATGTGCAGTCTTTTAGAGTTTATTGGCCACTCGTTTCTTTTGTAAAGTATATGTTTAAATCTTTGCTCATTTTAAAAAGTGGGTTCTCTTTTTATTATTGAGTTATGAGTTATTTTCATACTCTGCATACAATTTTATGTTGATATGTATTGCAAACTTTTTTTTCAATCTTAGACTTGACATCATTTTTAATGATTTTTTCAGTAGCAGAAGTTTTTACTGTTTGATAAAGTCCAATTTATCAATTTATTTTTTAGCAGTGAGTACTTTTTCTGTCCTAAGAAATCTTTGCCTACACAAAGTCATAGTTTTATAGTTTTAGAGTTTACATTCAGTTCTATGATCTGTTTCTAGTTTATTTTTGTATGTGGTAAGAAGTAGGATTCAAGGTTGATATTTTTCAATGCAGACATCTGATTCTTACAGCACCAGTTTTTGAAAAGTCTATTCCCCCTCTGTTTTCTGTTCAAACTTGCTGACCTTTCCTTCTGCAGCATCAAATTGCTATTACAACTATTTAGTGAACTTCTTACTTCAGATATTATTCTGTTTTAGAAGTTCATTGGTAATTTTTTTAAGTTTTCATTTCTCCTACTATTCTTTTTTTAAAATATGAATAATTAAACTACTCCTAACAGCTGTATAAAAGTCCTTGTCTTCTAATTTCATCATATCTTTCACTTCTTGGTCTATTTCTGTTGACTGATTTTTCTCCTGCATATGGAGAAGTGTTTTTCCTCAAATTATTTGCATGTCTAGTAATTTTTGATTGGATGCTGGGCATAATTGATGTTAATTGTTGACTATCTGGATTTTGTTATATTCCTTAAGGAGTGTTACACTTTGATCTGGCAAGCAGTTAAATTTTATATGGGTTAGTTTAATCTTTTTGAGAATTGTTTTTAAAATTTATTAAGGAAGGTATAGAGTAGTCTTTGTTCTAGGGATAATTTTGAAGCACTCCTGAAGCACATACATTCTGGGGTCTTCACTCTCTGGCTTCCTGAGAACTTGAATATATCTCACTTCAATGTGAGATATGGTACCTGTTCAGTTTATACTTCTTCAGTTATTGTTTTTTTCTCAATAGTTGTTTTTTGCCTTGTGGAGTCCTACCCTATACACATTAATATTAGGCAAAGAATGGTATATTTATTAAACTATTTTTTCTGCATATCTCCTTTCTCTTTAGTATTCTGCCTCACAAATTTTAGTAACATCAGTTTCCTCATCTTCAATCTCTGTCTCTTCTACTCAATGAAGCCCCATTCCCTATTTCTGTTTCCATTCCCTGAGGGGCAGTCTGGAAAGTTCAGTAGTTCCCCACTTGTCCATGGTTTTCACCTGCAGTTTCAGTTACCCATGTCAACTATGATCCCAAAATACTAAATGGAAAATTCCAGAAATAAGAAATTCATAGTTTTAAATTGCATGTCATTTTGAGTAGCATTATGAAATCTCTCATGTGAATCATTCCTTTGTCCAGTGTATCTATGCTGTATCCACTGCCTGATCATTAGTCACTTAGTAGCTATCTGAGGTTACCAGGTCAACTGTCACAATATCACAGTGCTTGTGTTCATAATTCTTATTTTAGTTACAAATGGCCCCAAAGTCATTCACATAACTTGCATTATAGTATATTGGTATAGCTATTTTATTTTAGTATTTATTATTGTTGCTAATCTCTTACTATACCTAACTTATAAATGAAATTTTATCACAGAAATGTATATATAAGAAAAACATATTATTATATGGTTTGGTACAATCCATGGTATCAGGCATCCACTGGAGGTTTAGAAATGTATGCCCCATTGATAAGGAAAAACTACTGTGTCTCTAGGCAAAAAAAGTCTGGGCTATTATCACTTCCCCTCACTTTTTTCCTTTCTCTCAGGGATTATAGCTTTGTGCTGCCTGTTGTTCACTGTTTGTCATGTATTATTGTTCAGTTTTCTAATTGTTTATGAAAGTTGGTCTCTTTAATAGTCAATCATGGCCAGAAGCAGAACAAATATATATTTTTAAAGGTATAATTAAGTTGACTTTGGGTGCTAAATACACAGTGCAATACACAAATAGAATTGTACACTTGGAACCTATATAATTTTATTAACCAATGTTATCCTAATAAATTTAATTTTAAGAAAAAGTTTTAAAAAGTACAATTACCACAAACATGGATATAGTGCTAAAGGCCCCCAGCTAAGTGTTATGGTCACTTTAGATGTGATTCATTTAATTTACTCCCTTTGAGAGCACTAGTGAAAATAAAGCTTTAAGATACATGCCATAAATACTGATAGAGATAACCATTTCCCAAACAGCAGTTGCTGTTTTGTGTCACCTTTGTGATTTTTGCATTATAATTTACTTAAAATATTTTCTTCAAGTTATCTTATTTGTAACTTAAATATATTTGAAAAGTAAACACCACAGCATTATCATAAATTGAGTTGAGAAGCTAATTGTATTTTTCTAGTAAATATCAAAATAAGTAAATAATTCTTTTAAAATAAAAGAGATGTATCTTTAGACTATTGAAGACATCTTGCATTGTATCAGTGGTACTTTTCTACCCTAGTCATACTGGAATACTCGTTAAGTCACAAATGTATTGAATGAAGACGTGACATGGATGATAGAAATTAAAATTGTAATGACCATTTTTTATATGTAATTTTTTATAGAACCGTAGACTTTTAAAATTAGAATAGGCTTAGAGAAAATATAATCCAACCTCTTCATTTCACAGATGAGGAAACAATCTTAGAGATGGAATGGTTCTCTTCTAAGATCTCATGGCTAGTTAATTAATTCAACAGATAATTATCAAGGATCTGAGAATACAACAGTAAAAAAATCAGACACACCCTTTTGGTACTTGCATTCTAGTGAGGAAGAGAACCTCTTCCTTTGGTTCTGTGTCCAATTGTATATTATTTAATGACTTATTCACAACAAAAGACAGCTCCTGACCCCTTTTCTCTTAACATTTTTAGAAATAAGGGTTTTCTGTATATAAAATCAATACAGTTTAATAATTATCTCAGTCTCACTCACCTTAAATATACCAGTTCTCATGATACTTCCTTTTTCTAGTGGGGCTATTTTCATGCTTTCTGCTTTAACCATAAAAGGGAAAACAAGTTTCCCCACCCTTTTTTTATTAGAAAGAGCCCATTACCCATTATAATTACATAATTTGGAACATTTTAGTATATAGTCAGCCTCTCGTTGCAACAGATATTAGAGCCTATATATAGGTCATTGGTTTATTTGTTTGTTTTTGTATATTTTATTGATTATGTAGTTACAGTTGTCCCAATTTTTTTTTCCTTTGCTCTCCTCTCTCCAGTATTTCCCTTCCCTCCAGAAATCCCATCCCCTTTAGTTCATGTCCATGGATCATGCCTGTATGTTCTTTGGCTTCTCCCTTTCCTGTACTTTCCTTAACATCCCCCTGTCTATTTGTACCTACCAATTATGCTTCTTAATCCCTGCACCATTTCCCCATAACTCCCCCTTCATCCTCCCAGCTGATAACCCTCCAAATGATCCCCACACCTATGATTCTGTTCCTATTCTGGTTGCTTGCTTAGTTTGTTTTTGTTTTTAATTTTTAGATTCAGTTGTTGATAGTTGTGAGTTTGTTGTCATTTTAGTGTTCATAGTTTTGATCTTCTTTTTCTTAAATAAATCCCTTTAACATTTCATATCATAATGGCTTGGTGATGATGTACTCCTTTAGCTTTACCTTATCTGGAAAACTCTTTATCTGCACTTCCAGTCTAAATGATAGCTTTGCTGGTTAGAGTAACCTTGGTTATATGTCTTTGCTTTTCAACCCTTTGAATACTTCTTGCCAGTCACTTCTTGCCTGCAGTTTCTTTTGAGAAATCTGCCAACGGTCTTATGGGAAATATTTGTAGGCAACTCTCTGCTTTTCTCTTGCTGCTTTTAAGATTCTCTCTTTATCTTTAACCATTAGCATTTTATTTATTTTATTTTATTTTTATTGTTTTTCTATTACAATTGTCCCACTTTTTCCCTCATTGCTACCCCTCACCCAGCCCACCCCTTCTCCCATAGTCCATCCTGACACCATTGTCCATGTTCATGGGTTATTTATATTAGTTTCTTTGCTAAACCATTCCCCTAATTACCCCCTTCCCTCCCTCCCCCCTACCCTCCCCCCAATAACTGTTACTCTGTTCCTTGTTCAATTTTGTTCATTTGTTTGTGTTGTTCATTAGTCTCCTGTATTGGGTGATAGCATATGGTATTTTTCTTTCATTGCCTGGCTTATTTCACTAAGCATAATTCTCTCTAGTTTTATCCATGTTGTCGCAAATGGCAGGAGTTCCTTCTTTCTTTCTGCTGCATAGTATTCCACTGTGTACCACAGTTTTTCAATCCACTCATCTACAGATGGGCACTTGGGTTGTTTCCAGCACTTGGACATTGTAAACAGCGCAGCTATGAACATAGGGGTGCACAAATTCTTTTGAATTGTTGTTTTAGGATTCTTCAGGTATAATCCTAGCAGTGGAATAGCTAGTTCAAAAGGCAGTTCCATTTTTAGCTTTTTGAGGAAATTCCATATTGTTTCCCATAACAGCTGCACCAGTGTGCATTCGCACCAACAGTGCACTAGATTTTCCGTTTCTCCACATCCTCGCCAGCACTTGTGGTTTGTTGATTTGTTGATTATGGCCATTCTGACTGGTGTAAAGTGATATCTCATTGTGGTTTTTATTTGCTTCTCTCTGATGGCTAGTGATGTTGAGCATTCTTTCATATGTCTATGGACCCTCTGTATATCCTCCTTGGAAAAGTGTTTGTTCAGGTCCTTTGCCCATTTTTTAATTGGGCTGTCTGTCTTCTTTCTGTTGAGATGTATAAGTTCTTTATATATTTTGGAGATCAATCCTTTGCCTGAGGTATTATTGGCAATTTGCATTCCCATATGGTTGGTTCCCTTTTCATCTTGCTGATGTTTTCTTTTGTTGAACAGAAGCTCTTCAGTTTTATGTAATACCATTTGTTTATTTTTCCTTTATTTCCCTTGCCTTAGGGATGTATCAGTGAAAATATTGTTATGTGGGATATCTGAAATTTTCCTGCCTATGTTTTCCTCTAAAATTTTTATGGTGTCACTGCTTACATTTAAGTCTTTGATCCATCTTGAGTTTATTCTCATGTGTGGTGTAGGTTGGTGGTCTAGTTTCATTTTTTTGCACATCCTTGTCCAGTTCTCCCAGCACCATTTGTTGAAGAGGCTCTTCTCATTCCATTTTATCTTTCTTCCCCCTTTGTCGAATATTAGTTGACCATAGAGGCCTGGGTTTATTTCAGGGCCCTTTATTCTGTTCCATTGACCGATATGTGTGTTCTTATGCCAGTACCAGGCTGTTTTGATTACGGTAGCTTTGTAGTATAGTTTGATGTCAGGTATTGTGATTTCTCCTATTGCTTTCATCTGTCTCAAGATTGCTGTGGCTATTCGGGGTCTTTTTCGGTTCCATATAAATTTTTGAAGTATTTGTTCTAGGTCTGTGAAATACGTTGCTGGTATTTTAATAGGAATTGTGTTGAATCTATAAATTGCATTGGGTAGTATGGACATTTTAATTTTTTTGATTCTTCCCATCCATGAACATTGTATATGCTTCCATTTATTTGTATCTTCCTTAATATCTTTCTTCAGGGTTATGTAGTTTACCTCTTTGGTTAAATTTATTCCGAGGTACTTTATTTTTCTTGTTGCTATAGTAAATGGAATTTTTTTCTAGTTTCTATTTCTGATATTTTATTGTTGGTGTATATAAATATCTTTGGTTTCTGTATATTTCTTTTTTGTCCTGCTATTTTGCCAAATTCACTTATTAGGTTGAGTAGTTTTTTCATGGAGGCTAAGGGTTTTCTATGTATACTATCATGTCATCTTCAAATAGTGACTGTTTTACTTCTTGTTTTCCAACTTGGATGCCTTTTATTTCTTTTTCTCGTCTGATTGCTGTGGCTAGGACTTCCAAGAGTATGTTGAATAGGAGTGAAGAGAGTGGGCATCCTTGTCTTGTTCCTGATCTCAGAGGGAATGTTTTCAGTTTTTGTCCATTGAGTATAATGTTGGCTTCGGGTTTCTCATATATGGCCTTTATTATGTTGAGGTATGCTCCTGCTATTCCCTTTTTGCTGAGTGTTTTCATCATAAATGGGTGTTGTACTTTATCAAATGCCTGTTCAGCATCTGTTGATATGATCTTGTGGTTTTTGTCTTTCATTTTGTTTATGTGGTGTATTACATTTATTGATTTGCAAATATTAAACCATTCTTGCATCCCTGAGATGAATCCCACTTGATCATGATGTATGATCTTTTTAATGTGTTGCTGGATCCAGTTTGCCAATATTCTGTTGAGGATTTTAGCATCTATGTTCATCAGTGATATTGGCCTGTAGTTTCCTTTCTTCATTGTGTCTTGACCTGGTTTTGGAATTAGGGTTATACTGGTTTCATAGAAAGAGTTTGGGAGTCTTCCCTCTTCTTGGATTTTTTGGAATAGTTTGAGAAGGGTAGGTGTTAGTTCTCCCCTAAATGTTTTGTTAAATTCACCTGTGAAGCCATCTGGTCCAGGTCTTTTGTGTGCTGGGAGTTTTTTTATTACTGTTTCAATTTCACTCTTTTTTATTGGTCTGTTCAAGCTTTCTGCTTCTTCTTGATTTAGTTTTGGAAGGTTATATGTTTCTAGAAATTTGTCCATTTCATCTAGGTTGTCAAATTTCTTGCCATATAGTTGTTTGTAACAATTTCTTACAATCCTTTGTATTTCTGTGATATTGGTCGTGATATCTCCTCTTTCGTTTCTGATTTTGTTTTTTTGGGTTCTCTCTCTTTTTTTCTTGATGAGCCTAGCTAAAGGCTTGTCGATTTTGTTTATCTTTTCAGAGAACCAGCTCCTATTTTTGTTGATCTTTTGAATTGTTTGTTTGGTCTCTATGTCATTTAATTCTGCTCTGATCTTGATGATTTCCTTCCTTCTACTCGCTCTGGCACCCTGGCTGGTTTGGCTCAGTGGATTGAGCGTCGGCCTGCGAGCTAAGTGTCGCTGGTTCGATCTTCCAGTCAGGGCACATCAGAGAAGGAAAACTCTGATTCCAAAAAACCTCCGCTGCCTTGCAGCATACCTCTTCAGGGGAAAGGCTAAGGGAGTAAACCCCGACAGAAAATCCGGAGCCGGAGTCCCTAAGGCAGTTTGATGTTGTAGTCAACACCGGCAACTCCTGCGGCGCACCTGAAGCCAAGCTGTATTGACTCCGTCTTTCCCTTGGATCCTTCAGCTGCGAAGAGAGGGGGGGTCTGCTGCATGGGCAACAGCAGACCCTCCATATCACCCTGCCCAGGCTCTGTAGCTTCAGCTTCACTGGAGAGGACACTCCAGCGTCATCGCAAGATGTCGATTCAACACGGGAGGAGACAGATACCGTGTCACTCCCGAGTCGGACTGCACAACCATTCTCGGCGGTGCAGATAGACTCTTGAGAAGCTACACCATCATCTCTCGAGACGGACGGCTGCCGACAACGACTCGCTCTGGGCTTTGCTTGTTGTTGTTGTTCTAGTTCTTATAACTGTAGAGTTAGATTTTTTATTTGGGATTCTTCTATCCTTTTTAGGTAGGCCTGTATTGCTATGAACTTTCCTCTTAGGACTGCTTTCGCTATGTCCCATAAGTTTTGAGCTGTTGTGTGTTCATTATCATTTGTTTCCAGAAAGTTCTTGATTTCTTCTTTGATGTCATTGTTAACCCATTCATTATTTAATAGCATGTTATTCATTCTCCATGAGTTTGAATGTTTTTGAGTTTTTCCCCTGAGATTGATTTCTAGTTTCAGGGCATTGTGATCTGAGAAGATGCTTAATATAATTTCAATTTTCTTGAATTTGTTGAGGCTTGTTTTGTTTCCTACCATGTAGTCTATCTTTGAAAATGTCCCATGTGCTTTGAAAAGAATGTATATTTTTCTTCTCTGGGGTGAAAAGTTTTATATATATCAAGTAAGTCCATTTGACCTAGAGTATTATTCAATGCCTCAACATCCTTGCTGTTTCTTTGCTTTGAAGATCTGTCCATTGTTGACAATGGGGTATTAAAGTCCCCTACTATGAGTATGTTGCTGTTGATATATTTTTTGTAGTTTTCCAATATTTTCCTTATATATTTGGTGCACCTATGTTGGGTGCATATATGTTTACCAGCGTTATAAATTCTTGTTGGATTGTTTCCTTAAGTATTTTAAAATGTCCTTCTTTGTCTCTTTTTATGGCCTTTGCTATGAAATCTGTTTTGTCTAATATAAGTATTGCTACCCCAGCTTTTTTTTCATGTCCATTTGCTTGCAATACTTTTTTCCATCCCTTCACTTACAGTCTATGTAAATCTTTTGTTTTGAGGTGGGTCTCTTGTAGATAGCACATATGTGGGTCATGTTTCATATCTATTCTGCTACCCTATGTCTTTTGATTGGAAGATCTCATCCATTTACATTTAAGGTTATTATCGACAGGTATTTATTCATTTCCCTTTGCACCTGTGTTTCTCACCCTCTCTCTTTTTCTTCTTTTTCTTACAGCATTCCCTTTAGCATCTCTTGCAATGCTGGCTTGGTAGAGATATATTCTTTTAGTCTTCCTTTGTATGGGAAACTCCTTATTTCATCTTCCATTTTTAAGGAAAGGCTTGCTGGGTAGAGTAGTCTTGATTGTAGGCCTTTGTTTTACATTGCTTGATATATTTTTTGTCATTCCCTTCTGGCTGGTAGTGTTGCTGTTGAGAAATCCATTGATAGCATTATTGGAGCTCCCTTGTATGTTATTTGCTGTTTTTCTCTTGCTGCCTTTAGGATTCTCTCTTTGTCTTTGAATGTTGCCATGTTAATTATGATGTGCCTTGGAGTAGGCCTTTTTGGGTTCATTCTCATTGGGACCCTCTGTACTTCCTGGACTTGCATGACTTTTTCTCTCATCAAGTTTGGAAAATTTTCTTTCATTACTTTTTCAATCAGGTTTTCTATCCCTTGCTCTTCTTTTTCTCCTTCTGTTATCCCTATGATTCTATTGTTGTTTCATCTCATGTTGTCCTGCAGTTCTCTTAAACCCTCTTCACTCTTTTTATGTCCTTTCTCATTTTGTTGCACTGTCTGGGAATCTTTTCCTATGTTGTCCTCTAACTCACTGATTTGGTCCTCTGCTTAATTCAGCCTGCTTTTGATTGCTTCTACTGAGTTCTTCAGTTCAGTAACTGTATTCTTCATTTCTTCCTTTTTCTTGTTGATAGTTTTTATGTCCTTTTTTATGCTGGTGTAGTTCTCAGTAAGTTCTTATAGCTTCCCTGGAGCTCTCTATAGTTCCCCTGGAGTTCATTATAGTTTTCTTTGAGTTTGTCGAGTTCATTGGGCTTCCTCATTACTATTGTTTTGAATTCCATGTCTGATAGCTTGCTTGCTTCTATGTTATCTATCCCTCCTTCTGGAAATTCTTCCTTTCTTTTTGGTGAAGTATTGTTTCTGTTTGGTGGGGTGTTATTTCACCTCCCCATTTTGGGCACTGGCCTTGTTTCTGCTTCTTAGATTGATCTGCTTTTATTTTCTGCCTTTATGGTTTGAACTTCTGGTATACAGTTGTTGACATGCTGTCTCCAGTTGGTGCCACTTGGAAGGGAACAGTCTGCTTAAGTGATTTCTCCCATAGCATTTGGGATGCTTCTGTACTGGGACCTAGTCTGCTGCTCTCCCAGCTCTTTCTCAATAGCTAGTACCCAAAACCTATTACAAAGTGTCTCTAGTTCATTTCACTGTTCCTTGTCCTCAGCCAGAGGCAAGTGCATTCCCTCGTGAAGGCCAGGGGCGGTTGACCCCTTGTGCACCGGGGTGGGTGGGTCCAAAGCAGACTGGTTGCTCTCCTGTTCTGGTGGAGGGCGAGGCCTCTGCTCGCCAGTGGGCAGGTTTGTTGTGTGCCTATTGGGGAAGGGAGGGTGGTGCATTGGTTTTACGCCTGTTGGGGTGGGTCCAGGTGGTGCCTGTGGCTGTGTGCAGCTGGCGAGTTGGTTTTGTGTCCATTGGGGCAGGGCCACGGGTACCTGTGTGCAGTGGCGGTGGGCACCTGGGTGCGGCGGCCTGCGCGTTGGTTTGGCACCTATTGGGGTGGGCCAGAGGTGCCTGTGCATGGTGGCGGTGTGCGCCCGCGTGCGGTATTGGGCACGCTAACCTTGTGCCCACTGGGTCGTGCCATGGTGGCACCTGTGCGCGGTGGTCGGCACATTTGTTTGGAGCCTGTTGGGGCATGCCAGGGGTGCTTGTGCACAGTGGCTGGCACACTAGCCTCGCCCCTGCTGAGTCACGCCCAGGCATTTGGTTTTTCACCCGTTGGGGAGGGGCCCCTGGCACCTGTGCACAGCGGAGGTGGGTGTCTGTGAGATGAGGCCAGTCTGGTGGTCTTGCGTCCGCTAGGGCATGCCCAAGTAGTGCCTGGGCAAGTGGCCAGCACATTGGTTTGGTGCCTATTGGGGCGGGCCAGGGGTGCCTGCGCATGGTGGCCAGAGTGTCTGGCAAGTTGAATTTGCGCCCATTGGGGCGGGACCGCAGGCACCTGAGCACCATGGAGGTGGGCATCTGTGCCTGGTGACTAGCACGTCGATTATGTGCCAGTTGGGGCAGGCCCGAGGGGCACCTGGGTGCAGCGACTGGCGAGTTGGTTGCACGCCTGGGTGGGCGGATGGGGTCACCTCCCTGTGCGAGGTCACGCTACCCAGAGGGAGGGTTGGGGAGTGGACGAGTGCCCTTCTGCGCCTGCGCTTCTCAAGAATCTAGTCCCACCCCTAACTTCTCCCCCCTTCTCTGCAAAAAAAACAAAAGAGAAAAAGAAAAAGGAAAAACACATTCATATATACACAGCAGTATGCTGTTTCTTGCCTCTCAGCGCCAGATGCCACCTGGCCCACTTCTGGCTCTGCTAGTGGGCAGAGCCCTGCTCTCATCCCAATTCCTCTTTGGGGAAACCTGGAGTCACTAAAAAGTCTTTGTGTACTTCTAGCTGCAGCTCGGGAAGCCAACTCAGTCAGAAATCCTATTCTCGTCCCTTTCTACTCTGCTATTCTCACCAAACAGGTCATTCCCATATGGTCTCTCTGATCCAGCAATGCCAAGGCTCAACTCCTGCCAGTGTCCAGATGTTAACTGAGATGTTCTGTCTGAAATTAGTCCAAACTACAGACAGGCCTCGGAAACAAGAAAGTGCAGCCTCCCTCACTCCTCCACCATCATCCCAACTAATCATTGGCATTTTAATTATGATGTGTCTTGGTGTAGTCCTCTTTGGGTCTAGCTTGTTGAGACTCTCTGTACTTCCTGTACTTTTAATTGTCTTTCCTTTGCCATATTAAGAAAGTTTTTCTTCATATTTTTTCACATAAGTTTTCAATTTCTTGCTCTTCCTCTTCTCCTCTGGCACCCCTATGATTTGGATGTTGGTAAATTTAAAGTTGTCCCAGAGGTTCCTAAGCTTCTCCTCATTTTTTCCATTCTTGTTTCTTCACTCTGTACTGATTGACTGTTTTTTTCTTCCTTATGTTCCAAATCATTGATTTGAACCTTGGCTTCCTTCCCTTCACCATTGGTTTCATGTGGATTTTGTTCCATTTCACTTAGCATAGCCTTCATTTCTTCTCTTATGCGTTTGTCATACTTAATCTTGTCTGTCAAGTCTGTGAGCATTATTATCACCAGTGTTTTGAGCTCTGCATCCATTAGGTTGGCCATCTCCTTGTCACTTAGTTATCCCACTGGAACCCTGATCTACTCCCTCTTTTGGGCTATACTTTTCTGCCTCCGCAACTTTACCACCTCTTGTGTTTGCCTGTGTCTTAGGTAGAGCTGTCGCACGTGTTACATTGTAAGGGGCAGAACCTTAGGTATTCTCAGTGTGGGGTAACCTATTTCACCAGTTGTGGTGCTGTATGTGGGGGAGGGGTCTGAGAGGGAACAATGTGGCTTGCTTAGCACTCACACCGTTTTTAGGCATTTTACCTGATTCCCATATGGGATTTGTGCTCCTTTAGCTGTTTCCCTGTTGTTGTTCCCATGGTGGCTAGGTTTGCAAATGTTCTAGGATCGTGGGGCCCTCTAAACAAATGGACTCTTCTGAAAAACCAGCAGTTTCTTCCTCCACCCCAACCCGCACTGATTTTCAGTCAGAAGAAATGATGCTTTATTTTCCCTGGTGCTGGAGCTGAGAGCTGCATGGCCTGGTCTGGGGCTGGGATCACTTTGCAATAGCTGGCCACAGCCATTGCCTTCCTGTTGCCACCACACTGCATCCTATCCACCCCTTCTCCGCCCCTCCTACCTATCTGGATGAGTATTGCTTCTTTATATCTTTGTTTGTTGGACTTCCATGTTATTCAATTTTCTGGTAGTTCTGGTTGTTTTTAGGTTTTTTTTGTTTTGT
This sequence comes from Furipterus horrens, assembly GCF_987537825.1. Lineage (NCBI taxonomy): Eukaryota > Metazoa > Chordata > Mammalia > Chiroptera > Furipteridae > Furipterus > Furipterus horrens. The sequence continues at coordinate 85,491,403 of NW_028327177.1, forward strand.
TTTTTTTAAATATGTTTCATTGATTATGCTGTTACAGTTGTCCCAATTTCTTTTCCCTCTGCTCCCCTCCACCCAGTGACACCCCCTCCAGTTGTCCCCTTCCCCTTAGTCCATGCCCATTGGTTGTACATATAGTTCTTCTCAACATCTTCCTGTCTACTCCACCCCCTCCTACTAGGCTTCTTAATTACTGTACTGTCTCCCTCCCTTTCCCCCCTTCCCCTTCCCTGTTGACCCCCCCCAATGTTCCCTATACCTATCATTCTTTTCCCACTCTCGTTGCCTACTTACTTTGCCTTTGTTTCGATTCCCTAGCTTCTGTTGTTGGTTGTGATAGTTTTCATTTTAATGTTCATAGTTTTGATCCTCTTTCTCCTAAACAACTCCCTTTAACATTTCATATAACAGTGGTTTGGATCTGATGAACTCCTTCAGTTTTACTTTGTCCTGGAAGCACTTCTCTATCCTTCTATTCTGAATGACAGCTTCGCTGGGTATATTAATCGTGATTGTAGGTTTTTGCTTTTCATTACTTTGAATATTTCTTGCCAGTCCCTTCTTGCCTGCAGAGTTGCTTTGAGAAATCAGGTGATAGTCTTATTAGGACCCCTCTGTATGTAATTTTCTTCTTCTCCCTTGCTGCTTTTAAGATTCACTCTTTATCTTTAATTTTTGACACTTTGATTATAATGTGTATTGGTGTGGTTCTCCCTTGGTCCAGTTTTTTTTTTGGAACTCTCTGTATTTCCTGGACGTGTAAGTCTATTTCCTTCCCAAAGTTAGGGAAGTTCTGCTTCACTATTTTTTCACATAATTTTTCAATGTCTAGTTCTTCTTCTTCTCCTTCTGGCAACCCTATAATTTGGATGTTCGCTGTCTTATAGTTGTCCCAGAGGTTTCTGAGCTTCTGCTCATTCTCCCCTCTTTTTGTTTCCTCTTTCTGCACTGATTGACTGTTCATTCCCTATGTTCTGATTTGTTGATTTGATCCCTGGATTTCCTTTTCTCACCACTTGTTTTGAATGTGTTTTCATTCATTTCAGCAGGACTAGTCTTCATTTATTCCTTGTCTTGATTACGTCCCGCTGTTATTTCACTAAGCTGTCTTATAACTATAGCTCTGAACTGGGCCTCAGAAAGGTTATCTATCTATTCATCTGTTAATTCATGTATTTGCTTTCTGGTCAGCTGCATGATTGGTATCTTTATCATTATTCCTGACATCCTGGCAATTTTTTGCTTCTTGGGCGGTGCTGTTACACCTCCTATGCTATAGGGGGCAGAGCCCCTTGCACTCGTCACTACCGGGCGACCCTTCTCACCAAACTGTGGTGCTTTGTGTGGGGGCGGGTGTCCAAGATGGATTACTGCCATTCTCTCTTCGCTGAGAGACCGGGAACTCCTCCTCCGTCCCCATGCCCTCTGGGCCTCACGGTCTGAGGCAATGGGGGTCTGCCTTCCCCGGCATTGGAATCGTGAGCTGACGGGTTTGGTCTGCAGCTAGGGGTGCTCCCAGGCACTTCTCGCCTCCCCTTAAATATGGGCGTCTGTGCTTACCATCGTCCTTCTGTCCTTGGCTTCAGCTGCCGCCACTGGCACAGCTTGACCCCTCTGCCCTGGCTTTGCCCCCCCCTACCTGTCAGGACAGGCACCACTTGTTTATAATTTCATACGTTGGACTTCCATGTAGCTTTATTTTCTGGAACTTCTGGTTATTTCTGGTTTTGCAGTAGTTGTAGTCCTTCTTAGTTGTGGAAGAGGATGGAATGTGTCAGTCTAGGCCTCCATCTTGGCTGGAAGTCTGTTTTTAGTTTTGAGGTAGTTTTATTTCTTCTTATTGTTGTGGAGGATGGTAAAGCGAGTCTTCCTAATGTAGACAGGTCTTTTGGTTTCTTCCCTCATCTTGCTCTGGTTTCTTCCTGACTTATTTTCATCTCTCTTTATATATCACCACTTTCCAAGGGGTTTGTGCTTATTAGGTGTATCAGTTTCTATACTGCAGCTCTGTCTCCTTTCAGACTTGAAAATTCTTACCCAATAAAATCCCTCTGGTCTGAGCAAAAGAAGAGTACCCTCTGACATTCCAATCTTGAAAGCTAACTCTGTTCCTGAAAACTTCAATGTTTTTTACAGGCACAACCACCCCCAGAGAGGCATAAGGGATAGAATGGAAGAAATCATTAGAAATTAGTTTGGGCACACAACTGACTCTCTTTTTTGTCTTTAGTTCTGTCGCATTAGTGAAAGTTGGTATGAACTCGTGGAATTTTTAGCCTTTGGAATCCCCAGACATCTTCAAGTTGTCATTGAAGAATGTTTATTTTACAATGTGTCTTTTTCCTTAGAAAAGGAGAAAAACAGAGTGAGTCTTCTTAGAGGGATAGCTGAGATTTGGGGGTCACTTCCTTTAACTGTGGCCTTGCTATAACCCAGGCACTGTGTTATTCACATACATGTATTTTTACTTTTGACATTCAAAGCAACTCAGTGATTTTACAAATGAGGACACAGATAAAGAATCTTGGAGTGGCTATTTAGCTTTCCTAACATCAAACAGCCAATATGTGGTTAAGTCAAGATTCAGTTCCATTTTATGCTAATGAAACCCTTCTATAGCTGATTAATATCAGTATTGGGTTAAAATTATGATACAAAAATACATGTAAAACATTAAGCATATAATTTTTCCTTGTATATTTATTTAATAACAAAACAAACAAAGCAGAGTCTGTGGGATTTGCCTCAAAATTACTAAATGAAAAAAGCTATGATCTGAATTGGAACACCAGTCTTTTGAAATTTATTCCAAGCTTTTTCCACCACAGTATTATAATTCCAAGAGAAAATTGCTCATCTTTCATTGGCTTAAGTTATATTGTTAAAACATAGTGTATGAGCAGTCATAAAACAGAGATTTTAAAGACAGAGAGATTTTAAACACTGGCATGATAAAAAATATTTAATTCCATTAAATTCAAATATTTGTTCAAATATTTATTGCATGACTTTTTTATGGGTTACATAAAAACTTTTGCACCCTGGGCACCCTAAATAAACTACTGTACTCTATTACCAAACCAAAAATGATTAAGTGGCCTTTCAAATTCAAGGAAATCGTCTTCATCTATCTAGATTAACTGTCTCATTCTGAAAGATTTGTTGATGTGTAAAAGGTGAGACTACAACAGGAAATGTCTCTTTCCTCAAAGTGTCCTGTTAGAATATACCATTTGAAAGAGAAAAAATTAGTTTAATCAGAACCACATAATGATTGAAAACAATCTCATTTCAGTCACCATCGCTGCAAATGCAGTTATGGCCAATTCTCGTGAGTCTGTGCTAATGGGAAGAGGGTGTAACATGGATGGTTGACAGCTCAGATAATTCAAATAACTGATTTTCAGCATTTCCTCCACTAAACCTATTTACCAGAGTTGCTAGCAAGTAATGGAAATTACTTATTCTAGTTTCCTCCCTCTCCTCCTCACACCCAGTGCCCCCAACCCCAGTCATCCTTTGATGGAGATGTTAGCAAGCAATAAAATGGCCAAAATACAGTGGGAGGAAGAGAGAAGAAAAGTTGATCAATCCTTAAATAAGGGTTGTTTTAATGTTATGTTTTAGAAATGGAAGTTCTTGCTCCTTGTAGAATATTCTTTTGATCAATATCCTTATCACACCTCCTTATACAATAAGCACATCTCAAGTACAATATTGTTAAATTTCTATTCTGTAAGTAAAATATCAATTTATTTTTTCCATTTTTTTATTGATGTTCTATTAAAGTTGTCCTAATTCTCCCCCATTGCTCCCCCCTGCCAAGCCCACCTCCCTCCTCTCCCACAGTCAATCCCAACCCGGTTGTCCATGTCCATTGGTCACTTACATTATTTCCTTGACTAAAATCTTCCCCTTCTTCCCCCCTTCTCCCCCACCCCTTCCCCTTTCATCACTGTCAGCCTGTTCCTTGTTTCCATGCCTCTGGTTCTATTTTGCTCATTTGTTTGTTTTGTTCATTAAATTCCTGTATTAGATGAGATCATATGGTATTTTTATTTCATCGCCTGGCTTATTTTACTAAACATAATACTCTCCAGTTCCATCCACGTTGTCACAAAAGGTAGGAGTTCCTTCTTTCTTTCTGCTGCATTGTATTCCATCATGTAAATGTACCGCAGTTTTTTGATCCACTCATTCACTGATGAGTACATAGACAGCTTCTAGTACTTGACTATTATAAAGAGCACTGCTGTGAATGTAGAGGTGCATAGGTTTTTCTGAATTGGTGTCTCAGGATTCTTCAGGTATAATCCTAGCAATGGGATTGCTGAATCAAAAGGCAGTTCCATTTTTAGTGTTTTGAGGAAATTCCTTACTGTTTTTTATAGTGGCTTCATCAGTCTGCATTCCCACCAACAGTGCATGAGGGTTCCCTTTTCTCCATATCCTTGCCAGCACTTGTGGTGTGTTGATTTGTTGGTGGCCATTCTGACTGGTGTGAGGTGGTATCTCATTGTGGTTTTAGTTTGCATCTTTCTGATAGCTAGTAATGTTGAGCATTCTTTCATATGCCTTTGGACCCTCTGTATGTCCTCTTTGGTGAGGTGTTTGTTCAGGACCTTTGCCCATTTTTTAATTGGGTTGTCTGTCTTCTTGGTGTTGAGTCTTATAAGTTCTTTATATATCTTGGAGATCAAACCCTTGTCTGAGGTTTCATTGGCAAATATGTTTCCCCATACTGTTGGTTCCCTTGCTGATGTTTTCTTTCCTTTTTTAAAGTATAATTTATTGCTTATGTTGTTACAGTAGTTCCAATTTTTCCCTTTACTCCCCTCCGCCCAGTACTCACCTTCCCTCCAGCAATCCCACCCCCTTTAGTTCATGCCCATGGGTCGTGCAGATAAGTTCTTGAACTTCACCCTTTCCTATATTATTCTCTCTCTCTCTTATTTTTTTTTTTTTGGTAGTTATTTTCATCCTTATTTTGTATATGAATACACTAATACCTGAAGCCAAGCTGTATTGACTCCGTCTTTCCCTTGGATCCTTCAGCTGCGAAGAGAGGGGGGGTCTGCTGCATGGGCAACAGCAGACCCTCCATATCACTCTGCCCAGGCTCTGTAGCTTCAGCTTCACTGGAGAGGACACTCCAGCGTCATCGCAAGATGTCGATTCAACACGGGAGGAGACAGATACCGTGTCACTCCCGAGTCGGACTGCACAGCCATTCTCGGCGGTGCAGATAGACACTTAAGAAGCTACACCATCGTCTCTCGAGACGGACGGCTGCCGACGACGACGACACTAATAAACTTAAGGTTGAAAACCCAGGTCTCTTGGCTGCAAAATTCAAACTCTGAATCACTCTCAATAGTTTCAAATTCTTAAGGTTGTCAAATGAATTCTCTATGACCATTACCTTTAAACACTCTGATTACTATAAAAGAGAAGCTGCCCCAAACCTGGTGTGGAAAGAACTTCTTTCAGATGAAGTAATTTGTAACCTCCTTTCTGGGAAGAAATTAACATTCCTGATAAAGTGCTTAAGCAATTTTATGGTAAATATTAATGGACCAAAGTCTTGTTCTGGGTAACCAGTCACCTATCCACTCTGCTGACTGAGACTCAACAATGTACTGACTTTTATTTTTTAAGATTTTATTTATTTATTTCTAGAGATAGGGGACGGGAAGGAGAATGAGAGGGAGAGAAATATCATTGTGTGGTTGCCTCTTGCACACCCCCAACTGGGAACCTGGCCTACAACCCAGGCATGTGCCCTGACTGGGAATGAAACTGGCAACCCTTTGATTCACAGGCTGGCACTCGATTCACTGAGCCATACCAGGCAGGGCTCTAGTGACTTTAAATAAGCTTTTTCTTTTGTATATTCCTATAAAAAATACATTATCATCACCTTCTTAGAGGTTTTTGCTCTTGCAGCAAGATTGTAATAAACCTTGGCAGAGCTTATGACTAAATATTCTAAAGGGTTTTCATGAATACTCTTGATTCAAATCTCTGCTGTGGAATCTAGTTTCGTTATAAAACCAATGGATGACAATCTTTTCAACTGCTTACTGCTTACCAACCCCCTTCTTGCTTCTCCATCATCTCCTCTATCCCTCAATGATTTTTGTTACTAATTGATCAGAACTGGAGATACTAGGATGGCTCAGTCCTTACCCCTACTTGAGTCTTGTCTTGGAGCATCTTTTCCCTTAAATGATTATGAACCACGTTTCAAATGTCAAAATTCCCTATATTGTTCTTAACTTCCCCCTGTCTATTTTGTACCAACCCATTATGCTTCTTAACCCTTGCACCATTTGCCCATTGCTCCCCCTTCCCCCTCCCAGATGATAACCCTCCAAAGGATCCCCATACCTATGATTCTGTTCTTATTCTGGTTTACTTAGTTAGGTATTGTTTCTGTTTCTTAGATTCAGTTGTTGATACTTGTGAGTTTGTTGTCATTTTAGTATTCATAGTTTTGATCTTTTTCTTAAGTAAGTCCCTTTGACATTTCATATAATAATGGCTTGGTGATGATGAACTCTTTTAGCTTTATCTTGTCTGGGAAGCACTTCATCTGCCTTTCCACTCTAAATTATAGCTTTTCTGGATAGAGTAATCTTGGTTGTAGGGTCTTGCTTTTCATCACATTGAATATTGCTCGCCAGTCCCTTCTTGCCTGAAAAGTGCTTTTTGAGAAATCAGCTCATAGTCTTGTAGGTACCCCTTTGTGGGCAACTCTCTGCTCCTCTCTTGCTCCTTTTAGGAATCTCTCTTTACCTTTCACCTTTAGTATTTCGATTACGATGTGTGTTGGTGTGGTCCCCTCTGGGTTCAGCTCGCCCAGGACTCTCTGTGCTTCCTGGACTTGTATGTCTATTTTCTTCACAAAATTTGGGAAGTTTTCTTCCAATATTTTTTCACATAACTTTCAAGTTCTTGCTCTTCCTCTTCTCCTTCTGGCATCCTTATGATTTGGAGGTCAGCACATTTAACGTTGCCCCAGAGGTTCCTTGCTTCTCTTCATTTTTTTCAACTCTTGTTTCCTCATATTGTACTGGTTGACTGTTTTCTTCTTCCTTATGTTCCAAATCATTGATTTGAATCCTGGTTTTCTTCCCTTCACCATCAGCTTTGTGTGGATTTTTCTCCGTTTCACTTAGCATAGCCTTCACTTCTCCCCTTATGTGTTTGCTGTACTTAAGCATATCTGTCAAGCCTGTGAGCAACTTTATCACCAGTGTTTGAAATTCTGCGTCTGTTGGGTTTGCTATCTCCTCATCACTTAGTTCACCCACTGGAACCTTGACCTGTTCCCTCTTTTGGGCCATACTTCTCAGTCACCTCATCTTGACAGGCTCCTGTGTTTGTTTCCCTCTGTCTTACGTAGAAATGTCGCTCCTGTTAAATTGTAAGGGGCAGGGCCTTAGGGATTCATCAGTACAGGGTGACCTGTTTCACCACGTTATGGTACTGTATGTGAGGGAGGAGTCTGAGAGGAAATAATACTGCTTGCTGAGCACTCACCCCTTTCCCAGGCATTTCTCCCACTTCCTTATGGGACTGATGCCTCTCTAGCTGTTGCCCTGGCTGTCATTCCAGAGTGGATGGATCTGCAGATGTTCTAGGACCATGGGGGCCCTTTAAGCAAGCAGACTCTTTTGAGAGGCCAGCTGGTTCTTCTTCTGCCCCAACCACCACTAGTTTGCACAGTCAGAAGCAAGGAGGCTTGATTTTCTCCGGTGTTGGGACTGTGAGCTGGGCAGTCTGGTGAGGAGCTGGGAATGCTCCCCAGGTGTCCCTTCTGAATTATTAAAATGTGTAACTGTGTTTCCCACTGGCCTGTGGCTGCCACCGCTGCTGCCACCACCACACTTAGTCCTCTCTTCCTCAGCTCTGCCCCTCCTACCTGTCTGGATGAGTATTTCTTCTTTATATCTATGTTTCTTGGACTTCCATGCAGTTTGATCTTCTGGAACTTCTTATTGTTTCTAGTTTTGAGGTAATTGTATTCCTTTTTAGTTGTGGAGGGAGATGCAGCGTGTCTGTCTACACCTCCATCTTGGCCAGAAGTCCCACTGATATTTTCTTTTGCTGTGCAGAAACACTTTAGTTTGATGTTGTCCCATTTCTTTATTCTATCCTTTATTTTCTTTGCTCTAGGAGATATATCTGTGAAAATATTACTACGTGGGATAGCTGAGATTTTCCTGCCTGTGTTTTTCTCTAGGACTTTTACAGTGTCATGGCTTACATTTAAGTCCTGGATCCACCTTGAATTTATTCTGGTGTATGTTGTAAGTTGGTGCTCTGGTTTCATTCTTTTGCATATCCCTGTTCAGTTCTCCCAACATCATTTGTTGAAGAGGCTATTTGCTTCCCATTTTTGCTCCTTCCCCCTTTGTCAAATAGTAGTTGTTCATAGAGGCTTGGGTTTATTTCTGGACTCTCTATTCTGTTCCATTGATCTTCATGTCTGTTCTTATACCAGTACCAGACTGTTTTGATTACAGTAGACTTATAGTATAGTTTGATATCAGGTATTGTGATTGCTCCTACTCTGTTCTTTCTTCTCAAGATTGCTACAGATATTCTGAGTCTTTTTTGGTTCCATATAAATTTTTGTATTATGTGTTTTAGGTCTCTGAAATATGCCATTGATATTTTAATAGGGATTACATTGAATCTATGAATTGCTTTGGGTAGTATGGATATTTTAATGATGTTGATGCTTTCCATCCATGAACTTGGTATATGCTTCCATTTATTTGTATCTTCCTTAAGTTCTTTCTTCAATGTTCTATAGTTTTCTGAGTATAAGTCTTTTACTATCTTTTTTAGGTTTATTCCTAGGAACTTTATTTTTCTTTTTGCTAAAGTAAATGGGATATTTTTCTAGTTTCTATCTCTGATATTTTATTATTCTTGTACAGAAATACCTTTGATTTCTGAATATTGACTTTGTACCATGCTATTTTGCCAAATTCACTTATTAGGTCGAGTAGTTTTTTGGTGGAGTCTCTATGGTTTTCTATGTATACTATCATGTCATTTGCAAATAATGACAGTTTTACTTTCTATTTCCCAATTTGAATGCCTTTTGTTATCTTCTCTTGTCCGATTGCTGTGGCTAGAATCTCCAAAACTATATTGAATAGGAGTGAAGAGAGTGGGGATCCTTGTCTTGTTCCTGATCTCAGGGGAAACCTTTTCAGTTTTTGCCCATTGAGTATGATGTTGGCCGCCAGTTTCTCATATATAGACTTTTTATGTTGATGTATGCTCCCCCTATTCTCATTTTGCTAAGTGTTTTGATCATAAATGGGTGTTGTACTTTATCAAATGTCTTTAGAACATCTATTGATATGATCATGTAATTTTGTCTTTCATTTTGTTTATGTGGTGTATTACATTTATTGATTTGCGAATATTAAACCATCCTTGCATCCCTGGGATGAATCTCACTTGATTGTGGTGTATGATTTTTTTAATGTGTTGCTGGATCCAGTTTGCCAATATTTTGTTGAGGATTTTAGCATCTATGTTCATCAGCGATATTGACCTGTAGTTTTCTTTCTTTGTTATGTCTTGATCGGGTTTCGGAATTAGGTAATACTGTCCTCATAGAAAGAGTTAGGGAATCACCCTTCTTCTTGGATTATATGGAATAGTTTGAGAAGAACAGGAATTAGTTCTTCCCTAAATGTTTCATAAAATTTGCCTGTGAAGCCATCCAGTCCAGGGCTGTTTTGTGCCGGGAGTTTTTTTATTACAGCCTCAATTTCACTCTTTGTTATAGCTCTATTCAGGCTTTCTGCTTCTTCTTGATTCAGTTTTGGAAGATTATGTGTTTCCAGAGATTTGTCCATTTCACCAAGGTTGTTAATCTTTTTGTCATATATTTGTTCATACTAATTTCTTACAATCCTTTGTTTTTCTGTGGTGTCAGTTGTGATTTCTCCTCTTTCATTTCTGATTTTGTTTATTTGAGTCCTCTCTCTTTTTTCCTTCATGAGCCTGGTTAAAGGCTTGTCAATTTTATTTATCTTTTCAAAGAACATGGTCCTGGCTTTATTGATCTTTTGAATTTGTTGTTTAGTCTCTATGTCATTTAATTCTGCTCTGATCTTGGTGATTTTCTTCCTTCTACTTGCTCTGGGCTTTATTTGTTGTTCTTGTAGCTCATGTAGCTGTACGGTTAGATTTTTTATTTGGGATTCTTCTATCCTTTTTAGGTAGGCCTGTACTGCTATGAACTTCCCTCTCAAGACTGCCTTCACTGTGTCCAATAGGTTTTGGGCGGTTGCGTGTTCATTATCATTTGTTTCAAGAAACTTTTTGATTTCTTCATTGATGTTATTGTTAACCCATTCATTATTTAATAGCATGTTATTCATTCCCCATGAATTTGAATGTTTTTGAGTTTTTTGCTTGAGGTTGGTTTCCAGTTTCAGGCCATTGTGGTCTGAGAAGATGCTTGGTATAATTTCAATTTTCTTGAATTCGTTGAGGCTTGTTTTATGTCCTACCATGTGGGAAATGTCCCATGTGCATTCTAAAAGAATGTATATTTTGCTTCTCTGGGGTGAAAAGTTCTATATATATCAATTAAGTCCATTTTACCTAGAGTGTTGTTCAATGCCTCAATATCCTTGGTGTTTCTTTCCTTTGAAGATCTGTCCATTGTTGATAACGGAATGTTAAATTCCCCTACTATGAGTGTGTTGCTGTTGATAACCTTCTTGTAGTCTTCCAGGATTTTCCTTATGTATTTGGGTACTCCTATGTTGGGTGCGTACATGTTTACCAGGGTTATATCTTCTTGTTGGATTGTTCCCTTAAGTACTATGAAGTGCCCTTCTTTGTCTCTTTTTGTGGCCTTTGCTATGAAATATGTTTTGTCTGATATATATATTGCTACCCCAGCCTTGTTTTCATGTTCATTTGCTTGGAATACTTTTTTCCAATCCTTCACTTTCAGTGTGTATAGATCTTTTATTGTGAGCCACCTCAAAACAAAAGACCCACTCTCTTGTAGACAGCATAAATGTGGGTTATGTTTTCACATCCATTGCAGTACCCTATGTCCTTTGATTGGAACACTTAATTCATTTACATTTGAGGTTATTATTGTCAGGTATTTATTCATTTCCCTTTGAACCTATGTTCCCCTTCCTCTCTCTTTTTCTTCTTTTTAAAGCAGGCCCTTTAGCATGTCTTACAATGCTGGTTTGGTGGAGATGTATTCTTTTAGTCTTCCATTGTCTGGGAAACTCCTTATTTCACCTTCCATTTTGAAGGAGAGCCTTGCTGAGTAGAGTAGTCTTGTTTGTAGGCCTTTGTTTTTCATTGCTTGAAATACTTTTTGCCATTCCCTTCTGACTAATAGCGTTTCTGTTGAGAAATCAGCTGATAGCCTTTTCGGAGCTCCCTTGTATGTTACTTGCTGTTTTTCTCTTGCTGCCTTTAGGATGCTCTTTTTATCTTTGAATGTTGCCATTTTAATTATGATGTGCCTTGGAGTTAGTCTCCTTGGGTGCATCTTCATTGGGACCATCTGTGATTCCTGTACATGTGAAATTTTTTCTCTCATAATGTTTGGGAAGTTTTCTGTTCTCACTTTTTCTATTAGGTGTTCTACCCCTTGCTCCTCTTCTTCTCCTTCTAGTATCCCTATGTTATGGATATTGGTACATTTCATGTTGTCCTGAAGCTCTCTTAAATCCTCTTCATTCTGTTTTAGTCTTTTTTCATTTTGTTGCACTCTGAGAATTTTTTTCTACGTTGTCCTCTAGCTCACTGATCTGCCCCTCTGCTTCATTTAGCCTGCTTTTGATTGCTTCTACTGTTTTCTTCAGATTAAAATTTTTTCTTCATTTTCTCCTAGCTCTTACTAATAGTTTCTATGTCATTTTTAATGCTAGTGTAGTTCTCATACGTTTCTTGTAGCTTCCCTGGAGTTCCTTCTAGTTTCCCTGGTATTCTCTGTAATTTGCCTGGTGTTTGTTGTAGTTTCCTCTGAGTTTGTCAAGTTCATTGAGCTTCCTTATAAAAATTCTTTTGAATTACATGTCTGATAGTTTGTTTACCTCTCTTTTATCTAGCACCCTTTCTGGGGATTTTTCTTTTCCTTTTGTTGGGGAGGCTGTTTCTGTGTCTCCACATTTTAGATGCCTCTTCTTGTTTGTTTTTGTTTCTTAGATTTGACAGCTCTTATTTCCTGCATTCATGGTATGACTTTCTGTAATTGGAGACCTGGAAGATTCAGTGGTGCAGTTTCTTTGATTTCCTGAGCTTGATGCTCTTGGCATGCCCTTTATGCCATTTGTTTAAGCTCTTTGGTTGTATTTCAGTTTTGGTTGTTGTTTTGTTAATGTTTGGTGGAATCCTCCTTCTGGCTAGCTGATTGAGAACCATTCTGCCCACCACATCTTGAGTTCTTTTGTGGAGATGCATTGGGCACTGTCTTATTTTTTTGGAACCACCCCTGGTCAAAATTTCATGGGTTTCAAGTCTTCCTTTCTGGCTGGCTGTTCACTCTTCTCCATGCTTGTACTCCAAGTCCCTCCATGGTGGGAGCAAGCAGACAACACTGCTACCTGCTCTGCCACCATCTTTTCTCCTCCCTTTGCCCATTTTTAAATTTTATTATCTATCTTCATGGTGTTGAGTCTTAAAAATTCTTATATATTTTGGAGATCAAAACCTTGACCAAGGTATCATTGGCAAATATGTTCCCCATAGGCTAATTACCTTTTCATCTTGTTGATGTTTTCTTTTGCTGAGCAGAAATTCTTTAGTTTGATGTAGTCCCATTCATTTATCCTTTCCATGATTTCCCTTGCCCTAGGACATATAGCAACAAAAATATTGCTGCATTGGATATCTGAAATTTTACTGCCTGTGTTTTCCTCTAGGACTTTTATGGTGTCACAGCTTACATTTAAGTCTTTTATCCAACTTGAATTTATTCTGGCATATGGTGTAAGTTGGTGGTCTAGTTTCATTTCTTTCTTTCTTTTTTTTGCATGTCCCTGTCCAGTTCTCCCAACACTATTTGTTGAAAAGGTTATTTTCACTTCATTTTATGCTCTTTGCCCCTTTGTCAAATTTTAATTGGCCACAGAGACCTGTGTTTATTTCTGGGCATTTTATTGTGTTCCATTGATCTATATGTCTGTTCTTATGCCAGTATCAGACTGTTTTGTTTACAGTAGCCTTGTAGTACAGTTTGATATCAGGTATTGTGTTTTCTCCTACTTTGTTCTTCTTTCTGAAGATTGCTGAGGCTATCTGGGGGTGTATTTGGTTCCATATAAATTTTGAAATATTTACTCTAGGTCTGTGAAATATGTCATTGATATTTTAATAGATATTGCATTGAATCTATAGACTGCTTTGGGCAGTATGGACATTTTAATAATGTTAATTCTTTCTATCCATGAACATGATATGTGCTTCCTTTTATTCATGTCTTCCTTAATTTATCTCTTCAGTGTTCTGTAGTTTTCTGAGTAGAGGTCTAAACCATCCTTGCATCCCTGGGATGGATATCACTTAATCATGGGATTTCATGTATTTCTGGATCTGGCTTGCCACTATTTTGTTGAGGATTTGGGCATCTATGTTCATTAGTGATATTGGCCTGTAGTTTTCTTTCTTTGTGTGTCTTGACCTGGTTTTGGAATTAGAATAATACCAGCCTCATAGAAAGTAATTGGGAGTCTTCTTCATTTTCTGAATTTTTTGGTAATAATTTCAGAAGGATATGAGTTAATTCTTCCCTAAATATTTTTTTAAATTCGCCTGTGAAGCCATCCATTCCAAGGCTTTTGTATGCTGGGAGTTTTTCATTACTGCTTCAATTTCACTAATTGTTATTGCTTTATTCATGCTTTCTGCTTCTTCTTGATTCAGTTTTGGCAGATTATATGTTTCCAGAAATTTCTCCATTTCACCCTGGTTGTCAAATTTTTTGTCATATAGTTGTTCATAATAATTTCCTATGATCCTTTGTATTTCTGTGGTATCAGTTGTGATTTCTCCTATTTCATTTCTGATTTTATTTATTTGAGTCCTCTCTCTATTTTTCTTGCTGAGTCTGGTTAAAGGTTTGTTGATTTTATGTATATTTTCAAAGTACCAGCTCCTGGTTTTATCAATCCTTTTAATTGTTGTTTTAGAGTCTATGTCATTTAAGTCTGCTCTGATCTTTATTGTTTCCTTTCTTGTACTTGCTCTGGGCTTTGTTGTTGTTCCTTTAGTTCTTGTAGATGTAGGGTTTGACTGTTTATCTGAGATTCTTATATCCTTTTTAGGTAGGCCTGCAATACTATGAACTTCCCTCTCAGGACTGCCTTTGTTGTATCCCATAGCTTTTGGGCTGTCACGTGTTTATTTTCATTCTTTCCAGAAAATTTTTTATTTCTTTCTTGATGTCATTGTTAAGGAAGACATTATTTAATAGCATGTTATTCATTCTCCCTGAATTTGAATGTTTTAAAGTTTTTTCCTTGAGGTTGGTTTCCAGTTTCAGGACATTGTGGTCTGAGAAGATGCTTGTTATAATTTCAATTTTCTTGAAATTGTTGCGGCTTTTTTTGTGTGTCCTATCATGTGATCTATCTTTGAAAATGTTCCATGTGCATTTGAAAAGAGTGTATATTTTGCTTCTTTGGAGTGAAAGATTCTATATATATCAACTACTCAATTTGATCTAGAGTGTTGTTCAGTGCCACAATATCCTTGGCGTTACTTTGCTTGGAAGATCTGTCCATTGTTGACAATGGGGTGTTAAAGTCTTCTACTATGAGTTTATTACTGTTGATATTCTTCTTGAAATCCTCCAGGATTTTTATTATTTTGGGTGCATATATGTTTACAAGGATTGTATCTTCTTAATGGATTATTCCCTTAAATATTATGAAATGTCCTTATTTGGCGCTTTTTATCACCTTTGTTGTGAAATCTGTTTTGTCTGATATAAATAGCGCTACCTCAGCTTTTCTTTTCATGTTCATATGCTTGAAATATTTTTTTCCACCCCTTCACTTTCAGTCTGTATCGATCTCAAATCTGTGGTGTATCTCTTGTAGACAGCATATATGTGGGTCATGTTTTCTTATCCCTTCAGCTACCATATGCCTTTTTATTGGAGCATTTAATTCATTTACATTTAAGGTTATTATTGATAGGTACTTATTCCTTATCATTTTTCCCCTTTGTGTTCCTCTCTGTAAATCTCTGTTTCTTCATCTTCTTAAAGGAGACCCTTTAACATCTCTTGCAACCTTGGTTTGGTGAAGATCTATTCTTTTAGCCTTTTGGAGGGGGGACTCCTTATTTCACCTTTTATTTTGAATGAGAGCCTTGCTGGGTGGAGTAGTCTTGGTTGCAGGACTTTGTTTTTCATTGCCTGGAATATTTTTTGCCATTTCCTTCTGGCTTGTAGTGTTTCTGTTGAGAAATCTGATGATAGTCTTATTGGAGCTCCCTTGTATGTTATTAATTGTTTCTCAGCTGCTTTTAGGGTTCTCTCTTTTTCTTTGCATTTTGCCATTTTGATTATGATCTGTCTCGGAATGGGCCTTTTGGGGTTCATCTTCATTTGTACCCTCTGTGCTTCCTAGACTAGAATGACTTTTTCTCTCATCATGTTAGGGAATTTTTTGTCATTGCTTTTTGAAACAGATTTTCTATCCCTTTCTCTTCTCCTTCTGGTATTCCTATGATATGGATATTATTATGTTTCATGTAGTCCTGCATCTTTCTTAAAACCTCTTCATTCTTTTTCAGTTTTTTTTTTTTTCCATTTATTCCATGGTCTGGGAATTTTTTTCTATGTTGTCCTCCAGCTCACTGATTTGATCTGCTTCATCTAGCCTACTTTTGATTCCTTCTGCTGTGTTGTTCATCTCAGAAATTGTCTTCTTCATTTCCTCCTGGCTCTTATTGATAGTTTCTATGTCCTTTTTAATGCTGGTGTAATTCCTAGTAAGTTCCTTGCAGCTTCCCTGGAGTTCCTCATGGTCCCCCTGGAGTTCTTTGTAGTTTTCTTTTAGCTAGCTGAGCTCATTAAGCTTCCCTATAATCACTATTTTGAATTCTTTGTCTGATAGTTTGCTAACATCTACTTCACTTGGCACTCTTTCTGGAGATTCCTTCTTTCCTTTTGACTTTTTTTTTTGTCTCCCCACTTTTGTGACTCTTCTTGTTTGTATTTCTGTAGAAATTTGGTCAGAGATAATAAGCATGACCTTTTGTTTAACAGTTATAGTTATTTAGCTATGTAGTAGACTCTGATGTTCTTCCCAAACCCCTCTTCAATGAAGGACTCGTCGTCTCAGTGGAGAATGCTGCCTCAGTTGTTCAAAGGCATTGCAAACCTGAACCTTGTCCCTTCCAGAGGCAGCCAACATCCAATGACTGATGCAATTTTGTTGGATATCAAGGTGAAAGTTCTTATGCAAGTTGAATGTAAACTACAAATGTCTTGCCATGGTGGCCCAACTTGGGACAACTCAAAACAACCTTTCTAGATTCAGAGATCTCTAATAGCATGACTGAGTCTACTTGCATCAGAGTTCAAATTCTCCCTCCCCATCCTGCTTTCTCAGATGTTGATTGCAAAAATATTCCTTAATAAAAATCCCAAATAGTAAACTCTACCTCATAGTCTGCTTCCTAAGGAACCCATCCATGTCACTTGCTTATTTTTTCACTTAATACTATTTTCTGGAAGGCTCGTTTACTGGTAAACATAGATCTACCTGATTTCTTTAATATTATTGTATCAAAGAATAGGAGCCAGGATCATCAAAGCCATGGTCTCTTTCTTTCTGAATCTGCATCTAGACTACATCGTGAATTAGCCATAACTAGGTTACTAAGTTATGTGCAATGCATTGTGGAAAGAAATGATGTATGATTCTTTTAGTCCTGTTCCATTAAAACCTCTTGAGGTCTTCTATGCCCTTTCTCAAACTGCATGTGCCAGCTAGATGCAAAGCTTTATCAGAAGATTCCAAAGCCCTAGGGGATGGCAAAAAATTGGGACTACTATAGAATATAATCAATAAAATATACTTAAAAAATTGTTAACTGTTGAAATATTCATTTACCATTATTTCTTATAGAAATTAGCTTCTTTTAAACATGGAAGAACATTTAGTTTCTGATTTCAAACCACACTTTTCTGAATATTTTGTACTTATATTCTTGGGTGCAAGCTTTTCTCTAGTGTTAAATGCAGTGGAATTGCTAGGTCTTGAGACACACAAGCTTTAAAATTCAATATATATTTTCATACCATTTTCCGAAATGTTATATGAATTTGTATTCCTACTATTGTATTTGGAAATACTTTTTCTCATATCTTTTAAACGGGGTATTTTAAGGGAAACACTTAATTTAGGGATGAAAAATATTTTCATATGTAGTTGAATTTTAACTAGTCTCATATCTCACATTCCAGTACAAAAATTTTTTAAATAGTAGACACTTAACATTTCCAGTTTAGTCTCTTTGAAAGCAGTCCCTAAGATTTATGCCATAAAGTCACTCACCATTTTACTGAAGCAGGAATTTGAACTGTGTGCCAAGACTGACGCTCACTACTGAATGAACCGAACCAAATGCCTAGATTCTACCTCAGACAGCTTTGCTGTTACATATTCCTCATTTAGAAGGTAGAGGGGAAGCAATCATAATGCTGGCTTCTATTTATTGAGTACATAAGTTATGTCAGGCCATGTGCTAAAATATATCTGCATTAATTTCTTTAAGCTACAGAATAACCCTCTGACATGTAAGTTTCTATTACACCCCCTGCTTTTCAGATGGGAAAACTGAGGTAAAGGTAATATAGTTTATAGGTGAAAGCACTAAATATAACCCTCAAACTGTCTGACCTCAAATTCAGGGCTAGATCTCTCCCTTACACAATGTTGCCTACATATAACTCTCATTCAAAGTCTAAGGGGTATCACATACATTATTTAATTAAATTTTACTGTACTGTACCTCACTGAGGGAAATTAAGGCTGTAGTCATCATTGTATATCTGGGGACTAACTAGGTCAGGAGGAGGTATCTTTTAGGTAGAACACACAAGAGGATTAATCCTTCTATCTCAGTTTTCGAGGAAAATGTATAAAAGTATATAGATCCATGAATCATTTAAAGGTTGCTTGCTAAACAGCTGTAATCACTTGGCCAAATCACATCTATCTCAGTTTGCCTCCCTGAACTTCCTTTGTTCTCAAACTGAACATAATGCAGAGGAGGTCCATGTGGGTCTGAGACAAGATGGAATTTGGACCAGCTGTTTTCAAAGGTTACATTAGAAACTCAAAGGCTAAAAGGGGTTGCTGTGAAAACTGCTTTCTAAAGTCAGGGATCCCACATTGTATCACATGTCTGTACCAAGAAACTATGGATGGGGTAACAGTGGTAACACACAAATCTTAACAAAATGTTACACCCTATTGATAAGGCAAAGGGACATTTGACATTTGACTTCCTGAATATCTCCCATTTTTGTAGTTTTTGAGGTTGTAGTAGAATTCAAATCTCTTTGGGTTCAAGTTCATGTAATCTTAACAAAATATGACTTCCTGTGCCAGCAAACAAAGGTTTTGATTTTTTAAAAATCAAAAGGGCAATTAGTTAAAATAGTTCCCACCAATTATGAATGAATCAAGGTTAGATTTTTCTTAAAATATACAAGGGTAAAAAATCTGTGAGTGAAACTTAAACAATGGACTGATTTGGGGTTTCTTTGGGCCTTACCACATTGGAAAACCCTGAGTTCCTGTAAACCCCAAATTTGGCTAAAGGACAAGAGGACAGAGCAGAAATGGCATAGAAGGAAAAATGAGTATATATTATCATTGGTCAGCAGGCTTAAATTTGGTCTCTTCTAGGGCAAATGTGTCTCTACAAAGTTACCATCCTCTTTCTATAACAATAAATTTTTATTCACTTAAGGAACAACTGTTGTGCTTACTATCTGTCTGGCATAGTTAGAAACCTGATGATCCCAGATAATGAAAGAGCACTGGAGAGTTTTAAACAAAGAGGTAACATGGTTCAATTTATGTTTTAGAAACATCATTCCAGCTACAATGCTCCCACCCTATTTGGCGGAGGAGATGAGCTGGGATAGGAATACAGGGGAAGCAGAGAATTGAGATAGCTAGTGATTAAAATAGTTCAAGTGCATCAGGGAAAAGGAACACAAGTGAGATGTATTTAATTTATTTATCAGTTTCTTGTTATTGGCTGTACTCATTTGGATTTCCATCAAAACTGACATGTATGTGAAATGTTTCCATAAGTCTGATCATACTTCATGAACTCCATTAAGCATTCTTAGGGGAAATAACAATTAAGGAAGTCAGAAGGCCATTACTGTGGTTTTAATCTTTGTTGATTGCCAGAGACAGCAATATCCAAAGCACAATATCTGTGATTATAGCAATGTGCAAAGTACTTAAACTTCTGGAGTCCTGTGATGTGTGGTACATGTGGTTGCCATTGTACTTAGCTCCTTGGGCAAGGATATTAGAAGTTACACTTGCCCTTGGTTTCTTTTCCATTTTCTTGACATGAGTTTGAATGGAGAAGGAAGGGTATAACCAGCTCAACGAGTTTCTGATTTTTATGTGTGTATGCTCAAAGAATATCAGAAAAGAAAGAAGGCATGGCATCTGTTTTCAAATGGCAGTGTGTGGAGGCACAAGAGCTGTTACTTTTAAAGCTGCAGTGGAGATTTTGACCAGTCTTTATAAGACTCACTGCTTGTAAATAGGCTCCATCAAAAGCAGACATTTTTTTAAGCAGTGCTGTGCCAACCTCTGACTGTAAATTTGTTTCGTTTTTAGTATTGTCCACCAAAGATGTCTGGGGAGTTTCTGAGGTGGAACTCACTGTTTTGGAGAAAATAGGGAACTGGGCATCCTACACAATAAGATTGCCAGGTGCTGTTGAACATTCATTTGAGATCCGTGGCCCTGAATTTAACATGTCAATCAACACTTTTAAACAATCACCATTCCATTTCTTCTAAGGCAAATAGTATCTTCAGTGGAAAGTTGTTTTAATTTCTTCCCCTTGGTATCTGTGGTTTGTGTCTTTTATTTTTATTTTTTAAGTATATTTTATTGATTTTCTTCCCTTTGCTCCCCTCTGCCCAGTACCCCCCTTCCCTACAGCAATCCTACCCTCCTTACTTCATGTCCATGGATTGTGCATATAAGTTCTTTAGCTTCACCACTGCCTATATTATTAACTTTCCCCTGTTTATTTTGTACCAACCGATTATGCTTCTTAGTCCCTGCACCATTTCCCCATTTCTCCCCCTTTTCCCTCCCAGCTGATAACCCTCCAAATGATCCCCATACCTATGATTCTGTTCCTATTCTGTTTTGCTTAGTTGGATTTTGTTTTTATTTTTAGATTCAGTTGTTGATATTTGTGAGTTTGTTGTCATTTTAGTGTTCATAGTTTTGATCTTCTTTTTCTTAAGTAAGTCCCTTTGACATTTCATATAATAATGGCTTGGTAATGATGAACTCTTTTAGCTTCACCTTGTCTGGGAAGAATTTCATCTGCCCTTCTACTCTAAATTATAGCTTTTCTGGATAGAGTAATCATGGTTGTAGATCCTTGCTTTTCACCACATTGAATACTTCTTGCCAGTCTCTTCTTGCCTGCAAAGTTTCTTTTGAGAAATCAGCTGATAGTCCTATTGGCAACCCCCTGTAGACAACTCTCTGCCTCTCTCTTGCTGGCCCCCAGGACTCTGTCTTTATCTTTCACCTTTGGAATCTCAGTCATGATGCATCCTGGTGTGGTCCCTTCTGGGTCCAGCTCGCCCAGGACTCTCTGTGCTTCCTGGACTAGTATATCTCCTTCTTTTGTCAAATTTGGGAACTTTTCCTTCATTATTTTTTCATATAAGCTTTCGATTTCTTGCTCTTCCTCTTCTCCTTCTGGCACCCCTATGTTTTGGATGTTGTAATGTTTAAACTTGTCTCACAGGTTCCTAAGCCTCTCCTCATTTTCTTCAATGCTTGTTTCCTCATTCTGTACTGGTTGACCATTTTTTTCTTCCTTATATTCCAAATCATTGATTTGAATCCCAGTTTCCTACCCTTCACCATTGGTTTTGCGTGGATTTTTCTTCATTTCACTTAGCATAGCCTTCGCTTCTTCTCTTATGCGTTTGCCATACACAAACATATCTGTCAAGCCTGTGAGCATCTTTATCACCAGTGTTATGAATTCTGCATCTGTGAGGTTGGCTATCTCCTTGTCTCTTAGGCTGCCTATCTCCTCGTTGCTTAGTTCTCCCACTGGAACCTCAATCTGTTTCCCCTTTTGGGCCATACTTCTTTGTCCCCTCATTCTGACAGGTTCCTGTGTTTGTTTGCCTCTGCGTCCCAGGTAGAGCTGTCCCTTCTGTTATGTAGTAAGGGGTGGAGCCTTAGGAATTAGTCTATACAGGGCGACCCATTTCACCACTTTGTGGCACTGGGGGAGGGGTCCTAGAGGGAACAATACCACCTGTCCAGCACTCAGCCCTTTTCTAGGAACCTCTCCCACTTCCACACCAGACTTGCATCCCTCTAGTTGCTGCCCTGGCCGTCATTCCCAAAGTGGGTGGGTCTGCGGATGTTCTAGGACCATAGAGTCCCTTTAAACAAGCGGACTGTGCTGAGACCAGCAGTTTCTGCCTCCACCCCCACTGGTCTGCACAGTCAGAAGCAATGAGGCTTGATTTTCCCTGGTGCTGGGACCATGAGCTGCGAGGTCCAGTGAGGAGCTGGGAACGCTCCCCAGGTGTCCCTCCTGACTTTTTAAAACGTGTGACTGGTCTTTTTGCTGGGTTGCCACGGCTGTTGCCACCACACCACGTCCTCTCTGCCCTGTCTCCACCCCTTCTACCTGTCTGGGTGAGTATTTCTTCTTTATATATCTTTTTGCTGAACTTCCATTCAGTTTTATTTTCTGGAACTTCTGGTTGTTTTTAGTTTTGAGGTAGTTGTATTCCTTCTTAGTTGTAGAGGGAGATGCAGCATGTGTGTCTACGCCTCCTTGTGTCTTTTATTGAGTGATAGATATTTCTTGAGCATATTTCTGTGAGCCAAGGAGTATGTTGATAGTATCCTCAGTAATAACTTATGAGAAGCAAAATGATATATAAAAAAATATAAAAGTTAGGAGACAGGCATGAAAAATAATTTAGGAAAGGGGACTTTAAAATCCCTCTGGTGTTCATTTCCTAGCCTGTAATTTTCTGTTTATGTGACTATGGGTAAATCACTTAATTACGTCTTTGCTGACTTTTCTAAATTTGGAGGCTTAATTGAGCTATAGGGTCCTTGGTAGCTTATTAGGGAAAGATATAACTGAAGTGCCAAATATGACACATATTGTATAATTCAGATATCTCTGAAACTGCTAACTCCAAAGATCTTGGTGTCTTATTTAATAGGTAGCAACACCAAGAATCTTTGATAAAGTTCGCAGAGGTTGAGAATTTGGTTGTTTTCTGTTTACAGAAGAAGAAAAAGTTACTTCTTAGCAGGCTGATTTGCTTTGAATTTTTGCTATTTCATTTAGAAGACAGGAGCACAGGATCTGGGGACTTTAAAGATTGCGTATGTATGTTATGTTGAGTTGTGTGTGAGCAATGTTGGCTATTTGTCTTTTTTTAACACCAAAAATGTAAAACATTTGGAACAGAGAATAAAGTCTACCTCATTTGCTTTTACTTTTGCACATTTCTGAGTCCCTATGCTGATATAATCCCAAATGCTAATTTAGACAAGTATGGCTAATCCCCTAGAAGCCTCAGCAGTCAACCATATACTACCACTCTACAGAAACTTTAATTCAATTTCTCATATTTATCAAGAAGAGGATTTAAAATGAGTTTGCCTCATAGAGCAGGAGCGATCTATGCCAGTCTCTCCAACTCTATTGCCTGGAGCAATGGTTCTCAATCTGGGGCATGCCTCCCAGAGGATATTGCAATTTTAAACTTTTTGATTGTCATGAGTCAAGGGTGGAGGTAAGCAGAGGCCTAGGGTGCTTCTAAACTTTGAACAATGCACAGGATAGTCCACAAAAATAAATGATCTGGACTAGAATGTCAATAGTGACAGTGGTAAAGTTGAGAAACTTATGTTTATATCACCTTTTTTATTCCATAATCATATGTCAATTTCTTGGGTTTGTAATTTAAGAATAAGCTAAAAATTTAATTTAGAATTCAACATTTTATATCATTAGCTTTCAGATGCAAAGTATTTTCCAGTTTTTATTATCAAGTGTAAAACTGGTCCATTTGTAATAAAAATGATAACTTCTTACATATTAGACCCTTTATAGTGTACAAAACACATTTACATATGTCACCATGTTTGTCACTTGAGTCTTGTTAAAGAGTTATAGCTAGTATCATAACCATTTTATTGAAAAATTACTTTTGCCTATTGTGTCTCTTGAAATGTTTTTTTAAAACTTGTTACAACACCTTAATTATTGGGAACTCACCAACAAATCTGTAACATGTTAAGTATTTCTAGAAGGAAATATGCAGGGTGTGGGTAACTCATATCTCTAATAGTGAACTCACCTATGAAGAGGAAAATGGAACATCACGGATTGTTTTGGAAGTGGTAAATTATATGATATTCCACAATTGTGATTTATAACAATTCATATTTTCAGAAGGCAGCAAATGATCTTAGAAGTGATTTTCTTGTCTTATTTTAGAGAACTTGAAACAGAAGAGAATTATGATCAGGAAAAATTCCTGGCCTCTGATATACTCTTTGTATGGCTTTTCCATGCGTTGATCCACAAAACATCATTTGAACAGAAGAAAAGATTGTGGGGAGGTGTGGGGGGCATCAGATGCTGAGATGTTGTTTGTGTCTCCTTGACAAGTTAAAAATATATGGGTATAAATGTGTCAAGTCAATTAAACAGTCAAAGGAGTACCTTTGATTCTGGAAATGTCTTAAAGACAGATCAATATTCAGAAGAATCTCCACTGAATGTAAAACGAGTCCTTGTCTTGTTCAGCACTAGCATAGAGCAAAGGCACTGCTTTTGAACCCAGATATTTGTAGGCAGCAGACCCAGGGTGAAATGCTGGTTTGACCACTTACAGCTCTGAGGAATTACAGCAGTTACACAATGATGCGCCATCTCCTTGCCTGCTAGATAGGAATGGTACTCTCTGCAGCAGCAGAGAGGATTAAGGTGTGATATAATGGACTTAGCACAGTGCCAGGCACACTGGCAGCACCAAGGGTGCTGTGAGAACTTCTCACAGGGGGCTGGGAAGTTCTGATTATAGTAAACCTTCTCTTTACTTAAAACCCTTCAAATAATCTGAATTTCCGTTGCCTGTCCTTTAACTTTTGTGGCTCTCCAGGGTTTTCCCTATATCTCACTGCTTCTCTCACACACTCCCTGGTGCTGTATTTTACTAAGCTTTGTACACACCTGTGTTCATAGCAGCATTATTCACAATAGCCGAAAAGTGGAGGCAACCCAAATATCCATTGGTGGATAAATGGATACATAAAAGGTTGTAAATACATAGAACAGAATGTTATTTCAGTATTAAAAAGAAAGAAAATTCTGATACATGCTACAACATGTATGAACTTTGAAAACATTATGCTTAGTGAGATAAGCCAGATGCAAAAGGACAACTACTGTATATTCCACTTATAGAAGGAACCTAGACTAGTCAAACTCATAGAGATAGAAAGTAGAATGACAGTTGCCAGGGGCTGGGGGAGGGGAAATAGAGAAGATTTCTTAAAGAGTACAGAGTTTCAGTTTGGGATAAATAAAAAGATTCTGGAGATTGATGGTGGTAATGGTTACACAATGTGAATGCACACAATGCCTCTGAATTAAAAGTGGTTAAAATTATAAATTTTTGTATGTATATTTTATCAGTGAATGTATTTAAAAATAAGTATAGTATAATAATAACAAAAGTGCCAGTATTTGTTGAGTATTTACCATGTACTAAGCACTAGGCTAATCATTTTCTGTGTAGTCATTAATTTCATCCTTATATTAACTATTGAAGATCAGTGCTAATATTATTTCCATTTACCGAGAAGAAAATTGAGGCCTTGAGAGATTAAGGAAGCCCAAGATCACACAGTTAGGAAGTAGCAGAGCTGAGATGGAAACTCAGGTAGCAAGTTGTAAATTCTCAATCCCTATATTTACCCCCTCACCTAGTCCATGGATGTCACGTTTTGAATGTCTAGCCCTAGCCCAGTGTTGAGAAGAATGACAGTGATATTGATGCTTTAATCACATTAGTTTCAGCCTTTAAAAAAACTGTGAAATAGTTCCCAACATCCCAATTTGAAGGTGAAAATATTGAAGCATAGAGAGATTAAATAACTTGTTCACATTTACTCATTCATGGAGGAGCCAGGATTTAAACCTAAGTCAGTCTAATTTAAAATCATATTCATAGCATAACTGTTTTTTGACTATC
The DNA here is from genome assembly GCF_987537825.1 of Furipterus horrens. NCBI lineage: Eukaryota > Metazoa > Chordata > Mammalia > Chiroptera > Furipteridae > Furipterus > Furipterus horrens. Next base: position 85,516,964 of record NW_028327177.1, read on the forward strand.
CCACAAATACTTTATCCTAGGATAACTTTTTCATATTTTAAAGTTTTGAACTAGGTATATATTTGACTATATCAAAACAGTATTCTCCCTATACCCCAGTATTAATTTGATGACGGACTTTGTCGTCGGCAGCCATCCGTCTCGAGAGACGACGGTGTAGCTTCTTAAGAGTCTATCTGCACCGCCGAGAATGGCTGTGCAGTCCGACTCGGGAGTGACACGGTATCTGTCTCCTCCCGTGTTGAATCGACATCTTGCGATGACGCTGGAGTGTCCTCTCCAGTGGAGCTGAAGCTACAGAGCCTGGGCAGGGTGATATGGAGGGTCTGCTGTTGCCCATGCAGCAGACACCCCCTCTCTTCGCAGCTGAAGGGTCCAAGGGAAAGACGGAGTCAATACAGCTTGGCTTCAGGTGCGCCGCAGGAGTTGCCGGTGTTGACTACAACGTCGAACCGCCTTAGGGACTCCGGCTCCGGATTTTCTGTCGGGGTTTACTCCCTTAGCCTTTCCCCTGAAGAGGTATGCCGCAAGGCAGCGGAGGTTTTTTGGAGTCAGAGTTTTCCTTCTCTGATGTGCCCTGACTGGAAGATCGAACCAGCGACACTTAGCTCGCAGGCCGACGCTCAATCCACTGAGCCAAACCAGCCAGGGTGACGGACTTTGTAGAACTCACAAAATGGGGTATTTATCACTCTAAGTATAGTAAATGCTCAGAATGAGTTTGTTAAAGCATGATCTGTCCCAAGATTACCAAAAATTTGCCCTTAAGTACAGATCTAAATGGAAAAAAAACAAAAAACAAAAAAGAAAACGGAACTCAGGAAGAAGAAAATGTCTGCAGAGGAGATAATTCTCTCATAGCCCTCAGTGAGATGCTTCTGAGGCCAGAAAACTTTGGCCATCCCAGGGCATACATAAAGAATGTGCCTATGTAATTTGTAAAAGTTCAAACCACTTTACTTGTATTTTGGTCACCCATATTACAGCCACCTTTCTCTCCTGCCCATGCTTCAGTTTCTTCTTAGCCAACATCTCTGACTCATTACTAAGAACTGAGACCCTCAGTGGCCCTGGGTCTTTTCATAAGCAGTGGTGTCTTGCCTCAACTCACATTGTTACTTCTTTACCAATTGTCCTCAGAGACTACAGAAAATGGAACTGGACAACTTGGAGCCCAAACACAATTCCTAAGACCTAAGTCCCTGACCCTTTGGGGCTCCTAAGAGATGCTGTGAAATGGAAAGTCCGCTAACTGAAGCCAATCTGCTTTGTTCTATGAAAGAGTTTTCTAACAATCGTGAATCATTAGGCATCAGAAGGAAAGAGCCAAGTTTCCTGCTGTAAAACCAGCTTTTCATAAAGATAGGCAACCCTTATGTCACAGTAGGATTCAATGACCTGAACGTAGTTTTTAACAAAGGAAACAGTGACTAAGAGTTTTTGATTTTTTTTTTTCTTTTCTGGAGTATATCTTGCCCCTACCCAGATCTAGGTCTGAAAAAATTTATTTGTAATAATAATTATATATTACTGTGAAAACTGCCATGTTTAAAAATTGCTGGTAGTAAAAGAAATCACTTTTCAAAGAAAAAGTTTTGCTGAGAAAATATATGTAATTTTTAAAGCATGATAAAAAATATGTATATTTACCTTTAAATTTACTTTTAAATTCTACTATAATTTTCTCAGTTATTACTGACCATGGAAATCCCAAATGCAGTTGAAATATCAATGTCATGGAGTCATACTGAATTTAGGGGTTGACCAAACTGTTGTTATAGAAGAAGGAGAGTGAGGCTGTGTTTGGAGAAGGCCTTGAACTCTCCTAGTCATCAAATATTCATGTTATAAAAACTCTGCAAAATGCTGTTTCTTAAATAAATGTCAAGAGTTAGATGACATTCAAAGAAAGATTCCAGGATGAGAACAAGCTGTGTTTCTTTAATTAAAAACAAGCAAAAAATGAAAACTAATTAAATGTCATGATCAACAGGGTAGGTGCAGAAAAGGGCAGACTCGGTGGGAAACCATGTCAGAGAATTAGGCTCTGAATCTGAGGGCTGAGGAGCTGAGGGCAAAATCCTCATTTGCAGAGCAAGTTTCAAACAGTACTAAATAGTAAAGCACTCTAAAAAATGATTCCATGGAAGCCAGAGTCTTAGTTTTCCTTTAAAGGGAAGGAAGCCACAGTAAATATAATGTGGAACATACATTCCTATTAAAAATAATAGTAACTGTCAGAACATGGAGGCAGCTAGAATGCACACCTGGACTTTTGATATATTGATATATGCTAATCTACCTCGCCCTGTCCTGGGCTCCCAGAGGATATACTGATGGACCTAGCCCATTCCCAGAGGATATGTTAACTAACCTGGCTGGGGGTGGGAGGAGCAATGAGATGGAAATGACCTACTGAATATGTTGAGAAGCAAACTCACCCTCACCGAAATGTGTGGTTGACAAGTATAAAAAAGGTAAATGCAGAAGTGCAGGTGGAACTCCTATTGGCCCACGAGGAGGACCGGGAGTCCCCATTCCCATTCCCTATTCCCCATTCCCCTTGCTCCCCATTCCACTTGCTCCTACGGGACCTCCAGTCAGTCAGGGCATTGCCTCTTTTCTCCACCTCTGTCCCCTTTTTCCCTCAATAAACCCATTGCCTGCTCCCACAGTGGTCTCCAGGTGATTTCTCAGAGCAAGGCTGCCCTGACAGTAACTAGCACTGAGTCAGTGCCTCCTCTGTGCCAGGGAGTTTGGTAAGCACTTTATGAACACCATCTTGCCAGATTAAGCTTGTAAATAAGCCACCAGCAAAGCATAAACCTGGCCATTGTTTTTTTCCCCCCAGAAATTGATATTTTTCCATTTCCAAAAACACATTGAGTTACTCTCAGAGGAAAACCTGAAATGTTGCTGAACTAACTATCTTTGTTCATATTTTCAATGGTATTGTTTTTATTTTAAATTACATAATGAGAGGGCTGTCAGCATTCTTTTCAACATTCAAAAGCTCTGAAACTTTGGGCCTGGTCACTGGGACTCCCCTACCACTCCTTAGTTAACTGGTTGCCATCAGATAATCCCCAACATGAGGAGAAAAGTATGGCATACAACTTTAAATGAGATCTGAGCCCCAGTCTCCCTCCTACCCTGAACTTGCTCTGAACCACTAGACTCGAGTACCTCCTGTCCATCCTGGATACACTGTCTGTTGCAAATCCCCCGTGTTGTTTTTATCTGAACTTTGTGTCTGATTCCATATCATCACTCTCCAAGATATTTCTGCACAGGTTGAAAATACATTCTCTTCCAGGCATCTGCTTTGCGTTTCCTGGATGGCCAGTAATGTGTTTGTTTAGCTCACTAGCATTAAACTATAGATTTTGCAGTGGCCTTTTGAACACGGGACTAAGAATGTTTGTTTTTATAAGTTTTTGTCTTATCTCACTTCCTCTGAAAAAGCCTCACTTTTCACAGCTTGGCTGAAGCCTCAATAAGCCACTATCACATCTTGCCAATGTGTGAGGCTAAATTGTTTGCAGTTTGAAAATCATAACCATTCTGCACTGAAGCACTTCATCAAACAGCCAGGAGAGCATTCCAAGGACATGGATGAGTCCAGTGAACTGCATTAGCAGTAGTCTGTCTCCTTTATCTCCCTCTCCCTTTCTCCTTGTCTTTCCCTCCCTTTGCTTCCTGACTCCCCGGCCCCCACCCCCTTCTATCTCACAAGGGCATGGAACTGGGACAAAGTTCAATGATTTTCAAATGAAAGGGAAACACCTGGGGAACTTGTTAAAATGCAAATTCCCAAACCACATCCTCAAAGATTCAGACTTGTTAACAGCTGGGTGAGCCCTGGGACTCTTGTCTTTTTAACCAACACCCTACAGGACCAACATCCCCATCATTTTGATGACATAGTTTGTAGAGGTGTGCATGAAGAAACCCCAGTAAAGTGGTTAAAATCCTGTAAAATCCTCAAAGAGGCCAGCTCTGGATTTGAAGCTGAGCTCAGCCATGGCCTGGCCAGGTGACTTTCTGAACCCCACATTCCCCCAAATGTAGATAAAATAAGAGGTTTGTGAGAACTCAATGGGCTTGGCACAAAGTTAGTGCTCAACAAATAGTAGCTCCTATTTTTAAGTTATTATATTCTAAAGAAACACAAAGAAAATAAAGATAGTAGGAAAACAAATCTTATTAATAGTCTTCTGTGAGGTGAAAGTGGTCTTAGACTATGTAAAACTAAAGGGGAAACTTGGACCAAAATCTGGAAGACAGAAAGCAAGTGCCTAGCTCTTTCATTTCTGATGCTCCTAGCTTCCTCAACCCCATCTTCACTCAGCACCCTTCAGGAAGTTTCTTGAATTCTCTTCCTCAGGGAAGGTGACCTTCATAACCCCTAGCTTAAATCAGAGCATGGGTACTTCCTCTTGATGTGCTCATCACTTGTTATGTTTAATTACTAGTTTGATATCTGCCTTTCTGCTATGTGAGCTCCACTAAGAGATAAGAGCTCATTACCTATCTTGGCTTTATTACCAATGGGTGATGTGTATCTTTTGAGGGAATAAATAAATATATTTTTTAAGTCATTAGTGTTGTTCGACTAGGAAATAGGATATCTTGGGGGTACTGACTTGTCTATCATGACAGGTCCATTCAAGTGGACCACATGGGTATATTGCTAAGGAAATCCCTGCTGAGGACCAATTAGTTGGCCCAAAAGGTTTCCATAGCACCTCAAGGAAATCTTGGACAACTTCATGAAAAAGACAAAGTCACAAGGAAGAGCTCTGTTTTTCCATTTGCAACAAGTTAGATAAATTGTATAAGGAAACATCAGATGACAACTTCAAATTTAATTATGTCTCCGTGAAACACCTGAATGATGCCCTGCTATAGCTTACAGGACCTCCAAATGATGAGGGGTAAATGAAGTAGAGACAGAGCAATTTTACTTACCAATCTGTACCCCTGCTTTGCTGTACTAAAATCTTTTTCCCTCCTCATATGTAGTAATTTCAACTTGGCCTTAATATTCCCACAAAGGAAAGGTGATTCTCCAGCTGAATTAGCTAAGCATTCTACCACACTAGGTCTCAAAAGTTGGAAAAACAGCAAAAATCACACATTATTTCAAGTCTGGGAAAGCTGAGCTAATATTTTTTTCTCCATTGTCTTTCATTTTCTGCTTCTGGCCAAAAATAGAAAGCTACTTTTATATTCTTTTAAACGTACTTCTTAGGGGAAAACACACTTTCCAAGTGGAAGCAGGAAAAGAGAATAAATGCTGAGCTCTATTTCTTTTGGCATGTTGACTTCATTTGAATTTTGCTCATATGGCTGGAGTTGCCATTACCGCAGAATGAAAGGCTACCTGGAAGCTTAGAGAAAGTGAAGTAGGAAGACTACATAATTCTTAGCTATGTTCTTAATAAATTTAGTTCTTCTTACAACTTAGCTAAACTCCATCTATAAGACAATCCCTCTGACTGAATATTTACATTCCATTATTTTAAAAGAAAATCAAGAGTGCCATATAGAATGACAGTTATGTGTGACAAACATTTGAGTGTATAGAAATAAATTATGGCTTCATTCTTTATAGATTTGACAAAGCTATAGATACCATTTCTTTGGTATCTCCATACATTCCTGTATTCATTTCTTTGAGCTCATTTGTTTTCTCTTTTCTGGGAAAGGAAATGCACTGAAAACAAAGACAAAGTGTACTCTGGTGAGTATTCACAGTTCAAGCAACTGGCTAATTACAAATTCTGGAGGTCATTTTGCAAAGGTTCTGGACTTAGTCTGATTGATGAAACCTCTGGAAACTTGTTAGTAGTTTGAGCTTTGTCAGGTTTATCACTTGCCATAAATGCAAGAAAAAGCCAGTTATGGGACAACCATATCATCAAACAGAAAATGATTGAAACGTTTTTGTGGAGACAAATTCATCCTATATCACACATTCAGTGGAACTGTGCAAAAGAAGAGCATATGATCTCTTTCCTGTGTGGGTAAAACAGTGAAAAAAGGATTCCTTCACTGAAGCAACTTCCAAAGAGTATTCCTTAGATGATATTCTACAGTCAAAAAGCTTTTACACAATAACTCCAGGTTAATTTTAATTTTAGAGAGTTAAAATGCATTTTAGTCGATGAAAAACCCTAGGAATTCCTGAAACCATATATACTCTTTTTTAACTTAACTTTCCTCAAGTTAATTTGATCCTAATTTTACAGCATACTTATTAATTATAACTAGACATCTATTCAAAAATAGTACCACAACCTCCAAACCCTCTTTCCACCCCCGCCACCAGCCCTCTTTTTCTTCAGACTTTATTTAGTACATATATGATCTACAGTAGCTCCAACACTGTCCAATCTTTTCTATGTCATTACTCCCGTGGATGCCCTGGCTGGTTTAGCTCAGTGGATTGAGCGTCGGCCTGCGAGCTAAGTGTCGCTGGTTCGATCTTCCAGTCAGGGTACATCAGAGAAGGAAAACTCTGACTCCAAAAAACCTCCGCTGCCTTGCGGCATACCTCTTCAGGGGAAAGGCTAAGGGAGTAAACCCCGACAGAAAATCCGGAGCCGGAGTCCCTAAGGCGGTTTGATGTTGTGGTCAACACCGGCAACTCCTGCGGCGCACCTGAACCCAAGCTGTATTGACTCCGTCTTTCCCTTGGACCCTTCAGCTGCGAAGAGAGGGGGGGTCTGCTGCATGGGCAACAGCAGACCCTCCATATTACCCTGCCCAGGCTCTGTAGCTTCAGTGTCATCGCAAGATGTCAATTCAACACGGGAGGAGACAGATACCATATCACTCCCGAGTCGGACTGCACAGCCATTCTCGGCGGTGCAGATGGACTCTTAAGAAGCTACACCATCGTCTCTCGAGACGGATGGCTGCCGACGATTCCCGTGGACAAGTATAATTCAAGTTATAACAATGGTGTGCCACACATATGCATAATGGATTATTAACATTTTTTCCACATGTTTTTTTACTATGTTTACCTGCCATAAAATATTCTGTGAATTCTTCTACTGTATACATTTATGAAGCACTGGCTCAGTCAGGAGGTCCCAGCACCCAAGGTTGAGGGGATCAGTATCCTGGGTGAACTATTACACCACAGCTTACCACGTGGTGATTCCACTCTGATGAGCTCACAGGTATGTGCAAGAAGAAACCACCCCGGCATTGGGAATATTTGTATACCAACTGAGGAATCCTCTCTACTCACCCTTTGTTTGTGCCTTCAGGTACCTATTGCCCTGTGTGGGGTCAGTTATGAACTATGACAGGTGCCCTTTGTTTCACTGCCCATCCTACCCTAATGTTTTACCAGGAGCTGGTGCTATATCATCTGAATTAGTACTCTCACTTCCTAGGTTAGGTACACTTCACTTTCCCCATCCAGATTTTTGTAATAGGCAGCAGACCAGATGAAGGATAACTGAAAGATGATCTATCAACTCTCCCCAAAACATATGGAATATTTTCATTTCCTTTCAATTAAGAGCAGGCAGTTCTCAGAGGATACCCTGATACCCACTACTCCACATGCTTCCAAAGCATACAGAAAGAACTTGATTTTTCCATCATATCTAGGACCCTGGGGAAAAGGTAACCAGGTAGGAAGGAGGCAACTGCAGGGAAAAGTTGTATTCCAATGGACTGATGGGAGCTGGTAAGGTTCTAGGTGTTTTCCAAATACAGCTATTAGCTAATACCAGGTTTCTAATTCCCATTTTGAGATTTCTAGACTCCTTCTTTGTTATTGTCCCCCTTTTAGCACCTGAAAAAAGTAATCTATATTCATTGCTCAAAACTGAAATTACAAGATCTGTCCAGAAAGTATCCATCCAACAAATGTGAAAAATAAAGACATTTATTGAAGAAAATACAATATACAAGAAACATGGTACATAGGACAATGATACCTCAGTCCCCTTCAGAGTAGCCACATAGGGACCTCATACAGCTCTCCCACTCACCATCAGCCGCCCTGTTGTTTTTCCTGAATCTCATCGAAGATCTGAACTCTCTTTCCTTGCAAGAGTGATTTTAATTTTGGGAAAAGCCAGAAATTGCAGGATGCCAAATCTGGGATGTAGGGAGGCTGAGTCACCTGGGTGATTTGATGTTTCACCCAAAAGCTCTGCAGGACTTGTGATGCGTGAGAGGAAGCATTGTCGTGATGAAACTGCCAACCACCAGTTGCCCATAGCTGCAGCCTTTTGAATCATCCAAATAGTTTCCGTGGGTAAATGTTCAAGCTTAGTCCAAAATTTGATGGAGATTTGTGGCTCTTCTTGCTCATTCATTTTGAATGTAAGGGCCACACAGTACACATGCTCACTCAATGGGGTCTACTGCCCCCACTGACTAGTACAGTGAAGTCTTCATTGTTCATTCCCATGCATTCCAGTCCACTCGCCTTGGCTGCCAGGTTATATCAATGTCACTCAAACCATTCCTGTTATATTAACAATGGTTGGACTTTTTCCAGACAGACCAAAGAGCAAAACAAAGACCAAAAAATCACTCAAAAAACTACCACCCAAATAGAAGCATAGTTAACATTATAGTGTATTTCTCCCAATCTTTTTTCATTGCATAAATATTTGTAGTTTATTTTAAAACACTAGAGTATCTGTGCATAATGTTTTAGAAACATCTTTTCCTACCTTGCTATATTATATACCTCATGTGTCTTGGTATAATGTCTGGAGACTGGCTCTGCATGTGAGGATGTATTTGATCCTTCCTTTATGTAATCCAAAGTAGTGGTTTGTTCACTTTTAAAATTTAATTATGTCATTCAAAAAAATATATTGTACAAGGTGAATTTTTGACTAAAGTAGTGGGTAGTGGTTCAATGTTTCCGATTGTGTTTTTCCTGTGAAAAATAGTGTTCTGCTTAATACCTCTGTAACTAAAACTTTTTACATATATCCTTGACTTTGTACTATTTTACTTCATTTACAGAAATTTTTACCATTAGTAGTTAACTAACTAAAAATTGAACAACAATGGTTGCATAATAGGATGGATGTACTTAATGCAACAAACTGTATGCTTAAAAGTAGTTAAAACAGTAAATTTTGCCATGTATAGTTTTACCACAATAAAAAACTTATTTGCTTAATACATGTTTGTAAGATTTGTCCATATAATTTTTTATTTACATTAATGCACAGCATACCATTGTGTGAATATACCATAATTTATTCATCCTATTAATGCAAAGTCTGCAAGATTCTTAGGAAACATGTGCACCCATTTCTCTAAGATATATACCCAAGACTGAAATAATTGAGTCATAGGATAAGTACATCTATTACTTAAGTAGATAATGCCAAAATATGTGTTTATATTATTTGTTCCTGCTGTGTATGAGGATTCCCAATGTTCTCGACCAGCAATTTTTAAAATGTAAGTTACAAGAATATTTAAAACATGAAATACCTATTTTGTCAGGGGCAATGAAAAATCATTCTTGGGTGAGGATAAAAAACAATCTGTCCTTTTGATATAACAAGCTCATTCCGAATTGGGGACACTTGAACTTATGATTCCTTCTGTTTATGATCTTAATCTCTAAATCTTCCTAGAGCTCTGTCCTTCCCAAAATTCAGGTGTCATCCCAAACCTAGATGTCACCTCATAGAGGCTGTGTCTACATATTACATAACACCCTATTTTATCTTCTTTATAGCACCTATTCATAACTAAAATTTTTTAAAATAATAATTAGCTTCATAAGAACAGGATTCGGGAATTTCTAATTCCCAGCACCAAATGAGTACATAGTATATTTTCAATAAATAACCTCTGAATAAATGAATGAATGACCATCTGGATACAGGAGAAGGAGATCAAGAGATCTGCTTGAGCATGTGTCTTATAGGACTGCAACTTCACTGCTCCCAAATCTCTTGCACTGGGAAGTGGCTCTCAACCTCATCTGCATATTAGAATCATCTAGAGCCCCACCGAAGCCTGAGTTAAACTCCCAGAAATTCTGTTGTAATTTGCTTGGGTGTGGCCTACATGGCAATATTTTTCAAAGCTCCCCAGGTGATTATTATGTGCAGCCAATTGAGAACTACTAGATGTTACTAAAACTGAAGGGGTTTTTTTTCACCTCGGGCCTCTTGTGACTCTTTATTAAGTAAATTCTGAGACTTGTTAATTCTGAAACTCAATAATCACTAAAGATATCCCATAAAATGCTTTGTCTAAAGAAATTTCTTGCCCTGGCTGGGTAGCTGAGTTGGTTAGAGCATCATCCTGCTATATAAAGGTTGTGGTTCGATCCCAGGTCAGGGCACACACAAGAATCAACCAATGGATGCATGGATAGGTAGAACAACAAATAGAGCTCTCTCTCTCTCTCTCTCCTTATCTCTCTAAAATCAATTCTTAAAAAAAGACCTGGACTGCTTGTTTATCTTAAGGATCAAATTCCCATTGACTGGTGAGAACATTTTGGTTTATAAGATACATGGAACTTTTGTTAGAGAAAAATAGGGTTGACATATAAGCTGAATTCATAATTTTCCACACTAGTGTCTTTCTTGGACACTTCATATTAAAGAAGGATAGGGAAGTAACTTAGTCCTCCTGGGAACAGGAGTAGGTTTTGACATTTTGAAGGTCACATCTCTGTTCCCAAAGGAAGCATATAGAAAACCAAGACAGATTTATTTCCTAAGCCCACTTCTTAGGTAACATGGGGGCACATACCAATGGCATTGATGGGCATTATAGAGGATGGTGCTGTTTGAAAAAATAATTAAATCAGCAAAACCCTCTCTTCAAAGGAAATCAAACTGTAGTCCCAGTTTCTAAAACTGATCAAAGAGGAGTGGTTCTATTTAAAGTAGAGTTTATAGACTGGAGGCCAGCTCAGTCCAGGCAGCTTCACACAATCCCTACCCGCAGATGGCCCTGGAGGACTGAAGCCTAAGGCTCTGCCAAACTCAACCTGAAAAATACTCTTCTAGATGATGCTTTTAGGAGTAGCAATTATATATCTATCTTCTGGTTAAGAAAATGTACCACAAGAGCAGAGAGAGGGCTGGAAGTAAGAGGAGGAGGCAAATTCCTTACCCTGGTAGGTATCGGCTGGTGTGGATGCAGTGGCCAGGAAAATCGGCATCCCTGGACACATCTTGTTCCTGGATTTTGGCACCAAAATGTTAGATTCATGTGAGAAAGAAGGGAGGAGATGTGTAAAGCAGTTCAAAGCCTTTAATGAGGAGGTCTGAGCAGGTGGGGGAGGGCGATGGGGAGAGAAGAAAATGTACCGCAAGAGAAATTTAAATAAGAAATAGTTAAGGGTGTGCTATGGTTTCTTTGGTATCAAGATTAACTAGGCTGACTTCCGGCAAGATGGAGGTGTAGACAAAAATGCTGCGTCTCCCTCCACAACTAAGAAGAAATACAACTACTTCAAAACTAGAAACAACCAGAAGTTCCAGGAAACCAAACTGCATGGAAGTCCAACTAACAAAGATATAAAGAAAAAATACTCATCCAGATAGGTAGGAGAGATGGAGCCAGGGTGGAGAGGACACAGTGTGGTGGTGGCAGCAGCAGCAGCAGCAGCAGCAGCGGCAGGCCAGCAGAAAGCAAGAGTTACACGTTTTTAAAAGTCAGGAGGGACACCTGGGGAGCATTCCCAGCTCCTGACCGGACAACGCAGCTCACAATCCCAGCACCGGGGAAAATCAAGCCTCATTGCTTCTGACTGAGCAAAGCAGTGGGGGTTGGGGTAAAGGCAGAAACTGCTGGTCTCTAAGAAGAGTCCACTTGTTTAAAGGCCCCCACGGTCCTAGAACATCCACAGAGCCACCCATCCACCCTGGGAACGACATCCAGGGCAACAGGTAGAGAAGCACCAGTCCCATATGGAAGTGGGAGAAGTGCTTGGAAAAGGGACGAGTACTGGGCAAGCGGCATTGTTCCCTCTAAGACCCCTCCCCCACATACAGCACAACAACGTGGTGAAACAAGTCACCCTGTACTGACGAATCCCTAAGGCTCCACCCTTAAATGCAACAGAAGCGACAGCTCTACCTAAGACACAGAGGCAAACAAACACAGGAGCCTGTCAAGATGAGGAGACAGAGAAGTATGATCCAAAAGAGGGAATGGATCAAATTTCCAGTGGAAGAATTAAGCGATGAGGAGATAGCCAACCTAACAGATGCAGAATTCCAAACACTGGTAATAAAGATGCTCACAGGCTTGACAAATATGCTTGAGTATGGCAAACACATAAGAGAAGAAGTGAAGGCTATGCTAAGTGAAATGAAGGAAAATTCACACAAAACCAATGTGAAGGGAAGAAAACCAGGATTCAAATCAATGATTTGGAACATAAGGAAGAAAAAAAACAGTTAACCAGTACAGAATGAGGAAACAAAAATTGAAAAAAATGAGGAGAGGCTTGGGAACCTCTGGGACAACTTTAAACATGCCAACATCTGAATCATAGGGGTGCCAGAAGGAGAAGAGGAAAAGCAAGAAATTGAAAACTTATGTGAAAAAATAATGAAAGAAAACGTCCCAAATTTTGTGAAGGAAATAGACATACAAGTTCAGGAAGCACAGAGAGTCCCGAGTGAGATGGACCCAGAGGGGACCACATCAAGACACATCATAATTAAAATGCCAAAGGTGAAAGATAAAGAGAGAATCCTAAAAGTGGCAAGAGAGAAGTGGAGAATTGCCTACAAAGGGGTGCCTATAAGACTATCAGCTGATTTCTCAAAAGGAACTTTGAAGGCAAGAGGGGACTGGCAAGCAGTATTCAATGTAATGAAAAGCAAGGACCTACAACCAAGATTACTCTATCCAGCAAAGCTATCATTTAGAATGGAAGGGTAGATGAAGTGCTTCCCAGACAAGGTAAAGCTAAAAGAGTTTATCATCTCCAAGCCATTATTATGAAATGTAAAAAAGACTTACTTAAGAAAAAGAAGATCAAAACTGTGAACACTAAAATGACAACAAACTCACAACTGTCAACAACTGAATCTAAAAAATAAAAACAAAATCCAACTAAGCAAACCAGAATAGGAACAGGATCATAGATATGGGGATCATTTGGAGGGTTATCATCTGGGAAGGGGGAGGGGGAGAAATGGTGAAATGGTGCAGGGATTAAGAAGCATAATTGGTTGGTATAAATAGACAGGGGAACTTAAGAATAATATAGGAAAGGGTGAAGCCAAAGAACATATATGCATGACCCATGGACAGGAACTATAGGGGGTGGGATTACTGGAGGGAAGGGGGGTACTGGGCAGAGGAGAGCAAAGGGGAAAAAGAATTGGAACTACTTTAACAACATAATCAATAAAATATACTTAAAAAAGGATTAACTCTAGGCTGGCCTCTTTCTGAGAACATTTCAATATACACGAGCATGACCCAGGGACATTAGAAAAATGTAGGTTCTCATTCAGTGGACCTTGGGTGAGATACAATAGCTGCATTTGTGATAAGCTCCCAAGTGCTGCTTCCAATACCTTGAATACCAGGACTTTCAAATCTTAATTCATACATCAGAATCCCCAAGGAGACTTATTAAGAATGCAGATCTTGGAGCCCCATCCTGGAGTTTCTTGATGCAACCTCTGGTTTTGGGTCTCGAAGTCTTTGCCTTTAAAAAGTTCCACAGGTTTTTCTGATGTTTGCTAAACTTGAGAACTATGGTCTAGTATGTGTCTGCCTACATATCTTAGCCTCCAGGAACCCAAAAAGAGAGCCTGAGATTCAACAAGTGCCAGGGTTGGAAAGGTGTTTAGAGATTATCTAGCCCAATCTTAGTCTTTTATTGATTAGAGTTCCCAAAGGGCAACCAGTTCTGCCAAGTACCCATTGCCGGCTGGCAGCAGAGCAGAGTAAGCAACAGAAGGGAAGTATCTGTCTTCCCAACCCCAGGTTTCCTCAGAACACCACAGGCCTTCTTTGTCTGCCTGTGCTGCTTCCTGAGACCAGAGGCCTTGTCTCTCTTATCTTCTGCTGTGTTTCCAAAGCCAAACACAGTGCCTGGCACAGGGAATGTGTTAAGGAACTCTTGTGTATTCCAGCTACACTTATGCCTAACCAATTATCTTCAAATTTTCTGAGGTTCCCAGATAAAATACCAAAGTTATCATAAGTGTCTGAATATAACTATGGGAAGGAGAGGGGATAACCCTAGAATTTAGCACTGGCTATGAATTTCACTAGGTGTATGATCTTGGAAATTTTGCTCAACTGCTCTGAGCCTTAGTTTCCTTATCTGTAAATTAGAGACATCAATAGATCTATGTCATGAGGTTTTGTGAATATTTAATTGGTCAATGAATGTAAAATGTTTACCATAGTGCCTGGTACATAGTATGTGCTAAATTCAGTGATAGCTCTCTAGGTTACAAAAGCAAGGTAATGGATTCCATCAGTCACACAAGAATCCACAGCAGCAGAACCCCTTGTCAATTGCCAGTCCTTGAGAGTTGGAAATGGATTGTCTCTGAAATGAGCATGTGTATTAGAGCATGTGTAATACATAGATTGTAGGTATGGAGGGAACAAATTGAGTTTGCACAGCTTCTCAGGAGACCTTTTCTACAGCATGAGGTGTGTACCCCTTGCATAGTAATGGTATTGAGATACTGAGGAGGCAAGTGACAAGATGGCAGGAGGGGTGTGTGGGCCCTAGAGTTGTCTCCACAGGCTCCAAATATTGAGTAACCAATTTAGAGTTTGGTACAACAGCTTTGAGCAATGTGTTTCAATCTTTGCTCAGAGAGTGTAGCAAATGGATTTTAGCTTGATTAGTAAATGGAGGAATGTGTTTTTGGAATGCATGCCTCAGGAGTTCAGTGGGGGAGCAGGACTGAATGATGATTACTATCAGGAAGTGTGTTTTCTTCACATGTCCCAGGTTTTCCAAACACTTCTGATTTTCCAACATTCTGCTCTGTTGTTCTTTGAGTAAAATTGTATTTGCCTGAGCAGATGTCCCGATTGGGGGTGGCAGCGGGGCGTGGGGGCTGGCGATAGTGCTTGGGAAAATATGGGCACCATAGGCTGATATAGAGATCACATCAAAGATGTGTGGGAACTGTAGAAAAACTACTTTATATTATAAGTAGGTATGATTCCCCTTTAACTCAGTAATGAGTCAGACTTTTTCAGTTGCAAGTGACAGAAACTAACTCACTGGTTTGGGCAAGAAGGGAATTCTCTGGTAACTGAGAAGTTCAGAGGATTCATGGCTGGATGGATGCAGATTCTCAGTCAGTGATGCAGAGAAGCCATCACTCTTCACCTCCTTACTCTCATTTCCCTTTATTGGTTTTATTTTCGAGAGGGTTCCCTCTTTGGGTGACCTGAGGTCATATCCTGCCAAGTTAGCATCCATACAGAAAGAAAGTGATTTTCCAAAGTGTTTAAGCAGAAATTCTGAAAATTCCCTCTGGCTGGACTTGGGTCATTCATCCTGCTCTGCTCACCAGTCAAGGAACTGGCTTCAGCAGCACCTGAACACTCCCCAAAGGAAA
Source organism: Furipterus horrens (assembly GCF_987537825.1). Classification (NCBI taxonomy): domain Eukaryota; kingdom Metazoa; phylum Chordata; class Mammalia; order Chiroptera; family Furipteridae; genus Furipterus; species Furipterus horrens. The sequence goes on from NW_028327177.1 coordinate 85,532,551, forward strand.
CTGAGACATTGATATCAAAAGAGGAGGGAATGGACCCAGTGTCAGACACTGGGCAGAACCCAGTCACTTCTCCAAACACCCTATATGGAAGGTACCGTTATTATCCTCATTTTACAGTTAAGGGAACTGACGTATTGTGAGGTCAACTGACTTGTATTTGGTGACATAGCTGGACTATGAGGGAATTTTAGGTCACTGGATCCTAGACCCCAAGCTCTGACACAATATGTAGATCTGATGTAATGGTCAGTTTAGCTATTTAGAAGCTATCAATGAATACCTATTCTTTTGGGAGATTTTTAAACTTTATTTTTCAGAATATTTTTAAGTTCACATCAAAATTGAGAGAAAAGTACAGAGACTTCCCATGAACCCCCATCCCCACACATGCATAGCCTCCTTCATTATCAATATTCCCCTTCAGAGTGATACAGTTGTTACAACAGATAAACCTATTTTGACAAATCGTTATCAACCTAGAGTCCATAGTTTACATTATGGTTTACTCTTGGTATTGTATGTTCCATGGTTTGGACAAACGTAAAATGTCAAGTATCTATAACTATGGCATCATACAGAGTATTTTCACTAAAAATCCTAAAAATTATCTGTACTTTATCTATTCATCCCTTCCCACTTCCTCCCACCCAACCCCAGGAACTACTAATATTTTTATTGATTCTTTTGCCTTTTACAGATGTCCCAGAGTTTGAACCTTTTCAAAGAGGTTTCTTTCACTTAATAATATATATTTAGGGTTCCTCCAAGTCTTTTCATGGCTTGATAGCTCTTTTTTTTTTTTTTTTTAGTGCTGAATAATATTCCATTGTCTGCTTCTAGCACAGTTTATTTATCCATTCACCTATTGAAGGACATCTTGGTTGCTTTCAATTTTTGTTAATTATGAATAAAGCTGCTATAAACGTTGTGTTCAGGTCTTTGTATGGACATAAGTTTTTAACTTTTGTGGGCTAAACACCAAGGAGTATGATTGCTAGGTCTTTTAGTAAAGAGCATGTTTAGTTTTGTAAAAAAACACAAACTATTTTCCAAAGTGGCTGTACCATGTTGCATTCCCACAAACAATCACGAGAATTTCTGTTTTTCCACATCCTCATCAGTATTTGCTGTTGTCAGTGTCCAGATTTTGGTCATTCTAATAGGTCTGCTAGCCTGATGTTTTTAAAATATAAATGTTCATTAAATATGTATTGTATGCCTTCTAAGTGCTAGATACTTGATGCATGATGCAATGCTTTGAGAACTTTTGAGAAATGACTCCCAGATAGTACCTGAGATGAAAAGCAATAATAACTAAAATCTATGAGTTGCTTACTAAATGTCGTGCCTTGTGTTAAGCATGTTTTCATTCTCTTATTTATTCAATCCTCATACCACCTTCCAGAGTTAGATACCACCCCCAATTTTAGAATAAGGAAATCAAGGCTTTGAGAAGTGAAGACACTTGTGTGCAGCCATCCAGTAAGTAAGAGATAGCACTGAGAGTTGAGCCCAGGTAGTTTGGCTCCTTGGCCTTTGCTTTGACCTCTATGCCATGCCACACAACATGCTATGCCATGCAAGATCCTAGCAGTCACTGGCTAGAACCAGTGATGCCCCATTAGAACCTATTCCATTTTATACTTAGTGTCCTCAATTATCATGCAACAGAGTTTTTAAGACCATCACCTAATAAAACTTTAAATGGTATGTATTTCATTTTTTAAATTCACTTGCAGAAGGACGAACTTTTTGTTGAGTACGAGTTTGTCACCAATGAATATAACAGAATGTACATTATTGGTTCATTAAACAAATTTCCTAAGAGGCAGCTAGTGCCAGGCTGTGCTAGGCACTGAGATGTATGGTATGACAAAGACAGTACCAAAAGAATGAATTCAGTTTGGTGATAGGAATACCGATAGGTGTAAGGCAGTGTTCTGAGTTTTGAAGTAGAGGGTAGGCCAAAGTGTAAAGGGCCTAAGTTTGAGCTACCCATAATAGCAGTGAACTGGGTCTTCCAGCAGGAAGTAGAAGACTTATTCTCTAATCAAAGGGGTCAGGTTTTGCAAAAAATTCTGTGCTTAGTGAAGAAACTTCTGAGATTTAAACAAATAATGGATTAACTAGGGGGTCAACAGCATTGGATTAGTTGCTCCACAGTGTCACAAGTCTTCTTTCAATTTACTCTACTATCTTAGGTGTTGGCATTTCATATTCACATATTCTTACCTTGTTGTCACAAGATGGCTGCTGTAGCTCCAAGCAACATCAAGGTAAGAAATGGACAAGGGAGTGGTAGAGGAAAATATTTTTCCTGTAGTGGCACTGTCTTTTTATTAACAAAGAAAAAAGCTTTTCCCAGAAGTCTCCAAGATGACTTTCTTATCACTTCATTAGCCAGAATTGAGTTACACGATGACACTTATTCAAAAGGGAGGATGGGAAACAAGCAAGTATTCAGCTTCTTTCTTTCTTTTGGGCAAAGTAGACAAAGGACACAGAAATGGTTCTGTATTGTCTAATCAATAGGTTCTGCCACAATGTGAAAAAGTATGACATATTTGGAGCATCCTTAACCATATATCTAAGTGTTGTGACCAACCATTTGTGACCACAAAATTAACTGGTCAGTGAGTTAGAGTTAATCATACAGAACTAGGTCATATATTGGTGGCTGGGGAATTCCTACCCTGTTGCTCATTCGTTTTGAAAACTCTTGCCAGAGAAATTAATAGACTAAACTTTGGCTTATCTTTTTTTGCTAGAGTTGTAATAAGGCAAACTCTTTTTTCATAACCTAGGGCTGGAAAATATATTACAAAATTAGCTTCCAGGACTTTCCTTCAGACTAGGTAGCAATTTAGGCTGCACTCTGTACAGCTTTTAATGCTTTTGTCAAATTATAGCTTATGTGCTATGGTCAGTGCTGGCTATGTAATTTGTGAAGCTCAGTGCGAAATAAAATGTAGGGCTCCTTGCTTAAAAATTTTCAAGAATTTCAAGATGGCAAAAGCAAAGCACTAAAGCAAACACAGAGCCCTGTGCAACTGCACAGATTGCATGTCCACAAATTCAGCCCTGGCTGAGGGAGACTGGTTCACTGCTGAAGCCTGGACTCAGCGAGGGCCAAACTTCCGTGTTTGGCTACAGGTATGAGATCTGCTCCTCAAAGGTGTAGCATGATGGTTAAGAGTTCACACTTTTGAATAGGCCTGCTCTGTGTTCTAATCCTAATGCTGCTACTTAGCTCCTAAAATGCTTTAGTCTTTCTGTGATTCAGCTTTCTCTTCTATAAAAGAGTGGCAGTATTATCTGTTTTGTACATTGTTGTATGGAATAAATTGAATGATAAGTGGTGTTTTTATTGTAGCACATTCCTGGTATATGTATATACTACAACCTCAGTGGAGGGTTGCTATGACCTGTCAATTTTGCGTATTCAGAAACTCAGTTTTACCATGTGAGACAGAGGATATTAGACTCCGAAGGGCAGATCCTTGTACATTAGACTCACAAAGGAATTACTGATAAATTAGAATGTCCATTTCTTCATATGTAAAGAATTGGTTGGACTTGACATGACATCTAACATCAGTTATTCAGAATCCAATTCGGAAACAGTGTTTATTTTAATAGGTTGGTTTTGAACACAAAATCAGTATTTTTCCTCAGAGGCATGTGTCCTGACATTTCCAAGGCCAAATACGTTGATATCCTTTTGATTTTGCCGAAGTTTCCTTTTTGTAGGACTTGTCAGAACCTTCAGCATGTTTATGAGTTCTGTGAATTCCCAACAAGATTTCCAAATTTACCCAAGCATGCATTATTGGATCAATGTGGTGATTCACTTTAGTAAGCATTTAATGTAAACAGAGTAATGTTTACCTATTTACTTTTTAAAAAACTAATCATTTAATTGGACACAATAGTCAATGACAAATGGAGATGTAAAAATTGAGCCAACTCTAGAGTTAATATGTAATAATTATGAAATATTTTTACATGCTTGAAAACTTCTTAATACTATCTGATGATGTTGATCATCACTGATCATCACTGCAGACTGAAGAATTAAAGGAACATGGTGAAAACAGCTTTTCAAAATGGCTTTATATAATGCACCCATATTAATGTTGATGTTAAAACCATTTGACTTAGGTAGCAAATGTCTGTCTAAAATATTTATTACTGTCCTAATTTCAGTTTTGATTCTCATGTTTTTCTAATATGCCATGGTTTAGTGGCAAGAGTTATTATTTGAAAGTAGCTTGGGTATTCTTTTTTTATTTCAATTATATTTTTCAATTACAGTTTACATTCACTCTTGTATTAGTTTCAGGTGCACAGTATTCGTCGGCAGCCGTCCGTCTCGAGAGACGATGGTGTAGCTTCTTAAGAGTCTATCTGCACCGCCGAGAATGGCTGTGCAGTCCAACTCGGGAGTGACACGGTATCTGTCTCCTCCCGTGTTGAATCGACATCTTGCGATGACGCTGGAGTGTCCTCTCCAGTGAAGCTGAAGCTACAGAGCCTGGGCAGGGTGATATGGAGGGTCTGCTGTTGCCCATGCAGCAGACCCCCCCCTCTCTTCGCAGCTGAAGGGTCCAAGGGAAAGACGGAGTCAATACAGCTTGGCTTCAGGTGCGCCGCAGGAGTTGCCGGTGTTGACTGCAACGTCAAACCGCCTTAGGGACTCCGGCTCCGGATTTTCTGTCGGGGTTTACTCCCTTAGCCTTTCCCCTGAAGAGGTATGCCGCAAGGCAGCGGAGGTTTTTTGGAGTCAGAGTTTTCCTTCTCTGATGTGCCCTGACTGAAAGATCGAACCAGCGACACTTAGCTCGCAGGCCGACGCTCAATCCACTGAGCCAAACCAGCCAGGGGGGGTGCACAGTATAGTCGTTAGACAATCATACACTTTACAAAGTGGTCCCCCTGATATTGCCAGTACCCACCTGGCACTATACATAGTTATTACAATATTATTGACTATATGGCCCTGGCTGGTTTGGCTCAGTGGATTGAGCGTCGGCCTGCGAGCTAAGTGTCGCTGGTTCGATCTTTCAGTCAGGGCACATCAGAGAAGGAAAACTCTGACTCCAAAAAACCTCCGCTGCCTTGCGGCATACCTCTTCAGGGGAAAGGCTAAGGGAGTAAACCCCGACAGAAAATCCGGAGCCAGAGTCCCTAAGGCGGTTTGACATTGTAGTCAACACCGGCAACTCCTGCGGCGCACCTAAAGCCAAGCTGTATTGACTCCGTCTTTCCCTTGGATCCTTCAGCTGCGAAGAGAGGGGGTTCTGCTGCATGGGCAACAGCAGACCCTCCATATCACCCTGCCCAGACTCTGTAGCTTCAGCTTCACTGGAGAGGACACTCCAGCGTCATCGCAAGATGTCGATTCAACACGGAGGAGACAGATACTGTGTCACTCCCGAGTCGGACTGCACAGCCATTCTCGGCGGTGCAGATAGACTCTTACGAAGCTACACCATCGTCTCTCGAGATGGACGGCTGCCGATGACGACGACGACGACGACGACGCTTTGTGATTTAATTCATAAGAGAAGCATTAGAGAGGCATCACAGTGAAACCTCATTTGATTTTGCATTTAATTAACTGCTTTTATTGAGAAGAGTAAATTGAATAAGTTTGGGAAAAATAAAAGACGTGGTCATTTTACTCATGCACTGATAGCAGATAGGTGGATGAGAAATGAAGCACTTAGTCATCATCTGGTGTTTCTACATGTTTAAATGCTTCCAATTTAAAGACTGAAATTTATATGACTGACTAAAAACTTCACTTTTAGAAGCATGATGCTGTAAGATACATTCTAGATAGAAACTCCTTTGTAATGAGAAAATTCACTGCTGTTCTTTGCCATCTACAACTAGCACACATCTAGTAACCAAAAGGAGAGCTGCATGAAAGAAATGCAGTAGTTGACTTTTGCCCAAATCTTTTCGAAAAGAGGAAATAGGGTTGTTTGCTCTTTGACATACAAAAATACATTGCTTTGTGATGAATTCCACAGAAGACGCAAAATCCAAACAAAGCAACATCTTTTTGCTATGTACAATGTGAGATTTCAAGTATGCAAATGGTGGGAGGAAAGAAATGCATTTTCACTACCCCAATGATTGGACATTGTTTAGAATATGAGTAGTAATTTTCCATGATTTGGACAATTAAAGTGCACCACTTTTTTTTCTTTCTTTTCTTCTCTTCAGCATTTTTGTCCCAGCCCAATTTTTATCTAATATTTCTTTGATTATTTCTTTTTCTATAAAAGGTGGGGTTGTGTTCCAAGAACTAGATCTCCCATCAGCCTAAGCTATTGAGGCGACATATAACAGCAGTTCTGTCAATATAGGCCAGTTGTCTCTTTCTAGACATTAGTAAGACTTTCTCATGTCTATTATGAGTTTGGTATTGAAAAGACAACTGGTTCCATCCATTTATTTTTCTGGTCCAGGCATTAGTGGAATCAGTACCATTCTATAGCAATTTCTGCAAAGTGGACACTCCAGAGTTTGAATATGAAACTCTGAGGCTGGAAACCTAGATACTCAGCTTTTTCCCACACTTGACCAAGGCCTACTATGAGTACATTTATCAGTCTAACCACCTCTCTTCACTCTCTGTATCTCCCTCCACCCCTCTCTAGAACCTGAGCCAGTGCACCATCCAACTAGGTTTTATTTTATTTTTTATTTTTTGTAATTATATATGTTTTTTTTAATGTGTTTTATTGATTACAGTGTTACATTTGTTCCAGTTTCCCTTCCCTCTGCTCCCCTCCACCCGGTGGCCCCCCTCCCTCCCCTTGTCCCCCCCTTTTAGTCCATGTCCATTGGTTGTACATATAGTTCTTCTCGACCTCTCTCTGTCTATTCCATTCCCTCCTATGATGTTTCTTAATTTCTATACCATCTCCCTCCCTCTTTCCCTTCCCCTTCCCTGCTGACCTGCCCCCCAATATGCTCCCCATATCTATAGTTCTCCTTTAGTTCTCCTTCGACTCTCATTGCCTATTTAGTTTGCCTTTGCTTCAATTCCCTAGCTTCTGTTGTTGTTTCTTGTGATGCAGTTTTCATTTTAGTGTTCATAGTTTTGATCCTTCTTTTTCTAAACCAGTCCTTTTAACATCTCATATAACAGTGGTTTGGATCTAATGAACTCTTTCAGTTTTATTTTGTCCTGGAAACACTTTCTCTGCCCTTCTATTCTGAATGACAGCTTCGCTGGATAAAGTAATCGTGGTTGTAGGTTTTGGATTTTCATTGCTTTGAATATTTCTTGCCAGTCCCTTCTTGCCTGCAGGTTCTCCCTTGAGAAGTCAGCTGATAGTCTAATTGGGACCCCTTTGTACATGATTCTTTTCTTCTCTCTTGCTGCTTTTAAGATTCTCTCTTTATCTTTAACTTTTGACATTTTGATTATAATGTGTCTTGGAGTGGTTCTCCCTGGGTCCAGTTTTTTTGGAACTCTCTGTGCTTCCTGGACCTGTAAGTCTATTTCCTTCCCCAAGTTTGGGAAGTTCTGCTTTATTATATTTTCACTTAATTTTTCAATTTCTAGTTCTTCTTCTTCGTCCTCTGGCAATCCTATAATCCGTATATTCGATCTCTTATAGCTGTCCCAGAGGTTTCTGATCCTCTCATCCTTGCTTCCCGTTTCCTCTCTCTGCACTGGTTGACTGTTTGTTCCTTCTCTATGTTCTGGTTTGTTGATTTGAACTCTGGATTTTATTTTCTCACCATCTGTCTCGTATGAGGTTTTGTTCCTTTCAGTATGAGTGTTTTTCGCTTCTTTCTCATCTTTTTCCAGATCTCTTGTTAATTCTGTAAGCCACCTGATAACAATGGCCCTGAACTGAGCCTCTGACAGGTTTCTTATTTGTTCATCTGTCAGGTTCTTCATCTGTTGCCTGGTGAGCTGTGCCACCGGGATTTCTATAGTTGTCTGCCTCATTTTGACAGATGCGTTTTGTTTTCTTGGGCCGGCTATAGGGGGCAGTGCCTGTGTACTCATCACAACCCAGCGACCGGCGGCGATCCGCAACCTTTTACACCGCACTGTGGCCGTCTTTGTCGTCACAACCCAGCGACCGGCAGTGGTCCAGCAACCTTTCTCGCTGCGCTGTGGCACTTTGTCGTCACTGCCCAGCAACCAGTGGCGATCTGCAACCTATTTCCCAGCACTGTGGTGCTTTGTGTGGGGGCGGGGGTCCAAGATGGATTCCCGCAGTTATTCTGCTAGGAGACTGGGATCCGTCCTCCCGCCCTCTGAACCTCACTGTTCGGGGCGATGTGGTGGTTGCTTTTCTGAGCGTTGGGGTCGGGAGCTGCCGGGGTTAGACTGCAGCTGAGACTGTTCTCCCTGCCGCTGTCTCTGGTGCGACCGCAAACAGCTCCGCCCCCTTTCGCTCTTACCTGCCCAAAGGGCGCCGCTGGTTTATAACTTTGTACATTGGGCTTCCGTGTAGTTTTATTTTCTGGAATTTCTAGTTATCTTTTGTTTTGAAGTAGTCGTATTCCTCTCTAGTTGTAGAGGGAGACCGAGCGTGTCCGTCTAAGCCTCCATCTTGGCCGGAAGTCCCCAACTAGGTTTTAGATGTTTGATAACTAGTTAAGTAATTTTGGAGCACTGTTTAAGACTATTATGGGCATGGGAAAATGGCTTTGCTGGAGCTGCACATGAGGGAGAATGCTTGGTTCTACAGGCTGGAATGAGGAAAAGTGGGAGGATGAAGGATGTTGGAAAAACTGGGGGAGGAAGGCATTGGGGAAAAAAGAAATGCAGAAGAGAATTTTGTATTCTGTCCTTGGAGATAAATTCAATACTGTATAAACATCAATGCCTCAAAAGAAATACCACTTCATAAAAGTGTTAGAATGCACTGTCCAATGTGGTAGTCAGCAGCCACATGTGACTATTTAAATTAAAATTAAATAAAATTTAAAATTCAGTTCTTGAGTCACACAAGCTACATGTCCAGTGCTCAGCAGCCACATATAACTAGTGATGGCTATAGAGGACAGCACAGATATAGAACATTTCCATCAGTCTTGAAAGCTCTGTTGGACAGCATTGTTCTAGGGGATGATAACCTCTTTATTTTGTTTCACTCCTTGTTCATTTATTCTACAAATACTAACTGAATGCCTCTTTGTTCCTGGCACTATGCTGAAAAGTCTCAGAAATGTTGAAGACTGAAAAAGCCTGGTTCAGCAGTTCATTCACTGTGTAACTTTGGGCGAGTCACTTAACCTTCCTGTGCTTTAGTTTAATCATCTGTAAAATGAACATAATAGAAGTATATGAAGATTAAATAAGTGTGTTTGCATGTGTATAGGTATAAAAAGCTACTAGTCCCTGTGTGTCTATACATATGACTACATGTGTATACATACATACATGTATTTATATATATCTTAGAACAGTAGGCCTAGCACATTCAATGCTAGGTAAGTGGAAGCTCTTATTAGTAGTAGGTATTTATTACAGAATGATGAGTAAACCAACTGTGATTCTTGCTATCTTGGAATTTACCATTTAGCGGGGGCAGCAGACAATAAATCAGTAATGAAATTAATAATCACAAACTACATAAAAATTACAACGGAAATAAATGGTATGAAGCAACAGAAGCCAACAGAGGAAAAGCTACCTAGAAAGCTCCTTAGAGGAGGTGACATTTAAGAGAGAGAGAGAGAGAGAGAGAGAGAGAGCCCTGGCCAATGCAGCTCAGTTGGTTGGAGCACTGATCGATAAACCAAAAGGTCTCAGGTTTGATTCTCAGGTCACATGCCGGGTTGTGGGTTCAGTTGCCAGTCAGGGTGCATATGATAGGCAACTGATCAATGTTTCTCTCTCACATTGATGTTTCTCTTCCTCTCTCTCTCCCTCCCTTCCCCTCTCTCTAAAATCAATAAGTATGTCCTAGGGTGAGAGGAGAGAGAGAGGGAGGGAGGGGGAGGGGGGGGGGAGAGAGAGAGAGAGAGGGAGAGAGAGAGAGAGAGAGAGAGAGAGAGAGAGAGAGAGAGATGGCAGCCATACAAAGGGAGAAGGAGGAGTGAGAACCCCAGGCAGAGAAAAGCACACTATGAAAGAGGAAATGTGACTATAACAGAGTGAGCACCAGAGGGGATCCAGATAAAGTTAGAAGAAGTATAGAGAAGCCAGTTCATAAAGGGCTGAAGCCAGTGGTAAACAGCATGCCAGGGGACATATATTTATATTATATGTAAAATGATCACTTTGAGAGCGATGTGAGGCACAAATTAGAGGGGGAGAAGGAATGAAAACAGACTCCATTAGAAGGCTATTTTAAGAGACCAGGAGAAGGAGAATGATTTAAACTCATGCAACAGACATGGAAGTGGGAGAAATGAACAGTTTCTAGATATATTTGACAGATAGAACTCATGAGACTTGCTGATGGATTACATGTGGTTGATAAGAGGGAGGCATCCAGGCTGATGCTCTGGTTTTTGTCTTGATTAACCGGGTTAAGGGTAGTTTCATTTCCTGAAATAAAGATGACCTATAGAGAACATTTTTGAAGAAGAAAAACTAAAACTTCTTGATGACAACTACTCTGCTAGATATGGAAATTTGGTGTCCAGATGCAAGTCTGGGTTGGAGATAGGCACATGGGCATCATTATCCTATAGATGATATTTAACAGATAAAATAGGAAACCAATTTCTGGAGTGATGGTATAAAGAGAACAGCAAACTTCCTGTCCAACTATATGACAATTTAACTGAAGAAAATCTAGCTAGCTACGTAATTATATATACCTATCTATCTATATCTATATATCTATTTAGCCCTCTAGTAAAATTATATAAATATATAATATTACATAAAATGTATAAAATTATATAAAAATATAAATCTCACTTAAAGTTCTTAAAGCCTCTGGACATTGTCCTAAGAGCATACAGCAAGTACAACTGTAGTTATTCAAATAAATTTACTAAATCTCAGTAATAATAGAGTGTTTATAATATTTGATCCATGACACATTTGTAGAATCACTATGGAAGGAAGAGGCTACCAGCACTTTCCACCTTTTCTCAAAGCCCCATGTTGTAGAAGCTTATTCAGAGAAGACTAGGGCTCTATTTTTCCACCTAGCTCCAACTTGTGGGATATGCCAGATATGGCACCAAAAATGCTGAACGTAAATCATCATTCAGCAGCTTCCCAGGATAGCAGAAGTCCAATGCCAGTAGGGTCAAGCCAAGAAGGAAAGGGGCCATTACCCCTCCTCAATGCCTACTTGTAGAACAGGGGTGTAAATCCAGGAGAAGCAGGCTTCTCTCCTCATTCTGAACTCTTGTGTAGTGAAATAGAACTTCAATCCAGAAGGAGAGGCAGGCCACCGCAGCTCTTCCCAAAGGGAGTGACTCTATTTGAAAAAAAAGCATGGTAAATTCCTTGCCCATGGTGTTGCCAAAAACAATGGAGATCTTGATGGAGAGCAGTTAAGAGAGTGCTCATAGTTCCACAATATTGGTAGCAATGGAAAAAAAAAAAAAAGAGCAATCAGAAGCTAAAAGAAGGAACCATGAAAAGAGACAACCGAGAAATGCCCTCCTGGAGTTACAGGGGTTGGGAAGGCTATGTACAAGTAATAGACTGCACCCACTCAGGAGCAATCAGAATAAGACATGGATCAGATCTGAAAATATTTCCCAAGCTTCACACAAATTCAATATAGAGGGTGCAAGCTGGCACTGACACTAGGGTCTTAGGATAGCCTCTAACCAAACACTAGCTGAACTATAAACTACTCCAATCCAAGAGCACCTCCTAACAAGATAGGCTTAAAAATAAAAATCTCATATATATCTGACAGTCTGAAACTATGTGTATGCCTAAGGCTGTACTCTCTCAGGAGTGAATGGAGAAGAAGAACGAATCAAAGCTACTAGCCCCTGAATGAACAGGAGGCAAAAAATGTAAATTCCTTCACCTGTGAAAGTATTTTTGATAGTACTCACATATCCAGTGGTGAAGACAAACATCTAATTGTCAGCAGAGCTTAAGCATTACCTTTGACCAATAAGCAATTTATGCCAACCCCTGATAGAAAGCTGAATAGCCAGGTTAAAAGGAAAAATATAGAAAGAGTCTCTGGAAAAACCAAAGATTACACATTGGAGAAAAACAGACTTCACAGAGTCAGTTCAGCCAAGTACCTAAACAAATCAATCAATGAAATGGAAAACAGCAACAACAATATCAAGCTCTGGGGACATGGACAGACCTAGAACCAATATTTATTTATTTATTTATTTATTTATTTATTTATTTATTATTTTTTAAAATTTTCTTTTTATTTTTTGGATTTTCAATTACAGTTGTCTCATTTTTCCCCCATTGCTCTCCCCCACCCAGCCCACCCCTTATCCCACAATCATATCCCTCCCCGTTGTCCACGTCCATGAGTCATTTATATACATTCTTTGGCTAAACCCTTCCCTTACTTATCCCCCTTCTCTCCCTCCCCCCTCCCACCTATTGACTGCTATTCTGCTCTTTGTCCTATTTAGTTCATTTGTTTGTGTTGCTCATTAGTTTCCAGTATTAGGTGATATCATATGGTATTTTTCTTTCTTTGCCCGGCTTATTTCACTAAGCATAATTCTCTCTACTTCCATCCATGTTGTTGCAAATGGCAGGAGTTCCTTCTTTCTCTCTGCTGCATAGTAATCCATTGTGTAAATGTACCACAGTTTTTGGATCCACTCATCTACAGATGGGCATTTAGGCTGTTTCTAGCACTTAGCTATTGTAAACAGAGCTGCTATGAACATAGGGGTGCATAAGTTCTTTTGAATTAGTGTTTTAGGATTTTTTGGGTATAATCCTAGCAGTGGAATCGCAGGTTCAAAAGGCAGTTCCATTTTTCGTTTTTTGAGGTAATTCCATACTGTTTTCCATAGTGGCTGCACCAGTCTGCATTCCCACCAACCGTGCAGTAGGGTTCCCGTTTCTCCACATCCTCGCCAGCACTTGTTGTTTGTTGATTTGTTGATGATGGCCATTCTGACTGGTGTAAAGTGGTATCTCATTGTGGTTTTTATTTGCATCTCTCTGATGGCTAATGATGTTGAGCATTTTTTCATGTGTCTATGGACCTTCTGTATGTCCTCTTTGGAGAAGTGTTTGTTCAGGTCCTTTGCCCATTTTTTAATTGGGTTGTTTGTTTTCTTGATGTTGAGTCGTATAAGCTCTTTATATATTTTGGAGATCAGTCCCCTGTCTGTGATGTCATTGGCAAATATGTTTTCCCATATGGTTGGTTTCCTTTTCATCTTGCTGATGTTTTCTTTTTCTGAGCAGAAACTCATTAGTTTGATGTAGTCCCACTTGTTTATATTTTCCTTTATTTCTCTTGCCTTAGGAGATGTATCCGTGAAGATACTGTTACGTGAGATATCTGAAATTTTCCAGTCTATGTTTTCCTCTAGGACTTTTATGGTGTCACGGCTTACATTTAAGTCTTTGATCCATCTTGAGTTTATTCTCGTGTGTGGTGTAAGTTGGTGGTCTAGTTTCATTTTTTTGCACGTCCCTGTCCAGTTCTCCCAGCACCATTTGTTGAAGAGGCTCTTCTCACTCCATTTTATGTTCCTTCCTCCTTTATCAAATATTAGTTGACCATAGAGGCCTGCGTTTATTTCTGGACTCTCTATTCTGTTCCACTGATCTATATGTCTGTTCTTATGCCAGTACCAGACTGTTTTGATCACGGTGGCTTTGTAGTATTGTTTGATGTCTGATATTGTGATTCCTTCTGCTGTGTTCTTCTGTCTCAAGATTGCTTTTGCTATTCAGGGTCTTTTTTGGTTCCATATGAATTTTTGGAGTATTTGTTCTAGGTCTGTGAAATATGTCATTGGTATTTTAATAGGGATTTCATTGAATCTGTAAATGGCTTTGGGTAGTATGGCCATTTTGATGATGTTGATTCTTCCCAGTCAAGAACACGGTATTTGCTTCCATTTATTTGTATCTTCCTTAATTTCTTTCTTCAATGTTACGTAATTTTCAGAGTACAGGTCTTTTATCTCTTTGGTTAAGTTTATTCCTAGATACTTTATTTTTCTTGTTGCTAGAGTAAATGGTATTTTCTTTTTTATCTCTGTCTCTGATATTTTATTGTTGGTGTACAGAAATGCCTTAGATTTCTGTATATTTATTTTGTACCCTGCTATTTTGCCAAATTCACTTATTATATCGAGTAGTCTTTTAGTGGAGTTTATAGGGTTTTCTATGTATACTATCATGTCATCTGCATATAATGATAGTTTTACTTCTTCCTTCCCTATTTGGATGCCTTTTATTTCTTTTTCTTGTCTGATTGCTGTGGCTAGGACTGCCAACACTATGTTGAATAGGAGTGGAGAGAGTGGACAGCCTTGTCTAGTTCCTGATTTCAGGGGGAATGCTTTCAGTTTTTGTCCATTGAGTATGATGTTGGCCTCAGGCTTCTCATATATAGCCTTAATTATGTTAAGGTATGCTCCCTCTATTCCCATTTTGCTGAGTGTTTTCCTCATAAATGTGTGTTGTACTTTATCAAATGCTTTTTCTGCATCTATTGATATGATCATGTGATTTTTGTCTTTCATTTTGTTTAGGTGATGTATTACATTTATTGATTTGCGAATATTAAACCATCCTTGCATCCCTGGGATGAACCCCACTTGATCGTGATGTATGATCTTTGTGACGAATTGCTGGATCCTGTTTGCCAATATTTTATTGAGGATTTTAGCATCTATGTTCATTAGTGATATTGGCCTGTACTTTTCTTTCTTTGTTGTGTCTTGACCTGGTTTTGGGATTAGGGTAATACTGGCTTCATAGAAAGCCTTTGGGATTTTCCCTCTTCTTGGATTTTTCAGAATAGTTTGAGGAGGGTAGGAGTTAGTTCTTCCCTAAATGTTTCATAAAATTCACCTGTGAAGCCATCCGGTCCAGGGCTTTTGTGTGCAGGGAGATTTTGGATTACTGTTTCAATTTCCTTCTTTGTTATTGGTCTGTTGAGACTTTCTACTTCTTCTTGATTCAGTTTTGGAAGGTTATATGTTTCTAGAAATTTGTCCATTTCTTCTAGGTTGTCAAATTTCTTGTCATACACTTGTTTGTAGTAATTTCTTACTATCGTTTGTATTTCTGTGGTATCAGTCGTGATTTCTCCTCTTTCATTTCTGATTTTGTTTCTCTGTTTTTTTCTGGATGAGCCTGGCTAGAGGCTTGTTGATTTCATTTATTTTTTTGAAGAACCAGCTCCTAGTTTCATTGATCTTTTGAATTGTTTGTTTGGTCTCTATGTCATTTAATTCTTCTCTGATCTTGATGATTTCCTTCCTTCTCTTGCCCTAGGCTTTGTTTGTTGTTGTTGTTCTAGTTCTTGTAGCTTTAGGGTTAGATTTTTTATTTGAGATTCTTCTATCCTTTTCAGATATGCCTGTATTGCTATGAAGTTCCCTCTCAGGACTGCTTTTGCTGTGTCCCATAGGTTTTGGGCTGTTGTGTGTTCATTATCATTAATTTCTAGAAATTTCTTGATTTCTTCTTTGATGTCATTGTTAACCCATTCATTATTTAATAGCATGTTATTCATTCTCCATGAGTTTGGGTGTCTTTGATTTTTTTCCCTGAGGTTGATTTTTAGTTTCAAGGCATTGTGGTCTGAAAAGATGCTTGATATAATTTCAGTTTTCTTGCTTTTGTTGAGGCTAGTTTTGTGTCCTATCATGTGGTCTATCTTTGAAAATGTCCCATGTGCATTTGAAAAGAATGTATATTTTCCTTATTTGGGGTGAAAAGTTCTATATAAATCAGTTAAGTCCATGTGGTTTAGTGTGTTGTTCAATGCCTGAATATCCTTGGTGTTTCTTTGCTTCAATGATCTGTCTATTGTTGATAATGGAGCGTTGAAGTCACCTACTATGAGTGTGTTGTTGTTGATATCCTTCTTGTGGTCTTCTAGTATTTGCTTTATGTATTTGGGTGCTCCTATGTTGGGTGCATATATGTTTATCAGTGTTATATCTTCTTGATGGATTGTTCCTTTAAGTATTATGAAATGTCCTCCTTTGTCTCTTTTTATTGCGCTTGCTTTGAAATCCGTTTTGTCTGATATGAGGACTGCTACCCCGGCTTTTTTTTCAGGTCCATTTGCTTGGAATATTTTTTTATATCCCTTTACTTTCAGTCTATGTAAATCTTTTGTTTTGAGGTGTGTTTCTTGTAGACAGCAAATATGTGGGTCCTGTTTTCTTATCCATCCCATTACCCTATGTGTTTTAATTGGAGCATTTAATCCATTTACATTTAAGGTTATTACTGTCGTGTATTTATTCATTTCCCTTTGCACCTCTGTTCCTCTCCTCTTTTTTTTTCTTTCCCCTTCTTTTTTCTTAGAACATTCCCTTTAGCATCTCTTGCAATTCTGGTTTGGTGAAGATGTATACTTTTAGTCTTCCTTTGTCTTGGAAACTCCTTATTTCACCTTCCATTTTGAATGAGAGCCTTGCTGGGTAGAGTATTTTTGGTTGTAGGCCTTTGTTTTTCATTCCTTGAAATATTTTTGACCATTCCCTTCTGGCTTGTAGTGTTTCTGTTGAGAAATCAGTTGATAGCCTTATCGTAGCTCCTTTGTATGTTGTTTGCTGTTTTTCTCTTGCTGCTTTTAGGATTCTCTCTTTGTCTTGGAATGTTGCCATTTTAATTAGGATGTGCCTTGGGGTTGGTTTTTGGGGGTTCCTCTTCATTGGAACTCTCTGTGCTTCCTGAACTTGTAAAACTTTTTCTCTCCTCAGTTTGGGAAAATTTTCTGTCACTATTTCTCCTATCAGTTTATCTATTCCTTGTTCTTCTGATACCTCTTTAATTCCAATTATTCTGATATTGTTTTTCTGTATGCTATCCTGTAATTCCCTTACTTCCTCTTCATACTTTTTCAATTTTTTTTCATTTTGCTGTATTGCCTGGGAATTTTTCTCTACATTATCTTCTAACTCACTAATCTGATCCTATGCTTCATTTAGTCTGCTTTTGACTGATTCTACTGTGTTTTTCAGTTCAGAGATTGCATTCTTCATTTCTTCCTGATTCTTGTTGATAGTTTCTATGTCTTTTTTTATGCTGGTGTAGTTCTCTGCAGGTTCCCTAATTTTCTTGGAGCTGTTGGTAACTTCCTTGGAGACTGTCATAGTTGTTTTTAAGGTTGTCGAGTATATTGAGCTTCTTCACACCATTGTTTTGAATTCCATGTCTGACCTTTGGGCTATGTCTATTCCATCTACCTCTCTTTCTGGGGATTTGTCTTTTCTTTTCATTGAGAGGTTGTTTCTGCATCTTACCATGTTGGATTCTTCTTGTTTGTTTTTATTTTTGGGGTGTGTCTGCTTTGATTTCCCACCTTTGTGGTATGATATTCTTTATGGGAGAACTGGGGGTTTCAGTGGTGCAGTCTCTTTGATCTCCTGAGCCTGACGTTCTTGGGTTACCCTTTATGTCATTTGTTTATGCTGTCTGGTTATATTTCAGATGCTCTTTGGTAGGATCTTCCTTCTGGCTAGTTGATTGAGAGTCACTCTATCCACTTTGTCTTGAGTTCTTTTGTGGACATGCTGTTAAAGACATAAACACACAGCCCAGGCAGGAGACTCACACCCTCAAAAATATCCCCCACCCTCTATCCCGCTATCGTCAGCCAACGAGCCAGTATTAATATAAATGTAGAGAGATTAGAGCTTTTATACTATAGGAAGAATAGATAAGAGTTGTTTTTAGGGGGGAAAATATGATTTTTGAGAGAGGAGATGATAGATTAGTAATAGTTAAGACTATGCAAGACAGTAGGTAATATTTACATTGTATGTTAATAATAATAGAAGAAAAGGAGGGAAGAATGCAGAATATAGTAAGAAAGTGGGATTGTATAGTATTGGATTTATATAGTAGCTATATTCTATTTATTTAGAGTGAAAGGGAGGCTTAACTAGACACACAAACAAATGAACAACAATTAAAGAGAAAGAATGAGAACGAGAGATTGTATTAAACAGATTAGAGATATAGTTTTAGCTTTTTTTTTTGTTTTTTTGTTTTTTTCTTCTTTCTCCTTCCCTCCCTTTAAGGAAGAAAAAAAAAAGTATGTTTTTACTCAGTTCAGTCTTTGTGTGTCATCTTGTTTTTCTGTGTCTACAACTGGTCTAATGATGCGGGTCAGAGGTTCCTGTTCTTTGTGTCAGCGGTGTGTGCCTGCAGTGACCTGCATGGCGCTTCCTTTGGCGCCTGTTGGAGCTAGTCGAGGTTCTTTTGTGTGCGCGCAAGGCAGCTTGACAGCCCGCCTCAGGCCTGCCGAGCTGCGTTCCGGGAGTTGGTCTCTCGCCTCTTATGGTGGGGCCCCAGACACTTGGGCACAGTGGAAGTGAGAGATTGGCGCCTATTGAAGACAGCCTAGGTGCTCCTGCGCTCCTGTGCCCATGCACGTGCAAGGCAGCCGGAGAGCTAGCCTGTGTCCTGCCAAGCCGTGCTCCCGGAGTTGGTCTCTCACCTCTTAGGGTGGGGTCCCAGACACTTTTGCACAGTGGAAGTGAGCATCTGTGAGTTGCTGCCACCCACTGTTCCTGTGCCACAGCCGCGTGCCTTCCCTCACCCGTCTGGGTGGGCATGAACAGAGCCTGAGCTAGTGGTCTGAGTTCCAGCCTGGCGCCCACTGGAGCTGGCCAGGTGTGTCTGCGCACGATCATCTGCGTGTCCAGTGGGCCCTCCCTGTTCCCGTTGGGGTATTGATCCCACGTGTGTTGGGGCGTGTCTGAGGGGCACCCGGATCTGTGGCCCCATGCACCTGGGCCAGTGAATGAGGGCACTTCCCTATGCACACTCTAGTGACCCAAGGGGAGGGCTGTGGATTGGACGAGTGTGTCTCTGTGCCTGCACTCCTCAAGAATGTCCTACCACCCCCAAAATTTCCACCCCTCTCTGAAGTCCACAAGAGAAAAATATAAAGGAAAATTACATTCTCACTTGCACAGCAGTACGCTGTCTCTGCTCCTTCAGCGCCAATGCCACCTGGTCGAGTCCTGTCTCTGCCAGTGGGCAGAAATCCGCTCTCCTCCCGACTCCTCTCTGGGGAAGCCTGTGGTCACCAAAAACCTTTGTGTACTTCCAGCCACAGTTCGGGCAGCCACCCCAGTCAGGGATTCCATCTTGTCCCTTTTTCCTCCGCTATCCTCACTAAATAGGTTGTTCTCAGATCGTTTTTCTCTAATCCAGCAGTGCCAAGGCTCGACTCCTGCCAGTGTCCAGCTGCTCACTGAGATGTTCTGTCTGCAATTAGTCCAAACTACAGACGGGTCTCGGGAGCCTGAAAGCGCAGCCTCCCTCTCACTCCTCCGCCATCTTCTCTCTAGAACCAGTATTTAGAGTTGATATATTAACACAAATGTCCAGTTTTCAAAAAAAAAAAATTACAAGCTATTCAAAGAAAAAGAAAATATAACCTACACAACAGGAGAAAAAAGCAGGCACTAGTATCTATTTTGAAACAACTCAGATGTTAGACTTAGCAAAGACTTTAAAGCAGCCATTATAAATATGTTCAGAGAACACAAGACGAGCATGTCTAGAGAATTAAAAGGAGATATGAGGATAATGTCTCTTCCAATAAAGAATATTGATAAGAAGATAGAAATTATAAAAATGAGCCTAATAGAAAAGCTGGAGTTGAAAAATTTAATTGACAGAAATGAAAAACCCACCAGAGCAGTTCAAAAATAAATGTTATCTGGCAGGAAAAAAAATCAAATAAGAAGATAATTAATAGAGATCACTCAATCTAAAATATAGTGAAAAATATAAAAATAAACAGAGAATCTGAGAAATGTAGGCCATTATTAAACAAATCAACATATGTGCAATAGAAGTACTAGAAGAAAAAGAGAAAAAGAGGCAGAAAAACATGTTTTAAAATAGCTGAAAATGTCCCAAATTTAATGAAAATTTAATCTATCCATTCAAGAAGTTCCATAAATAAGATAAACACAAATAAATCACATGAGAGTAAAATATATAAAAGTCAAATATAAGGAGAATATTTTCAAAAACTCATCATATACAAAGGAACTCCAACAATATATACAAATAACACTTGATCACAAACAGTGGAGACCAGAAGGCAGCAGGATGGCATACTTAAAGCAATTAAAAAAAAAAAAATGTCAACCAAGAATCAGAAAAACTATTTTAAAAATGAAGGTAAAATACTAAAGGAATTTCTTTAGATAAAAAGAAGTAGCATCAAACAATAATTTGAATTCACACACACACATACACACACAAACACACACATCAAGGAGTATCAGTAAAGGTAATTTTAAAAGACTATGTAGAGTGGTGTCTTGGAAGGTGATGGAGTTGAAAACTCCAGCTACCAGTCCTACCATTGGGGAAAAAAAAAAAAAAAACTATTGAAAAGGCACTAACAGAAGCAGCTATCTGGAAAAACTGGAGTCTAGCCAAACACTGGCAGTGTCCAGGGGAGTGCTTAATGAGGTAAGAGACTGGTAAATTTTAGGGGTTTTACATTTTACAGAGAAGTTACTGTCTTCTATTCCCCAGCCCTGCAACAGTTGGATGTGGGATGGCAGCCTATGTTCCTGGTGTGCCTTGAAGCTGCCAGACTGAACAAAAGCACATTATCCTCCAGGGATAAGTGTGTCTGTGTAGATCTGGCTGGCATATTATTGAGGGACTAATGCAGGAGTTGATCATTGTTTCACCCCTCTCAGACTGAAGTAGCTTACCTGACGGTATCTGTCAGGGGGAATTAAAAGAACAGAATGTCTTTTTTCCCCCTTTATTTTATAGGATCCATGCATTTAAGAAATTCTGTTAGGCCATTAAATGATAGCTGAGATAATAAAACAGAGTCCTCAATAAGTGATCACACATAACAAGGAGTATAGTTCTTCCAAAAATAGTTTAAAGAACTCACTGAAACATTAACACTCCTCTACAAGCAACATCTCCTCCTAGAGGAGGAAGATAACCTGATTCTCTGAGTTACCACATTATGATATTGGAAATGTCTAGTTAAAAATCATACAAAAAATGAGAAATGATGGTCGACTTCCAGCCAGGATGGAGGCCTAGACGAACATGCGGTGTCTCTCTCCACGGCTAAGAGGTAATACAGCTGCCTCAAAACTGAAAACAACCAGAAGTTCCATAGGGTCAAGCTGCATGGAAGTCCATCATACAGGGATGTAAAGAAGAAATACTCATCCAGACAGGTAGGTGGGGTGGAGCCAGGGTGGAGGGGATGTGATGTGGTGGTGGCTGCAGCCGCGGCAGTGGCAGGCTAGTGGAAAGTGCAGTCACATGTTTTAAAAAGTAGGGAGAGACACACGGGGAGTGCTCCCAGCACCAAACAGGACCACATAGCTCACAGTCCCAGCGCCGGGGAAAATAGAGCCTCATTGTTTCTGACTGTGAAGGCTGGTGGAGGTTGGGGCAGAGGGGAAAACTGCCAGTCTCTCAGCAGAGTCTGCTTATTTAAAGGGTCCCTGCAGTCTTGGAGTATCCACGGACCCACCCACGCTAGGGATGGTAGCCAGGGTGGCGGATGGAGGGGCTCTGGTCCCATGTGGAAGTGGTAGAGGCACCTGGAAGCGGGGAGAGTGCTGAGTGGGTGGAGTTTCCCCTCTCGGGACCCTCAATTACACACAGCGGCACAGCATAGTGAAACGGGTCACCCATACTGAAGAGTACCTAAGGCTCCACCCCTTAAAACATAACAGGTACAACAGCTCTACCTAAGACACAGAGGCAAACAAACACAGGAGCCTGTCAAGATGAGGAGACAGAGAAATATGGCCCAAAAGGAGGATCAGATCAAGGTTCCAGTGGGAGAACTGAGTGACAAGAAGATAACCAACCTAACAGACGTAGAGTTCAAAACACTGGTAATAAAGATGCTCACAGACTCGAAAGATATGCTTAAGTATGGCAGACACATAAGGCAAGAAGTGAAGGCTATGCTAAATGAAACGAAGAAAATTCCAACAAAAACAATGGCAAAGGGAAGGAAACCAGGGTTCAAATTAAATATTTGGAACATAAGGAAGAAGTAAAACAGTTAACTAGTACAGAACGAGGAAACAAGAATTGAAAAAATTGAGGAGAGGCTTAGGACCTATCGCACAACTCTAAATGTGCCAACATCCAAGCCATAGGGGAGCCAGAAGGAGAGGAAAAGGAAGAAACTGAAAGCTTATATGAGAAAATAATGAAGGAAAACTCCCCAAATTTGGTGAAAGAAATAACCATACAAGTCCAGGAAGCACAGAGAGTCCCAAACAAGCTAGATCCAAAAAGGATCACAACAAGACACATTATAATTAAAATGCCAAAGGTTCAAAATAAAGAGAGAATCTTAAAAGCAGCAAGAGAGTGACCTACAAAGAAACTTTGCAGACAAGAAGGGACTAGCAAGAAGTATTCAATGCGATGAAAAGCAAGGACTTACAACCAAGATTACTCTATCCAGCAAAGCTATCATTTAGAATGGAAGGGCAGATAAAGTGCTTCTCAGACGAGGTAAAGCTAAAGGAGTTCAACATCACCAAGACATTATTATATAAAATGTCAAAGGGACTTACTTAAGAAAAAGATCAAAATTATGAACATTAAAATGACAATGAATCCATAATTATCAACAACTGAATCTAAAAAATAAAAACAAAATCCAACTAAGCAAACCAGAATAGGAACAGAATAATAGGTAGGGGGATCATTTGGAGGATTATCAGCTGGGAGGGGGAAGGGGGAGAAATGAGGAAATGGTGCCAGGATTAAGAAGCATAACTGGTTGGTACATACAGACAGGGGGAAATTAAGAATAATATGGGAAATGGTGAAGCCAAAGTACTTATATGTGTGAACCATGAACAGAACTAAGGGGGAGGGGTTGATGGAAGGTAGGGAGGTACTGGATAATGGTAATAAAGGGAAAAAATTTGGGACTACTATAAAAACATAATTCATAAAATATACTTAAATTTAAAAAATTTTTTAAATTAAAAGACATAGAAACTATTAATAAGGGCCAGGAGAAAATGAAGCATACAATTTAAGAACTGTAGAACACAGTAGATGAAATAAAAAGCAGGTTAGAGGAAGCAGAGAATTGGATTAGTGAGCTGGAGTACAACGTAAAAAAGTTCCCCGACAGTGCAACATAATGAAAAAAGTGAAAAATAATGGATAGGATATAAGAGAGTTGCAGGACAACATGAAACATAACAATATTCATATCATAGGGATACCAGGGGGGGAAGAAGGGGAGCAAGGGGTAGAAAACTTGTTTGGAAAGGTAGTGAAAGAAAACTTCCCTGACTTGAGAATAGAAAAAGTCACACATGTCCAAGAAGCACAGAGAGTCCCAATAAAGATAAATCTAAAGAGGCCACTTCAAGATACATCATAATTAAAATGGCAAATTCCAAGGCAAAGAGAAAATCTTAAAGGTTAGAAGAGAGAAATAGCAAATAACATACAAGGGAACACCAAAAAGACTATCAGTGGATTTCTCAACAGGAACACTACAGGCCAGAAGGGAATGGCAAAAAAATATTTCAAACAATGAAAAACAAAGGCCTACAACCCAGACTACCCTACCCAGCAAGGCTCTCATTCAAAATGGAAGGTGAAATAAGGAGTTTCCCAGACAGAAGAAAGCTAAAAGAATACATTTCCACCAAACCAGCATTGCAAGAGATGCTAAAGGGACTGCTTTAAGAAGGTGAAGAGAGAAAGAGAGAGAGAGAACAGCACTGGTACAAAGGGGAGAAAAATCACAATAAATAAGTACTTATCAATAATAACATTAAATGTAAATGGACTAAATGCTCCAATGAAAAGGCATATGATAGCTGAATGAATAAGAAAACATGACTGACATATATACTGTCTACAAGAGACCCACTTCAGAACAAAAGATCTACAGAGAGTGAAAGCTAAGGCATGGAAAAAAGTATTTCAAGCAAACTGACATGAAAAAAAAGCAGGGGTAGCAATACTTATACCAGACAAAACAGATTTCACAAAAAAGGCCATAAAAAAAAGAAAAAGAATAACATTTCATAATACTTAAGGGAACAATCTATCAGAAAGATACAATCCTTGTAATCATATCTGCACCCAACATAGGAGTACCTAAACATGTAAGGAAAATTTTGGAAGACTGCAAGGATATCAATAGCAACACACTCATAGTAGGAGATTTTAACACCCCATTGTCAGCAATGAACAGATCTTTGAAGCAAAGAAACACCAAGGATATAGAGTCATTGAACAACACTGTAGATCAAATGAAAACTTAATTGGTATATATAGAACCTTTCACCCCAGAGAAGCAATATATACATTCTTTTTGAGTGCACATGGAACATTTTCATAGACAGACCACATGGCAGGACACAAAACGAGCCTCAACAAATTCAAGGAAATTGAAATTATACCAAGCAGCTTCTCAGATCACAGTGACTTGAAACTGGAAACCAATCTCAAGGAAAAAACTCAGAAACTTTCAAATTCATGGAGAATGAATAACATTCTATTACATAATGAATGGGTTAACAATGACATCAAGGGAGAAATCAAGAAGTTTCTGGAAACAAATGATAATGAACACACAACAGCCCCAAACGTATGGGACACAGCAAAGGCAGTCCTGAGAGGGAACTTAATAGCAATACAGGCCTACCTAAATAGGATAAAAGAATCTCAAATAAAAAATCTAACCCTACAGCTACAAGTACTAGAGTAACAACAACAAACAAACCCCAGAGTGAGAAGAAGGAAGAATGTCATTAAGATCGAGCAGAATTAAATGACATAGAGACTAAACAAACAACTAAAAAGATCAATAAAACCAGGAGCTGATTCTCTGAAAAGATAAACAAAATCAACAAGTCTTTAACCAGACTCGTCAAGAAAAAGAGAGGACCAAATAAAAAAGATCAGAAACGAAAGAGAAGAAATTACAACCGATATCACAGAAATACAAAGATTGTAAGAAATCACTACAAACAACTATATAACAAAATATTTGACAACGTAGATGAAATGGACAAATTTCTGGAAACATATAATCTTCCAAAACTGAATCAAAAAGAAGCAGAAAGCCTGAATAGACTGATAACAGCTAGTGAAATTGAAGCATTAATCAAAAAACTCCCAGCAAACAAAAGCCCTGCATTGAATGGCTTCACAGATAATTTTTATAAAACATTTATTTATTTATTTTTTTCTCTTGTTGGCGGTACTTTATTTATTTATTTTTAATGTGTTTTATTGATTATAATATTACATTTGTGCCAATTTCCCTTCCCTCTGCTCCCCTCCACCCGGTGGCCCCCTCCCTCCAGTTGTCCCCCCCTTTTAGACCATGTCCATTAGTTGTGCATACAGTTCTTCTCAACCTCTTTCTGTCTATTCCATTCCCTCCTACCATGATCCTTAATTCCTATATCATCTCCCTCCCTCTCCCCATTCCCCCTCCCTGTTGACCTCCCCCCAATATGTTCCCCGTACCTATAGTTCTTTTTCCACTCTCGTTGCCTGTTTAGTTTTGCCTTTGTTTCAATTCCCTAGCTTCTGTTGTTTCTTGTGATGCAGTTTTCATTTTAGATTTCATTGTCTTGATCCTCCTTTTTTCTAAACCAGTCCCTTTAACATCTCATATAGCAGTGGTTTGGATCTAATGAACTCTTTCAGTTTTATTTTGTCCTGGAAACACTTTCTCTGTCCTTCTATTCTGAATGACAATTTCGCTGGATAGAGTATTCGTGGTTGTAGGTTTTGGATTTTCATTACTTTGAATATTTCTTGCCAGTCCCTTCTTGCCTGCAGGGTCTCCCTTGAGAAGTCAGTTGATAGTCTAATTGGGACCCCTTTGTACATAATTCTTTTCTTCTCTCTTGCTGCTTTTAAGATTCTCTCTTTATCTTTAATTTTTGACATTTTGATTATAATGTGTCTTGGAGTGGTTCTCCTTGGGTCCAGTTTTTTTGGAACTCTCTGTGCTTCCTGGACCTGTAAGTCTATTCCCTTCCCCAAGTCTGGGAAGTTCTCCTTTATTATATTTTCACTCAATTTTCCAAGTTCTAGTTCATCTTCCTCGCTCTCTGGCAAACCAATGATTCTTATATTGGGCCTTTTATAGCTGTCCCAGAGGTTTCTGATCCTCTCATCATTGCTTCCCATTTCCTCTCTCTGCATTGGTTGACTGCTTGTTCCTTCTCCATATTCCAGTTTGTTGAAATGAACTCTGGATTTTTTTTCCTCACCATCTGTCTCGTATGTGGTTTTGTTCCTTTCGTTATGAGTGTTTTTCGCTTCTTTCTCATCTTTTTCCAGATCTTTTGTGAATTCTGTAAGCCACCTGATAACAATGGCCCAGAACTGAGCATCTGACAGGTTTCTTATCTGTTCATCTGTCAGGTTCTCCATCTGTTGCCTGGTGAGCTGTGCCACCGGGATTTCTATAGTTGTCTGCCTCATTTTGACAGATGCGTTTTGTTTTCTTGGGCCGGCTGTAGGGGGCAGTGCCTGTGTACTCGTAATGACCCAGCGACCGGCGCCGTTCGGCAGCCTTTCTTGCTGTGCCGTGGTGCTTTGTCGTCACAATCCAGCGACCGGTGCCTGTCCGTGACCTATTTCGCAGCCCTGTGGCGCTTTCTTTGGGGGCGGGGGTCCAAGATGGATTCACACAGTTATTCCGCTAGGAGACCGGGATCTGTCCTCCCGCCCCCCTGGGCCTCACTGTTCAAGGCGATGTGGTGGCTGCTTTCCCCAGCCTTGGGGTCGCGAGCTGCCGGGGGTTCGACTGCAGCCGGGATTGTTCTCCCTGCCGCTGTCCCAGGTGCGACCGCAAACCACGCCGCCCCCTTTCGCTCTTACCTGCCCAAAGGGCGCCGCTGGTTTATAACTTCATATGTTGGGCTTCCATGTAGTTTTATTTTCTGGAATTTCTAGTTATCCTTTGTTTTGAAGTAGTTGTATTCCTCTCCAGTTGTAGAGGGAGACCTAGCGCGTCCGTCTAAGCCTCCATCTTGGCCGGAAGTCCCTATAAAACATTTAGAGAAGAACAAATTATCCCAAGAAATCCAAAAAGAGAGAAGACTCCCAAACTCTTTCTATGAATCCAGTATTACCCTAATTCCAAAACCAGGTCAAGACACAGCAAAAAAGAAAACTACAGGCCAATATATCTGATAAACATACATGCTAAAATCCTCAACAAAATATTGGCAAACTGGATCCAGCAACACATTAAAAAAATCATACACCACGATCAAGTGGGATTCATCCCAGGGATGCAAAGATGATTTAATATTTGCAAATCAATAAATATAATACACCACATAAACAAAATGTTAGACAAAAATCCACATGATTATATTCATAAATGCTGAAAAAGCATTTAATAAAGTACAACACCTACTTATGATGAAAACATTCAGCAAAATGGGATCAGAAGGAGCATACCTCAACATAATAAAGGCCTTATACGAGAAACTGGACACCAACATCATACTCAATGTGCAAAAACTGAAAGCATTCCCCCTAAGATCAGGAACAAGACAAGGATGTCCACTCTCTCCACTCCTATTAAACATAGTCTTGGAAGTTCTAGAAAAAGAAATAAAGGGTATGCAAATTGGAAAAGAGGAATTAAAGCTGTCATTATTTGCAGATGACATGATAGTGTACATAGAACACCCTATACTCCACCAAAAAAAAAAAAAAAAAAACTAAAAATGTCACAGATAGGAACTAGAGAAAAATTCCATTTACTATAACAAGAAAAATAAAGTACGTAGGAATAAACTTAACCAAGAAGGTAAAAGACCTGTACTTGGAAAACTACAGAACACTTAAAAAAGAAATTAAAGACTTCCAGCCAAAATGGAGGCTTAGACACGCAGTGTCTCCCTCCACAACTAAGAAGAAATACAACTACCTCAAAACTAAAAACAACAAGAAGTTCCAGAAAATCGAGCTGTATGGAAGTCCAACAAACAAAGGTATAAAGAAGATATACTCATCCAGACAGGTAGGAGGGGCAGAGCCAGGATGGAGAGGATGCAGTGTGGTGGTGGCAGCAGTGGTTGCAGGGGGAGGACGGGGGAAAGCTCAGTCACACGTTTTAAAAAGTGGGAAGGGACACCTGGGGGGTGCTCCCAGGTCCTCACCAGATCACATAGCTCACGGTTCCAGCACCAGGGAAAATAAAGCCTCATTGCTTTTGACTGTGCAAACCAGTGGGGGTTGGGGTGGAGGAAGAAGCTGCCAGTTTCTCAGCAGAGTCTGCTTGTTTAAAGGGCCCCATAGTCCTAGAATGTCCACAGAACCCCCACTCTGAGAACAATGGCCAGAGCAATAGCTAGAAATGCACCAGTCCCATATGGAAGTGGGAAAAGTTTCTGGAAAAGGGGCGAGTGCTAAGCAAGCAGCATTACTCCCTCTCAGACCCCTCCCACACACACAGCGCCACAACGTGGTGAAACGGGTTGCCCTGCACTGACAAACAGCTAAGGCTCTGCCCCTTACAATGTAACAGGAGCGGCAACTCTACCTAAGACACAGAGGCAAACAAACACAGGAGCCTGTCAAGATGAGGAGACAGAGAACTATAGCTCTAAAGAAGAAACAGGTCAAGGTTTCAAGGTTCCAGTGGGAGAACTAAGTGACAAGGAGATAACCAACCTAATAGATGTAGAGTTCAGAACACTGGTGATAAAGTTTATCACAGGCTTGACAGATATGCTTAAGTTTGGCAGACGCATAAGGGAAGAAGTTAAGCCTATGCTAAATGAAATGAAGGAAAATTGACACAAAACCAATGGTGAAGGGAAGGAGGGAAGGAAACCAAGGTTCAAATAAATGATTTGGAACATAAGAAAGAAAAAACAGTAAACCAGTACAGAATGAGGAAATGAGAGTTGAAAAAAAGGAGGAGTTGCTTAGGAACCTCTGGAACAACTTTAAATGTGCCAACATCTGAATCATAGGGGTTCCAGAAGAAGAAGAAGAAGAGGAAGAATTTGAAAGCTTAAGTGAAAAAATAATGAAGGAAAACTTCCCAAATTTGCTGAAGGAAATAGGCATACAAGTCCAGAAAGCACAGAGAGTAGCAAAGAATCTAGACTCAAGGAGGACCACACCAAGACACATCATAATTAAAATGCCTAAGGTGAAAGATAAAGAGAGAATCTTAAAAGTAGCAAGAGAAAAGCAGAGAGTTACCTACAAAGGGTTGCCTATAACACTGTCAGCTGATCTCTCAAAAGAAACTTTGCAGACAAGAAGGGGCTGGCAAGAAGTATTCAATATGATAAAAAGCAAGGACCTACAACCAAGATTACTCTATCCAGCAAAGGTATCATTTAGAATGGAAGGGCAGATAAAGTGCTTCTCAGATAAGATAAACTAAAGGAGTTTATCATCACCAAGATATTATTATATGAAATGTCAAAGGGACTTACTTAAGAAAAAGATCAAAATTATGAACATTAAAATGACAACAAACTCACAGCTATCAACAACTGAATCAAAATTAAAAACAAAATCCCAAGAAGCAATCCAGAATAGGAACAGAATCATAGGTATGGGAATCATTTAGAGCGTTATCAGCTGGAAGGGGAAAGGGGGAGAAATGGGGAAATGGTGCAGGGATTAAGAAGCATAATTGGTTAGTACTAAATAGACAGGGCAAAGTTAAGAATAATACAGGAAAAGGTGAAGCCAAAGAACTTATATGCACAACCCATGGACATAAACTAAGGATGGTGGGAATGCTAGAAGGAAAAAGGAAAAAGCAAAGGGGAAAACAATTGGGATTACTGTAACAACATAATCATTAAAATATACTTTTAAAAAAAGAAATTACAGAAGATACAAGTAAATGGAAGCATATACTATGTTCATGGATAGGAAGAATCAACATTAAAATGTCCATACTACCCAAAGGAATTTATAGATTTAACATAATCTATATTAAAAAAATCAAAGGCATATTTCATAGACCTAGAACAAATATTTCAAAAATGTACATGGAACCAAAAAAGACCCTGAATAGCCACAGCAATCTTGAGGAATAAGAACACAGTAGGAAGAATCACAATACCTAATATCAAAACCACTGTAGTTAGAACAGTCTAGTACTGGCATAACAACAGACATATAGATCAATAGAACAAAATAGAGAGCCCAGAAATAATTGCAGGTCTATATGGAAAATTGATATTTGACAAAGGGGGAAGAAACATAAAATGAAACTAGACCTCCACCTTACACCATACACCAGAGTAAACTCAAGATGGATAAAAGACTTAAAGGAGAAGCCACGTGGTCTGAAAAGGTGTAGACGGGAGTCAGCTAGGAGGTCTTGTGTGTAGAGAGCAAGCCATGTAGCAGGCAGGCAGGCAGCTTTGTAGGAGAGCTCATCTGCCATAGGAGAGGGCCATGTGGGCAGTGTGAGTGTAGAAGAAAAGAGGAGGAGTAGCCATGAGAAAGAAGCTGTGAGCTGAAAGGAGATTCAGCCATGCTGCCTGTAGTGAAGTAGCAGCGATTCAACTTGTGGTGAAGCTGGTCTGTGGTGAGAAGGAAGGAGCAGCTATACAGTTTGTAGTCAGGATTCAGCCATGCAGCCTGGGCTGGTAGGAAAGCAGACATGCTGCTGCTTTGATCATGCCTGCTCCAGCTGACTCCGAAGCCACCAACAACTCTGCAGACCTGAACTCTGTCTGGACTCCTCGAACTCGAGATATAAAGAGAGGATACTGAAGAAACAAGATGGCAGAAGAGTAAGTGGAAGCTATACTAACCTCCTCCCAGAACTAGTCTGGATTTACAACATAATTTTGGAGAAATCATCTGGAATAACCAACCGGACACTAGCTGGGGAGAAGTCTTATAATCATGGAGAGACAGAAAAGACCGCTACATCACAACGTGACCGGTAGGGAGTGCGGAGATGCGAAAGGGCTGGCTGGGCTCACAAGGGGGGCAGCTGAAGGGACTGAGAAACAGCTCAGCAGCCAGGGGTTTCCCCTGAGAAGGGCAGCGTCTAAACCCTCAGCTGAGCTTCCCAGCCTACAGCAACAGAGTGGAAAGTAAAATAGTATCCAGCTGTGAAAAGCGAAAAGCCACAGGGTTTCTTGCTAGCCAGAGGGAAACAGCTGGAGAAAAAGAGCTCTTAAGCGGATCACATAACGAAAATATTCTGGCCCCCACTTACCCTGGGCTTGAGTGGAGGGAAGGCAGAGAGGACTAGAGATGTTTGGGGAGAGTTTGGTGTGGTGGCTTTGGGGGGAGAAATGGGGAAGCAGCCGACTGGGTCCCAGTGCTGACTCATCCCCGGTACTGCAGGCAGACCACCCCCCCTCCAAGTGGTGTCAGCCAGAGGGGAAGCAAAAGCCCTGCCTACAGGAATTAAGCTGCCACACTCACGGTCCTTAAGCCTGACAGCTAATCACAAATTGAATAGATTAACAACTAAAGAAGTCAGACAAAGGCAGTAGATCCCTGGAAGTCTCAAACAGGCTGCCTAGGCTCAGACTGGTAAAGTATCTGACACCACCAGGGGCAGATCCAGGAAGTGCAGATCATTCTAAGAAGCACCAACAAAAAATAAGAGTCACAAAAATGGGGAGACAGAGAAACAACCCCCCATCGAAAGGAAAGGTAGAATCCCCAGAAAGAGTGCTAAATGAAATAGAGGGGAGCCAACTATCAGATATGGAATTGAAAGCATGGATTATGGAGAAGCTCAATGAGCTCAGCGGAAACTACAAAAAAACTCCAGGGAAACTATAAGGAACTGCAGAAAAAATACAAGGAACTTAGTGAGAATTACACCAGAATGAAAAAGGACATAGAAGCTATCAATAAGAGCCAGGAGGAAATGAAGAATACGATCTCTGTATTGAAAACACAATAGAAGGAATTAAAAGCAGGCTAGAGGAAGCAGAAGATCGGATCAGCAAGCTGGAAGACAATGTAGACAGAAACTCCCAGACAGTGCAACAAAATGAAAAAAGACTGAACAAGACTGAAGAGGCTCTAAGATAGGTGCAGGACAGCATGAAATGTAATAATATCCATATCATAGGAATTCCAGAAGGAGAAGAAGAGCAAGGGATAGAAAACCTCTTTGAAAAACTAATGACAGAAAACTTCCCTAACATGAGAGAAAGAATCACGCAAGTCCAGGAAGCACAGAGGGTCCCAATGAAGGTGAACCCCAACAGGCCCACTTCAAGACACATCATAATTAAAATGCCAACATTCAAAGACAAAGAGAGAATCCTAAAAGTAGCAAGAGAGAAACAACTAATAATATACAAGGGAGCTCCAATAAGGCTATCATCAGATTTCTCAGCAGAAACACTACAAGCCAGAGGGAATGGCAAAAAATATTCCAAGCAATGAAAAACAAAGGCCTACAACCAAGAATACTCTACCCAGCAAGGCTCTCATTCAAAATGGGAGGTGAAATAAGGAGTTTCCAAGACAAACGAAGGCTAAAAGAATACATCTCCACCAAACCAGCATTGCAAGAGATGTTAAAGAGTCTGCTTTAAGAAGGTGAAGAAACAGAGAGAGACAGAGAGGAACATGAGTACAAAGGGGGAAAATGACAAGGAACAAGTACTGAAAGAAAGAAGGAACTTCTACCATTTGCAACAACATGGATGGAACTAGAGAGAATTATGCTTAGCGAAATAAGACAGGCAACGAAAGAAAAATACCTTATGCTATCACCTATTACGGGAAACTATTGAACAACACAAACAAATGAGCAAAACTGAACCAGAGGTATGTAAACAAGGAATAAACTAACAGTAACAAAGGGGGAGATGGGAGAGAGAGAAGGGGGTAAGAAGGGGAAGGGTCTAGTCAAAGAACATGTATAAATGACCCATGGACATGGACAACTGGGTGGGGACTGAATGTGGGAGAAGTGGGGGCAGGGTGCAGGGAAGCAAGAGGGGGAAAAAAGTGGGACAACTGTAATAGAAAAACAAACAAAAAAATTTTTTAGTGGGGGAAAAAATAATAATATAAAGAATGGAAATGCAAGTTCAGTGAATATTAGAAGGACAAGGATTTTCCTTCACATTGTATATTTTTCTCCCTATCTGAGTTTGGCATTCTAAACAAGTAAGTAATGACATCGGTGTCTGCATAAAACTAATAAGACCAGTTATTAACAGAGGTTTTTTTCACTAAGACTTTGACTGGAATGTCATGCCTAAAGGAGACATGCTTGGACTCTGTTTGTTACCAAAAAGCACCGAGGAACTGGGATTGACTTTCAAAGGTAATAACAGCCCACGAGATAAAAGTCCTGGTATCTTGGTTGGATGTGCGGTCCACAGCAATCTTTCCAGGGAAGGAATGAAGGTTGTTTTCCTGAAAGATGATTAAAAGGAACTTTAAGGCACAATGGAAAACCAGAAGGACTTGAAAAAGGCAGGTTTTTACAGGCAAGGCTGAATGCCGGGTATGTGGTTCTGCTTCTGTGCCCTGAAGGGCAGACTGAAGGTCACCCTAGATGTTCCTTGTGTAAGTTCCAGCAAAGCAGAACTAAAGATCATAAGTGATCATTTTCTTCTCTTGTTGTGTTTATGCAAATGAACAGGATAAATTAAAAATGGACTTAATACAGTCCCTTTAATGACAAGGAGGGTAATCTTAGGGAGAAAAATCGTGATTTAAGGAAAATCACAATGCTCAGTGGTAGACTATAAAGTAGTGCAGCTAACCGTCTTTAAAGTTCACCTTCATTAAAAGTTTGTTTTGATTTGAAAATTAAACTATGTCTGTGGTATTATCAAAGATGTTTAATTTACAGGCAAGAAGAATGTCAAATGCCTTGCAACTGGATGTCTTTCCAATAAGACAGTCCTACAGATTTAGAGATTTGTATGTGGGTTATGTTACATAAATTAACATGTGTTTTCTGTTTTCAGAGGGCATAAGCCTATGATCTCATTACCTGAGTGATCGTCTGTACTATAGGCCTCATTTAATCCTGTCTGCATCGCTACCTCCTGAGACTCAATGATTTGGCTGAACTAAGTGGCTGGGTTGGTGAAGAATGGGGTGGTCCGTGGGCTTCACTTTAAAACTGGTTTCTCTTTTCTGTCCTAATGGCTTGGACAGAAAGAGCCCAGAGGTCTGAGAGGGGGGAAACCTAAACTATTTCCCTCAGCCCAAACTAAGTACAATGGGCAAAAGGGTTTTGGACAGGTGAGATGTACCTGGCATACCTTCCTCCAAAGAAGCCCTTCTTTTCCCTACTGTGGGACATTGAAAAATTAATACCTGCCTTTTGTCATCTAGTGGTTATGGATTGAATGATGTCTTTTACCCTGTTGCCAAATCTGTTGCCTACAGAATACAATAAGGATGCCAGCCTGTTAAATCAAGCATGCCGTTGTCTGGGGACAGCCAACTGACCTGGAGTCTGCATGATCCTTCCCCATGTGGGAAGGCCACCCCCGCCTCAATACCCCCACTCTTATTAGGGATTTCTGGACCCAAAGGTAGGTAGGATGATGACCATGTTCAGATTGAAGCAGCTAGAGGAGCTCGAGACCTTTGCTCATTGTCCTTTATAAGATTATAAAGGGTCTTAAGTCTGAGAGGGAGGGATTGTTATTTTTTATTGTTAAAATAATTAATTAATTATTTAGAAAGATGAAGAAGAATATATGAAAGGGTGAGGCAGGAGAGCTTGTATGTATGACCCATGGGCATGGACTTGGGAAGAGGGGATTGTTGGGGGAGGGGTAGTGCTGGGTGGAAGGGAGCAAAGGGGAAAAAATTGGAACTATTGTAACAATATAATCAATAAAATATACTTACAAAAAAAAAAAAAAAAAGAGGATACTCTCTCAGGACTTGTGCCTTTCCTGGATTCACCATGATCCAATGAACACAGTACATGATTTCCTGGACTATTATACAGAGGCTGAAGGCAACATACCCCAGATCCTGAAGGACAGACCTGACAGAAAAGGAATGGGGAACTATGGGGCTTGGTTTTGGCTTATAGCCTTTTGGGGAGCTAAGGAAGTCCTGGGTCTCATGGGAGAACAGGGCTCTGAGCTAAAGTGCTCCAAACCCCTCCAACATTGGAGTATTGTAAATAAATGCCTGTTTATCTGGAAAAAAAAAAAAAGACTTAAAGGTAAGCCATGACACCATAAAAGTCCTAGAGGAAAACATACGAAGGAAAATCTCAGCTATCCCATGTAGCAATATTTTCACTAATGTATGTCCTAGAGCAAAGGAAATAAATGAAAGAATAAGCAAATGGGACTACATCCAACTAAAGAGTTTCTGCTTAGAAAAAAGAAAACATCAGGAAGATTAAAAGAGAACCAACAGTATGTGAAAACATATTTGCCAATGATACCTCAGGCAAGGGTTTGATCTCCAAAATATATAAAGAACTTATAAGACTCACACCAAGAATACAGACAATCCAATTAAAAATGAGCAAAGGACCTAAACAAACACCTCGCCAAAGAGGACATACAGAGGGTCCAAAGGCATATGAAAGAATGCTCAACATCACTTGCCCTCAGAGAGATGCAAGTTAAAGTCACAATGAGATACCACCTCACACCGGTCATAATGACCATCATCAACAAATCAACAAACAAGTGCTGGCAAATATGTGTAGAAAAGGGAAGCCTAGTGCACTGTTGGTGGGAGTGCAGAATGGTGCAGCCACTATGGAAAACAGTATGGAATTACCTCAAAAAACTAAAAATAGAACTGCCTTTTGATCCAGCAATTCCATTGCTAGGATTATACCCAAAGAATCCTGAAACACCAATTCAAAAGAATCTATGCATCCCTATATTCATGCCAAGTGCTAGAAACAGCCTAAGTGCCCATCTATAGATGAGAGGATTAAAAAACTGTGGTACATTTACACAATGGAATACTATGCAGTAGAAAGAAAAAAGGAACTTCTACTTTTGTGAAAACATGATGGAAGTGGCGAGTATTATGCTTAGTGAAATAAGCCAGGCACCACAAAAATACCATATGATATCACCTAATACAGGACACAAATGAACAACATAAACAAATGAGCAAAATAGAACCAGAAGCAAGTGAATAAGGAGCAGACTGACAGAGACGAGCGGTGAGGGGGGCAGTTTGAAAGGGGGAAAGAAGGAGAAGAGTCTAGTCAAGGAACTAGTATAAATGAGCCATGGACATGGACAATGGCATAACAGGGTGGGAATAGACTGTGGGAGAAGGGTTGGGCGGGGTGGGGAGGGAGCAATGGGGGAAAATGTGGGACAACTATAATAGAAAAAAACGATAAATAGAAATTTTAAAAATGTGGCAAAAAAAAGAGAAATATCAATGAAGAGATGGATTTTTTTTAAAGGAACCACATAGAAGTGCCAAAAAAATACAAAAGTTGAAATAAAAATTAACTGAAGACTTTTAATGGCAGATTTAAGTAGCCAGACAAATCCGCAAACTTGAAGGCAAGACAATTGAAAATACCAAGTCTAAGGAGAAAAAAGGAAAAATATTAAGAAAAATGAACAGAGCCGAAGGGACAGCATGAAGAATACCACCATATACCTTATGGAAGTCCTAGAAGGAGAAGAGAGAAAAGAGAAGAAAATATTTGAAGAAATAACAAAATAAAACTTCTAAATTTGATGAAATATGTAAACATACACATCTAATAAAGTTTAAAATGCCAAGTGCAATAAACACAGGGACCCACACCAAGAAAAATTCTAATGAAACTGTCAAAAGCGAAGACAAAGAATCTCAAAGTAGCAAGAGAGAAGCGACTCAGCACATACAAGGGATTTTCAATAAAATTAACAGCCAATTTCTCCTCTGAAATTATGGAGTCAAGAAGACAGTGACATGATATATTTATAATGCTGAAAGAAAAAGATGTCACCCAAGAGCTCTGTATCTGTTAAACCTATTGTTAGTAATAAAGAAAAAAAAAAAGACATTTCAAGATAAATTAAAGCTAAGGGAGTTCATCACTCTTAAGTCTGCCCTGTAAGAAATAGTAAATGTAGTACTATAGGTAGAATTCTATCACAGTAAAAGTAACTACATAAAAGCTAGTATTACTGGGTGTTTTTTTGGTTTGGTATTTCTCTTTTGTTTTCTATATGACTTAAAAGATAAATACATAAGACAGTCATATAAACCTATGCTAATAGGCAGAGAATATACAAAGATGTAATTTGTGACAATAACATAAGGTAAGATAAAGAATTGGATAGAATCAGATTTAATGTATACAATTAAAGCTAAGTTGGTTCATTGACTATTTTAAGCCAATTGTTGAGACCTAGTGCTCAGGAAAAAAAGATTTCTTTTAGAATATGACTGTTCATTGACAATGCACTGGTCACGCAAGAGCTCCGATGGAGATGCACAATGAGGTTAATGTTATTTTCATGTTTACTAACACAGCTTCCATTCTACAGCCTTTGGATCTAGGAGTAATTGCAACTTTCAAGTCCTAGTATTTAAGAAACACATTTCATAAGCTTATAGATGCGATGATAGTGATTCCTCTGATGGATCTGGGTAATAGAAAAATTTCTTAAAAACATATGTGATTCATGGGAAGAGGTGAAAATATCAACATTAACAGGAATTGAGAAAAAGTTGATTCCAATCATCTTGGATGACTTTGAGGAGTTAAATACTTTAGCAGAGGAAATGACTGCAGATATAGTAGAAATAGCAAGAGAACTAAAATTAGAAGTAGTGCCTGGTGATGTTACTGAATTGTTTCAATCTCATGATAAAATATTAAATGGATCAGGAGTTGCTTTTTATAGGTAAGCAAAGAAACTGTTTTCTTTAGATTGAGTCTACTCCTCATGAAGATGCAATGAAGATTGTCAAAATGGTAAAAGATTTTACAATATTACATAAACTTAGTTGATAAAACAGATGCAGGGTTTGACAGGATTGACTCCAATTTTGAAGGAAGTTCTGCTGTGGGTAGAATCAGCTATCAAACAGCATCACATGCTACAGAGAAATTATTTGTGAAAGGAGTCAATTGATATGGGCAAACTTCATTTTTGTCTTATTTTAAGAAATTTCCACAGCCACCTCAACCTTTAGCAACCACCACTTTAATCGGTCAGCAGCCATTAACACCAAAGCAAGACCCTCCACCAGGATAAAGTTTATGACTCACTGGGGGCTCAGGTAGTAGTTAGCATTTTTTAGCAATTAATTTTGTTTAAATTGAATTATGTACATATTTTAGACATAGTGCTATTGCACACTTAATAGACTACAGTATAGTGTAAACATAACTTTTATATAAATTGGGAAACAAAAAATTCATGTTAGTCACTTTATTGCAATAATTGTTTTATTGTGGTAGTCTTGAGCCAAGCCTGCAATATCTCTGAGGTATGCCTGTAGTACTTAAAGAAGTAGAAGAAATTGAAAGAAAAAAAAGAGTAGAAAGAAAAGGTAATCACAATAAGTTTTAGTGCCATTATTTATAACATTACCATTTTACTTTTTTTCTATAGTGCTAATCAGTGGTATAATTAAATCTGACAGACACTATTCAAAAAGAGAAAATAAATTTACTAACATTTATAGGCAAACTATTTTCTCAGAAACAATATCTATTCTTGCCTAGATCTGGTTTCTTCTTATAAGTTGCTATTTTTAGTTTATTAATATTATATTAAAGTATAATACCATTCTTTTTTTCAATGATATGAATCAGCTTACCACAGTCCATTTAGTTTTAGTATAAAGGGAAATAGAGCTGAATTTTAAAAAATCAATCTAACAACATAATTTATTTTGATTATAGACTAATCTTATCTTGAATTTTCCTTATTATATTGTCCTTTATCCCTCAGATCTCTAGTCATTAATACATTAAGCCAAAATATTATTACTTGAGTCCTGCTTCATTATAAATTGCCAGAACTAGCTTTCCATGCTGGAGTTTTACACTGACAATAGCTTCTGGGGAATGATAACATTTTCTTTAACTGCTCATGCTTTATCCACTCAATATCTTACAAGTCCCCAAATCAGAGTGACTCCTGAGTACTGTATGTTCATTCAAAAATATATATCATTGCATATTGTTCTGAACGATTGCCTTAAGAGCAAAAGCACATAATCTTCTCAAGTGCTTTCCCCCCATCATTAACTATTTATTCTTTCCAATAACCTTATGACATAGGGCATTACAGAGAAAGTAGAAATAGAAAAATAATTCTACAAAAAAGTTTTTTCAATATTTATATGTTGTCAATGCTGTGTTCTGATGGGAACAAATGCCTTTCAGTGATTCATATCTTTTGATGGTAAGTTACACCTCAGCATGGCTGATCAGATCAATAATGCTCCTTAAATTGCTGGGGAGTTTGAGACTGCGTTGACAGGAACAGAATTATTTCCTTCGCATTTCGTCAAGCCAATCAGCCACAGGCCTCCACAAGGTGCTAAAACTGGCAGAGTGGTGGTGTCAGATGTTCCACTTGTCCTTCGAGGAAGGAAAATCATCCTTGGAATCTCAAAATCATAGCCTCTCATAACTTAAAAGGAGCATAATCCATAGGATCACAAACCGCTCCAAGCATCTGAGACAAGCTATGTATAGTATGTCTCTCAAACACACATAAACATACATATACACACAAACACAAAACTTCCTCATATTAGAGCCCATTGAAAAACTTACCCTGTCTTTTCAGGTAAGGAACTACAGACTCAAGAAGGTGAAGTTAAATGCACAAATTCACATAACTCCAAACTTATTCCTCTTCAAATTACTCATTGCTGATCCTTCAGATGACTGAGGTAACTTCAGGTCTTCTTCACCTATTCTAGGAAATAACAGTGCTCTGGTTCTAAATTTCATTCGGCAATATTTGTTGACTCCTTCCATGTGCCAGGCACTGTGTTATTCATTTTTTCCATAGCACAGGTGTCAAAACCTAAGAAGAGTCAAATGGCAGTATTATCTGTTGATCTTACCTGTTGGTAAAATTTCAGAGAACATTCTTTTGTCATTTCTTTTCATCAGTTGAAGATAACAGACCTCTAAAACCATTATAACTCTACTCAAAACCTTTCATGTTCTTCCTGTGCCCTTCAGACCAAATCTAGTTCCTTGCTTAGTGTTGAAGGCCCATGCATACATAGGAACTTATGTCCAGACTTACTTTTCCAGACCACTTTGCCAAAAATAAATCATTCTTCCACTTTGCACCAAATCATTTTAAAAACACCAAACAGTATCATTGTTCATCCAAGCAATTCTCATCCAGAAATTTAATTATAGCTCTATCCGTCCTTCAAAGCCTGAGTCACATCATCCTTCTTCCCTGAATCCTGATTACCTAACTTAAAATCTCCCTCTTTCCCCTCTTAATTTTTACAGTTCATATGGCTATACCCAATTGGAGGCTAATAGTTGATGGCCTTCTTTTATTTCTTCATGCATATATGACTTAGCACTGCTAATATATTTAAGTTTTCTTGAGGACAGCTAGTATGCCTATGGTTCATTATATATCCTGCCTCACTTGATAGATTTCTTCAAATGAAGGTCTGGTAAAAATGGCCTCCCTTCAAATAAATCCCAAATTATTTCTATTTTTAGTAGTTCACTATTAGCAGAAAGCCGTCTATCCACATATTGAAATCCTTGAATCTGCCTTGATTATGGATCTTTTTGCCAAGAACACTCTCATTTTTATTCTATTTCAGAGTCCAGAAAACCTTGGAAGCCTGCCATATGGGGTGATGGAATGAAAAACCAGACCAAATCAACCAGACATCGGCTCCTTCTACAAATGAACATTCCACAACCCAAGACAGAGCATCTTCCATTTCACTGCTCAGCCCCTAAATGCCTCCTGGTTATAATTAAGTATTTCAAAGCTTTCCAAACACCCTTTTAGAAATGATTGCCCCAAATACAAAATGATATCCAATTAGATGTGAATCATCATTAGGCAGGGAGGCAGAGGCATGGGAAGTGGTCATCAGCACTTGAACTAATCAAAAAGTCTAGTCTCTTGATGAGGATTTTCATTTTCTCATTTGTCATTCTAGCCACTGAATTCTCAAGTGGCCAATTTGCTCCCAGTTGGTAATCAACTAGTTACTTTTACTCTCATTCCCCTCTTTGGGACTGTCAGACTCTTTGGATCAATTCATCACCCACACGGGCCTAACCTTTCTGTGGTGGGAAGTGGGAGAGGGAAGCTATTATCTGGGGAAAGATAAGTAGAAAGCTATTTCACCAGTTATGTTTGATTTTTAAACAATGATTGCCCCATGAGGTCAGTAAACTAATGACACAACTGGGTGAGACTGAAACAATGAAAGCTTCAGGGATAAGAGCATTATGCAATGGAAATGATCTCCTGCTGTGAAGTTTGTTCCTCTGAAACTGCTTGTTTGTAGATGGTCTTTACAATCCCCCAAAGGATTATCATTTTACATTCATTACTTAAATTTGCAAGGAAGCTGCCTATATGAAAATTATAAACCCAGAAAAGAGAGTTTTAAATATACGATATATAATGTATTGGTAGTAATTCTAAGCAACTTCACCTCACCAAAGAGGAAGAAGGTGGCCTTTGGATGCTGTTTTGTCTGAGGTGGAAAAGTAGACCATTATTCCATTTGTTCCTACCTGGTCTCCTGGCTTTCAGAATCTCACTATGGGATGCCTGTTGCCCTCTTTTACTTCCTCCATGTTGCTATCCCTGCCTCCAGTGAAATAATTTCCAAACATGGTTTTAGGATTTCAATTTTCAGAGTTCACTTCAGGTGCCATGAGAAGGTTGACCCCACCACTTGTTGCAAGTAAAACTCTGGTGTAACTACATTTTTAATTAGTGTTTAATTTGATCTCTTAGGTTTCCCTCAGATCCTCTAAAGAACCTAATATCAAACCCTCAAGGCTGTCTGTGCTCACTGCAGCCAAAAGTTTATATTATCAATGTCCATGTTCAGCCTTAAGAAAGACAGATATAATGTGACACACATTGGCCTTTTCTTGGACTTCCTTTGCTCATATCAAACTCTTTATTCTGTGGATGAAAAGGGGCCACTTGTGTTGTGGCCTTCAAAACTCAGAGGCCTAAAGTAAACACATGAGATGGTCTGAAATTAAAACTTTTTAATTAAAGTGGTTTATGGCAGGTAGTCATGTCCTAAGGCAGTATTTTTTCCCTAACAAAGGTCAATCTTTACCTTAATTGAGCCTGTCTGTTTTTTTGCCTCTAGGATAATATACCTGATTAGCCTTTGCAATAACAAAGTAATTTCCCTTTCTCCAGACCCCTTAAAGCACAGATACCACACCAGAGACCACAAATGCCCTCATTGTTATTTGTTAAACATGTTAATTATTGACTGTTATCATGTTAATCATTGACTGTTAACTATTGTGTACCCACTTATGTAAAAGAAGTCTGTGTCTATCATTTTGCTGTTTATCCAATCCCAGAGGTTTCCCTGCTTTGTTTTCTCCCACCTCCCTAATCTATCACCAGTGAATTTCATACAACCCTCTTGTGTCTTCCCCTTTGATTTTGATGTATAAAATAAAAACAGCCATTTTCTGGAGCATTTTCTCAATCCACTGAGGTTTTTCTTCCTGGCAACTGTTGTCAGTTTGGCTCGAATAAACTCATCAAAATTCTTAAAGGTTTGGATATTTCTTATGTTGACAATTCCTTGGAAGGAAGCTCAGAGTTGAATGGCCCTTGTTGCCATTTCCTTAAAGACTGAATTGAGTCAGCAACATGATCTGAATCTTAAAATGTTTATCTTCCTCCAGCATTTTTCATGTCTCAGACCCTTTCTTATATCCTTTATGCTTCATATAAACATCCACATATATAACTTCACTTTTAGGTGTGTCTTCTCCAAGGAGAATTGAAAGAGGCTGAGAAACCATGTTTACAGACTCCATATCAAGTTTGCTTAGTTTCATCTGTTAATTCCCTCCATGCATGGCTGTTTTCACAATGGGTGATATCACCCAGCAATTGTCTGGGACTAGAAAATAAAATGCTTGTAGACTTCCAGTTTCTTGCCTTACCTACTTAAATCTGTCTCTTTTCCAAAATACCAAAACAATGAAGGAATGGTTGGCTTGCTTCAGTTAGAAATTACTTCTGTAACTTTAAATAAATTGTTTTATAACTTATTCTCCTAATGTTTTGTTGTAATTGTCCCTAATTCTAAATTTGCTTTCAAGAATCATTTACTGTGATTATATCAACATCACCTCTTACATTTGGTATTTAGTGAAATAGAAAAATTGATTTGTAAAGAATTTCTTTCCATCTGCAATTTGTGAATAAGAAATATGGGGAAGAATTATGCTTTACCTGCCCAGTATGCCGAGGTTGACCTGAACAAGAACTTTAACATCTCATATGGTGTCTATTTGATTAGCATCAGAATTGACTGAACACAATGAGCAGAGACTTCTGTGCCTCATTCTACATAATTAATCTGGTTATTTACTTATGTCCCTGTCAGAGGCACAAGGTTTATGTGCCTGATGCTTCAAAAGAAAGGCCAATATTCAATGGCAGCTTCAATGATTAGGTCTTTTGAGTAAAAGCCTGTTAGAAATGCTATACCCATCAAAACTAGGCTTCCGATAGAGGTTTGGCATAAGGAAAGGTTTATTGATTGAGAAGGTGTAGCTTGAGAAACGGGAAGAACTACTATAATTCTCAAATCCATCTGAAGAGAACTCAAAATTCAAATGTCTTCTATATCAAGGGAAGAGATGATGGGTGAGTCAAATAGGTGGGCTGGGACTGTAGACAGCCTGGAAATGAGAAGGGGTTCAAAAAAGAAAGAGGGAAATTTCTAGATCTTTTGGTTTCTAGTTAACTACCACTGATCTAAATTGGTCCTGGAGTCACTACTTTGTGCATATTTCCTTGCCTCTTCTCTGACAAAGCAAAATTCTCTAATTAATCAGCAATCATATCTGATAGGGGTGTGCAAGAGTTAAAGATTTTAGCCTTAGCTAATGGGCTTAAGTGATTAATGCATGTGGAAAGCTATTGTTCACGAACTGGAATGCATGACCTACTTGACTCCAGGAGGTCAACAAGCAAATCAACTTATGTGCCCCAAGGTGTCTGCACGCAATGGAGTCAGTATCTGAGCTGTTGATTAACAGATAAAGAAGTACTAGGAAAATTGCCCCTAGACTGCAACTCTTATCTGATTAAACTTTTTTTCCAACCCCCTTACCTAACCTTTCTTCTGCTAATAAAAAGGTTGGCTTGAGATGAGATGTTAAGGTGGTTTTTCAGGGTACATAACCCACCATATTCTCAGATCACTGGCCATTTGAATAAAGCACCCACAAAGATTCTATCTTTTTCTCTACTTCTTGGTTCTGGTAGTGGCAGGCAGCAGGGATGCTGACTTTTCTAGTTTGATATCTATAGCAAGAGCTATTAGCCTGAAGTCTACAGACAGAGAGAAAAAGCATTTCACTGTTACATCCCTTGGTCCTATTCTTATGAAAACAGAAGTTTCTTCCCATCAGCACTAAAAATCAATTTTTCACTAAAATTTTGATATTTGAGGAAAATCTACTTTCCTAGCTGTTCTTCCATTCAATCCTCTCTTGAATTTTCATCATCATAATATCCTATTTCCC
The DNA here is from genome assembly GCF_987537825.1 of Furipterus horrens. Lineage (NCBI taxonomy): Eukaryota > Metazoa > Chordata > Mammalia > Chiroptera > Furipteridae > Furipterus > Furipterus horrens. The sequence continues at coordinate 85,577,388 of NW_028327177.1, forward strand.
AGTCCTGGTCCCTTCCTCTATTTTGAGAATTGTGTTAATTTTATTTATTCCCTGTCAATGTGTTAATTCTATTCCCTGTCACTGTAAGAAACATCCAAAGCTGTAAGAATTTTTATGAGTTTATTTGAGCCAAACTGACAACAATTTCTGGGAAGAAAACTGCAATAGATTAAGAAAATACTCCAAAAAATGGCAGTTTAGCACCTTATTTTATATATTACAATCAAAAGAGAAGACCTGAGTGGGTTACATGAAATCCATTGGTGATAGATTAGGGAGGCAGGATAAAGCAAAGGGGAAGGGACCTCTGGGATTGGATAAAAAGTAAAATGATAAACACATATCTTGTTTACGCATTTGGGTACAGGATAGTTAACAGTCAACAATTAACATGAAAACAATAACAGTGAGTGGATTTGTGGCCTCTCTCTGGTGTGGTCCTGTGCTTTGAGAGGTCTGGAAAAAGGAAATTTAATATTCTAAAGATATGTTATGATAGGTGCAAAAAGACAACAGGCAAGCTCAATTAAGGTAAAGATTGACTATTGTCAGAGACGATTCTAGCCTAGGACATGACTGCATGCCATGACTTGCTTTTAGTTAGAATGTTTGTAATTTCAGACCATCCTATGTGTTACTTTAGATCTCTGAGTTTGTAAGGCCATCATCACACAGGCCTCCCCCTGTGCTTGTTGGCTTTATTGTGTGCCCCCTTTTTGTCCACATGCCAAAGAAAAGTGTCTTGGGAGAGTGAGAAATTGTCCAACCAAAAGTGTTCCTAAAATCCACAGACTGTCACTGGCTTACAATGGATATGTCGGAAATGTGTAGACATTGCATATCACTGAACAGATTTTCATAAACAAACCTATTTGACAAGCACCTACCGAAAGAAGCAGTTATAAACTTTTATAGCCACTTCACATAATACTGTAATATAATAAAAAATTAGGGCTTGTATTTTGCCTGTGTCTTTATTTGAGTTTTAGTCATTTTGTTCTTACTGCATTTTTTAAACTATATTGACCAGTGAATGATTAGAAATAAATATCCAAACAAAAAAAAAAGAAAGCAACAAAACTGGTCCTTCACTTCTGATCATTTGAGAAGAACAAATCTAGATGTACAAAGATCCCTATAGGATGTTGTGCTAACTATTTTCAGCTGCTAACTTGAGCATTGCTGTGAGAACAACCCTTCACATGAGGCTCAGCTATCCCTACACAGACATGAAAACACACCTACAATGAGGTTGCTTACTAGAGGTTGTCTCCCACTTGCAGAGAACCTTGCCTTGTGCTTAGAGTTAACACCGTGTGTCTATTTGGGCCTTAAAGTGTTGCCTTTCTTGGGGCCCCTGCCTTGCAAATGTCAGTGATGCTTGAATGTAATAGGAAAAGTTTCCCTGCTTAGAGCCCAACATCTCATGTGAAGAATAGAGCATGATCTACCATACACTATAGAAAGTATTTTCCTGGTTCTAATATAGAAGCTGACACACAGAACTGGACTTTTCCTCCTCTTGTGCAAAGATTGCCTGCGGATGTGAAATTTTCCTGTTCTGAATAGGTACAGGCTGTGATGTTGCCATGCAAGGACTTCCAGTGGCCATAAAAAGAAAATTACAAACCTACTCCTTTCAGAAAGGAAGTACTTATTTAAACAGTGGTGGTCTTACGTGGTAGCTGCATCCTTCCTACCAGGAACAGCCCCGCCTCTTGCTGACAGTTTGAATTAAGGTATATGAATTAGCATGACAAAAGAGGCTTGGAAAAAGCAGTATCTGGCCATTCACACTTATCCCATAAGCACTTGAGGAAAAAATGAGCTCTGTGCATTTTCCTAGAAGACAGAATTTCTCTTGCTCATTGATTATGTCTTTAATTTACAACAAATGCCTTAAAAATTGGATACATGTGACATTGTAAGCCTTCTACAAATTCTAATAACAAATTACCCAAGGCTCATTCTCTGTTTTTTTTCCATTGCTTCAGAAATTGGAATGGAAGAAGTAATACACAGAATTATACAGTTGGAGGGGCCCTTATGGATCAGCTAGCAAATTCCTCTCCCATTTTATAAATGCTGAAACTGAAGTCCGGAGAAGGCATGTGACTTGCCAAAGATGAGATTTAAGAAACTTTAACTTTGTTTTGTGTAGATCAATGGAAGTAGAATATGTGTATTTAAAAAGTTATTAATCATAACTATAAAACTAAACAAATTTTAATAAACTAATCATAGCCAATAACTCGCACACAAAGCCAGAAGTCAAACATTTCTAGCACACCCCAAAGTCTCCATAATGTCCTCTAGCTACTGTTCCCTCCCAAGAGTAAACATTTTCCTGCCTTTTGGCATCATTTGTTTTTTCTGCCTGTTATTGAATGTCATATAAATGGAATTATGCAGTAGGGGATTCTTCTACGAGGCTTCCTTCATTCAACCCTATACTGGAGATTTTTGGTCAAGATGGCAGCATAGGTAAACATGGCTCGCCTTCTCACACAACCACATCAAAATTACAACTAAAATATAGAACAACCATGACTCAGAACCATCAGAAGTCAAATTGAATGGAAGTCTGACAACTACAAAATTAAAGAAACCACATCAGTTTGACTGATAGGAGAGATGGAGATGAAAAAAAGACTGGTCCCACATTCATGTGTGATGGATAAAAATTTGGGAGGGATATCTCAGGAGTGAGGAGTCCCAGCCCCACACCAGGCCTCCCAGCCTAGGGGTCCAATGCCAGGAAGATAAGTCCCCATAATTTCTGACTGCAAAAACCAATGGGGATTCAGTTGGTAGAATCCCAACTGCTGGAGTACAAAGCAGTTCCTCTTAAAGAATGCACAGAAGGACTTATTGAGACTCACTCCCTGTGAGCTCTAGTACCAGAGTAGCAGCTTGAAAGGCACCATGGAAAACAGGGAGAAACTGAAGTGCCTGGCATCAAGGCAAGAGCTGGAGGACAGAAAGATGGATAGAGGCTTTTTTCTCTTTTCAGACCTCTCCCCGCACAGAGCCACAGAGTCACAGAGCCAGAAGGCTGGTATAATATCTGAGGCTCCATCAACCTAGTTGACACTGTTTCCCCTGCCCCGGAGATCACTGAAACTCTGTCACACCCAACTTAAAGGCCAACCCAAGCTGCTTTTCCATATCAATGGCTGGTCTTGGCTAATGCTTCACAACTTCCTAAATCCTCTCAAATAAGCGACAATCAGCCTCAGTGAGCCCCCAGTCCCTGTACCTCTTGTTAAGTGGTCATAGGCCCAGCCCTAGTGGCAACCAGCCTATGCTCACAGCTTGGCTTCACCTGGGAATCTCCAAACACAACACAAGTAGCAGCCATCTCAGATTGTTCAGACAGGGTGACCCTGGGAAAAACAAACACAGGTGGGGGCTGACCTTGGCTTACACCACCCAGGAACCCCAGAGCCTGTATACCCAGTGGTTAGCTACAGACCACATTAGAGCACCACCGCCCTGCCCCTGCACAGCTGATCCTCCATAGAGCTTGGAGATTGGTGGTCAATGGTCACAGCCAGTATTAGCAGCTGACTGGCCTGGGTAACTCCCTCCCATTGACCTGTCAACAGCAATCAAGTCTCAACTGCAAGAGGAGGATGCACTCAGCCCACATGAAGGGTGAACCTTGAGTACCCAGCTTGGGTGATAGGGGAGGCTGTGCCACTAGACCCTATAGGACACCTACTGCATTAAGATACATTATCAAGACAGGGAATCATAGTAGCTCTACCTAATACACAGAAACAAACACAGGGAGGCTTCCAAAATGAGCAGACAAGGAAACATAGCCCAAATGAAAAAACAGATCAAACGTCCAAAAAAGAAATAAACAAAATGGAAATGGGCAATCTATCAGATGCAGAATTCAAAACACTGGTTATAAGGATGCTCAAGGAACTTAGTGAGAACCTCAACAGCATAAAAAAGATCCAGTCAGAAATTAAAAATACATTGATTAAAATTAAGAATAATTCACAGGGAGACAACAATAGAGTAGATGAAGCCAAAAATCAAATCAATGATTTGGAACATAAGGAAGCAAAAAACAACCTATCCAAACAAGAAGAAAAAAGAATCCAAAATAAATAAGGATGGTGTAAGCAGCCTCTGGGACAGCTTCAAGAGGTCCAACATTCACAATGAAGGAGAAAAGAAAGAGCAGGAAATTGGAAATCTATTTGAAAAAATAATGAAATAAACTTCCCTAATTTGGAGAAGGAAATAGACATATAAGTCCAGGAAGAACAGAGGGTCCCAAACGAGATGGATGCAAAGCAGCGTACTCCAAGATACATCATAATTAAAATGCCAAAGGCTAAAGATAGAGAGAATCTTAAAAGCAGCAAGAGAAAAGCAGTTAGTTTCCTACAGGGGAATTTCTATAAGACTGTCAGCTATATTCGCAAAAAAAAAATTTTTCAGGCTAGAAGGAATTGGCAAGAAATATTCAAAGTCATGAAAAGCAGGTTTTACAAGAAAGATTGCTCTACCCAGCAAATATATCATTTAGGATCAAAAGGCAGGTAAACTGCTTCCCAAACAAGGTAAAGCTAAAGGAGATCCTCATCACTAAACCATTATTATATTAAATGTTAAGGGACTTAAAGAAAAAAAAGATCAAAACTATGAATAATAAAATGGCAATCTATCTATCTATCTATCTATCTATCTATCTATCTATCTATCTATCTATCTATCAACAATTGAATTTAAAAAACAAACTAAGCAAAGAAAAGACACAGAATCATGAAAACAGAGAGCGTTTTGATGGTTGCCAGATGAGAGGGGTTATGGGGGAATGGGTGGAGTGGTGAGAGGATTAAAAAGTACAAATAGATAGTTACAGAATAGCCATGGGGATCTAAATTACAGTATAGGAAATGGAGTAGCCAAAGAACCTACCCATGATCCATGGACATGAACAATGGTGTGGAGAATGCCTGATGGAGTGGGGGTACTGGGTGGAGCGGGGCAAAGGGAAGAAAATTGGGACGATTGTAATAGCATAATCAATAAAATATAATTAAAATAAATAAATTTGAAAAAACACTATATTGGGGAGATTCATCAACATTGTTGCATGTAGTTTTAATACATTGCTTTTCACTGTCATAGAATATTCTGTTGTGTGAATAAGTACATTTAGGTAGTTTCCATTTTGGGGCTGTTATTGATAGCACTGCTAAGACCATTCTTATACATGTCTTTTGGTGAATATAAATATAATCAATTAGAGTTTACTCATACTTTGTGCCTAATGATGCTCCCAAGAAAAGTTAATAGAAGGAATGAGCAAACTTTGTGTAAGCCACGTTCTATGAGAGGCTGTCACTGCACCTCTGTCTGTGCTGACCAAACAAAGGGAAACCTTTGAAGAATTACAGTAGCCATAGCAGTCACCAACACAACATTTATGGTCAGGACTGTTTGCTACGACTTTCAGAAGCAAAAATAAATAATCACTTGATGTTTCATTAATATGAAAATGTGTCTTGTTAATTTGCTTTTATTTTTACTTACTTTTAATTACACAAATTATATATGTTCTAATTCTATAAACATTCTTAACAAAACAAAAATGATAGGATGTAGGTGTCATGGTTGCAAGAATTTTTGTCTGTTCTCTTGATCATAAAGCAGCATCTGTGCTTGGCACAGAATATTCTAGAAAATATTTGCTGAATGGATGAAGGATGGGTACCCATGATGACCACTGCTGTCACTGGAGCTTCCTCAGAGGTAATCTCATCTCTGAGTTTATATTTTTTCCATCCCTTTTTTCTATACATTTGTATGTGTGTGTGTGTGTGCGTGTGCACATGCGCACGCGTGCGCTAATATCATTGGATGATACCATGCTGTGTGCATTTTAAATCAAGCATTTTTTTGTCAGTACACAGAGATCTACCTTTTTATGAGCTGTATAACATTCTGTGGTATGGATGTATTACTTCTCAGCTATCTCTAATTTTTTGATAGCACAAATGATGGTGCAATGAACATTCTTATGAATATGTGTGCATTTTTAATACTTCAAAAATGGCTGTTTCAATTCATACTTTCATCAACAGAAAGTACGTGCATCTTCCTCATTGTTGCTATGACTGATATTTAAAAAGTTAGAAATTTTCACCAAACTATGTGAAAAATGTCATTTAACTTGTATTCCCATCCATATTACTAGAGTTGGGCATTTTTTCAGATATTTGTTTAAGTTTGGGTTTGATTCAACCCTTCTGCAAACAGCATATATATAGTTGTAAATCATTTAGTGGGTGGATGAGGTCTGCCAAACCCCCATCAGGGTGTATCCTTACTGCCATGTTGTTTTTTATTCTGATCTTCAAGGCTATTGGAATTTCAGATAATCCCTGGTTCTTTCTTCACCTAAATGCTAAGAGTGAAAAGAAGTGACTTAAATATGTCTTCAACATCCCATGGGATGGGGAAGAATCTTAATTGGTCCAATATCCAGTATATTGATACAAAGCAAAAACATTTGGAGACTGAATTTTCTAGTTAATTATCTTAGTGCTTTCTCATCATATAAGAACTAGAAGGGGAAAAAAAAAACAAGTTCTTCTATGGGACTTATATATCTTAGTCACCAAAATGGAGTCTGAGTTCTGAAAAATGTTGTATTGGGTTTGAAATTTCAACTATACCTGCAGTGAGCAGCTTGTTCATATTTCTGTGTGTTGGGTTCATTACCCAACCAGTCCCTACCAACATTAAGGGCAGGGGTTCTGGAGGCAGGTTGCCCAACTTTCAGTCTGGGCTTTGCTGGCTTGAAAGCTGGCACGTGTTTATAAACCTCTGTTTCTCTGCTTTATTTTAAAT